>NW_020837964.1:533726-597435 GCF_003676395.1 Aethalodelphis obliquidens | reverse complement strand
GTTGCTTCCATGTCCTGGCTATTGTAAATAGAGCTGCAATGAACATTTTGGTACATGACTCTTTTTGAATTTTGGTTTTCTCAGGGTATATGCCCAGTAGTGGGATTGCTGGGTCATATGGTAGTTCTATTTGTAGTTTTTTAAGGAACCTCCATACTGTTCTCCATAGTGGCTGTACCAATTCACATTCCCACCAGCAGTGCAAGAGGGTTCCCTTTTCTCCACACCCTCTCCAGCATTTATTGTTTCTAGATTTTTTGATGATGGCCATTCTGACTGGTGTGAGATGATATCTCATTGTAGTTTTGATTTGCATTTCTCTAATGATTAATGATGTTGAGCATTCTTTCATGTGTTTGTTGGCAGTCTGTATATCTTCTTTGGAGAAATGTCTATTTAGGTCTTCTGCCCATTTTTGGATTGGGTTGTTTGTTTTTCTGTTACTGAGCTGCATGAGCTGCTTGTAAATTTTGGAAATTAATCCTTTGTCAGTTGCTTCATTTGCAAATATTTTCTCCCATTCTGAGGGTTGTCTTTTGGTCTTGTTTATGGTTTCCTTTGCTGTGCAAAAGCTTTGAAGTTTCATTAGGTCCCATTTGTTTATTTTTGTTTTTATTTCCATTTCTCTAGGAGATGGGTCAAAAAGGCTCTTGCTGTGATTTATGTCATAGAGTGTTCTGCCTTTGTTTTCCTCTAAGAGTTTGATAGTTTCTGGCCTTACATTTAGGTCTATAATCCATTTTGAGCTTATTTTTCTGTATGGTGTTAGGGAGTGATCTAATCTCATACTTTTACATTTACCTGTCCAGTTTTCCCAGCACCACTTATTGAAGAGGCTGTCCTTTCTCCACTGTACATTCCTGCCTCCTTTATCAAAGATAAGGTGACCATATGTGCATGGGTTTATCTCTGGGCTTTCTATCCTGTTCCATCTAAAGATAGATCTATCTGATCTATCTTTTGTTTTTGTGCCAGTACCATACTGTCTTGATTACTGTAGCTTTGTAGTATAGTCTGAAGTCAGGAAGCCTGATTCCTCCAGCTCCGTTTTTCGTTCTCAAGATTGCTTTGGCTATTCGGGGTCTTTTGTGTTTCCATACAAATTGTGAAATTTTTTGTTCTAGTTCTGTGAAAAATGCCAGTGGTAGTTTGATAGGGGTTGCATTGAATCTGTAGATTGCTTTGGGTAGTAGAGTCATTTTCACAATGTTGATTCTTCCAATCCAAGAACATGGTATATCTCTCCATCTATTTGTATCATCTTTAATTTCTTTCATCAGTGTCTTATAATTTTCTGCCTACAGGTCTTTTGTCTCCTTAGGTGGGTTTATTCCTAGATATTTTATTCTTTTTGTTGCAAAGGTAAATGGGAGTTTTTGTTTTTGTTTTTTGCGGTACGCGGGCCCCTCACTGCTGGGGCCTCTCCCGTTGTGGAGCACAGGCTCCAGACATGCAGGCTCAGCTGCCATGGCTCACGGGCCCAGCCGCTCCGCGGCATGTGGGATCTTCCCAGACTGGGGCATGAACCCGTGTCCCCTGCATTAGCAGGTGGACTCTCAACCACTGCGCCACAAGGGAAGCCCAATGGGAGTGTTTTCTTGATTTCACCTTCAGATTTTTCATCATTAGTATATAGGAATGCCAGAGATTTCTGTGCATTAATTTTTTATCCTGCAACTTTACCAAATTCATTGATCTGCTCTAGTAGTTTTCTGGTAGCATCTTTAGGATTCTGTATGTATAGTATCATGTCATCTGCAAACAGTGACAGCGTTACTTCTTCTTTTCCGATTTGGATTCCTTTTATTTCCTTTTCTTCTCTGATTGCTGTGGCTAAAACTTCCAAAACTATGTTGAATAAGAGTGGTGAGAGTGGGCAACCTTGTCTTCCTCCTGATCTTAGTGGAAATGCTTTCAGTTTTTCACCATTGAGGATGATGTTGGCTGTGGGTTTGTCATATATGGCCTTTATTATGTTGAGGAAAGTTCCCTCTATGCCGACTTTCTGCAAGGTTTTTATCGTAAATGGGTGTTGAATTTTGTCAAAAGCTCTCTCTGCATCTATTGAGATGATCGTATGGTTTTTCTCCTTCAGTTTGTTAATATGGTTTATCACATTGATTTGCATATATTGAAGAATCCTTGCATTCCTGGAATAAACCCCACTTGATCATGGTGTATGATCCTTTTAATGTGCTGTTGGATTCTGTTTGCTAGTATTTTGTTGAGGATTTTTGCATCTATGTTCATCAATGATATTGGCCTGTAGTTTTCTTTCTTTGTGACATCTTGTCTGGTTTTGGTATCAAGGTGATGGTGGCCTCGTAGAATGAATTTTGGAGTGTTCCTCCCTCTGCTATATTTTGAAAGAGTTTGAGAAGGATAGGTGTTAGCTCTTCTCTAAATGTTTGATAGAATTCGCCTGTGTAGGCATCTGGTCTTGGGCTTTTGTTTGTTGGAAGATTTTTAATCACAGTTTCAATTTCAGTGCTTGTGATTGGTCTGTTCATATTTTCTATTTCTTCCTGATTCAGTCTTGGCAGGTTGTGCATTTCTAAGAATTTGTCCATTTCTTCCAGGTTGTCTATTTTGTTGGCATAGAGTTGCTTGTAGTAATCTCTCATGATCTTCTGTATTTCTGCAGTGTCAGTTGTTACTTCTCCTTTTTCATTTCTAATTCTATTGATTTGAGTCTTCTCCCTTTTTTTCTTGATGAGTCTGGCTAATGGTTTATCAATTTTGTTTATCTTCTCAAAGAACCAGCTTTTAGTTTTATTGATCTTTGCTATTGTTTCCTTCATTTCTTTTTCATTTATTTCTGATCTGATCTTTATGATTTCTTTCCTTCTGCTAACTTTGGGGGTTTTTTGTTCTTCTTTCTCTAGTTGCTTTAGGTGCAAGGTTAGGTTGTTTATTCAAGATGTTTCCTGTTTCTTAAGGTGGGCTTGTATTGCTATAAACTTCCCTCTTAGAACTGCTTTTGCTGCATCCCATAGATTTTGGGTTGTCGTGTCTCCATTGTCATTTGTTTCTAGGTATATTTTAATTTCCTCTTTGATTTCTTCAGTGATCACTTCGTTATTAAGTAGTGTATTGTTTAGCCTCCATGTGTTTGTATTTTTTACAGATCTTTTCCTGTAATTGATATCTAGTCTCATAGCATTGTGGTCGGAAAAGATACTTGATACAATTTCAATTTTCTTAAATTTACCAAGGCTTGATTTGTGACCCAAGATATGGTCTATCCTGGAGAATGTTCCATGAGCACTTGAGAAAAATGTGTATTCTGTTGTTTTTGGATGGAGTGTCCTATAGATATCAATTAAGTCCATCTTGTTTAATGTATCATTTAAAGCTTCTGTTTCCTTATTTATTTTCATTTTGGATGATCTGTCCATTGGTGAAAGTGGGGTGTTAAAGTCCCCTACTATGAATGTGTTACTGTCGATTTCCCCTTTTATGGCTGTTAGTATTTGCCTTATGTATTGAGGTGCTCCTAGGTTGGGTGCATAAATATTTACAATTGTTATATCCTCTTCTTGGATCGATCCCTTGATCATTATGTAGTGTCCTTCTTTGTCTCTTTTAATAGTCCTTATTTTAAAGTCTATTTTGTCTGATATGAGAATTGCTACTCCAGCTTTCTTTTGGTTTCCATTTGCATGGAATATCTTTTTCCATCCCCTCACTTTCAGTCTGTATGTGTCTCTAGTTCTGAAGTGGGTCTCTTGTAGACAGCATATATATGGGTCTTGTTTTTGTATCCATTCAGCCAATCTGTGTCTTTTGGTTGGAGCATTTAGTCCATTTACATTTAAGGGAATTATCGATATGTATGTTCCTATTCCCATTTTCTTAATTGTTTTGGGTTCGTTATTGTAGGTCTTTTCCTTCTCTTGTGTTTCTTGCCTAGAGAAGTTCCTTTAGCATTTGCTGTAAAGCTGGTTTGGTGGTGCTGAACTCTCTCAGCTTTTGCTTGTCTGTAAAGGTTTTAATTTCTCCATCAAATCTGAGTGAGATCCTTGCTGGGTAGAGTAGTCTTGGCTGCAGGTTTTTCTCCTTCATCACTTTCAGTATGTCTTGCCACTCCCTTCTGGCTTGTAGGGTTTCTGCTGAGAAATCAGCTGTTAACCTTATGGGGATTCCCTTATGTGTTATTTGTTGTTTTTCTCTTGCTGCTTTTAATATGCTTTCTTTGTATTTAATTTTTGACAGTTTGATTAATATGTGTCTTGGCGTATTTCTCCTTGGATTTATCCTGTATTGGACTCTCTGTGCTTCCTGGACTTGATTAACTCTTTCCTTTCCCATATTAGGGAAGTTTTCAACTAGAATCTCTTCAAATATTTTCTCAGTCCCTTTCTTTTTCTCTTCTTCTTCTGGAACCCCTACAATTCGAATGTTGGTGTGTTTAATGTTGTCCCAGAGGTCTCTGAGACTGTCCTCAGTTCTTTTCATTCTTTTTTCTTTATTCTGCTCTGCAGTAGTTATTTCCACTATTTTATCTTCCAGGTCACTTATCCGTTCTTCTGCCTCAGTTATTCTGCTATTGATCCCATCTAGAGTATTTTTCATTTCATTTATTGTGTTGTTCATCGTTGTTTGTTTCATCTTTTGTTCTTCTAGTTCCTTGTTAAATGTTTCTTGCATTTTGTCTGTTCTATTTCCAAGATTTTGGATCATCCTCACTATCATTATTCTGAATTCTTTTTCAGGTAGACTGCCTATTTCCTCTTCATTTGTTAGGTCTGGTGGGTTTTATCTTGCTCCTTCATCTGCTGTATGTTTTTCTGTCTTCTCATTTTGCTTATCTTACTGTGTTTGGGGTCTCCTTTTTGCAGGCTGCAGGTTCGTAGTTCCCGTTGTTTTTGGTGTCTGTCCCCAGTGGCTAAGGTTGGTTCAGTGGGTTGTGTAGGCTTCCTGGTGGAGGGGACTAGTGCCTGTGTTCTGGTGGATGAGGCTGGATCTTGTCTTTCTGGTGGGAGGTCCACGTCTGGTGGTGTGTTTTGGGGTGTCTGTGGACTTACTATGATTTTAGGCAGCCTCTCTGCTAATGGGTGGGGTTGTGTTCCTGTCTTGCTAGTTGTTTGGCATAGGATGTCCAGCACTGTAGCTTGCTGGTCGTTGAGTGAAGCTGGGTGCTGGTGTTGAGATGGAGATCTCTGGGAGATTTTCGCCGTTTGATATTATGTGGAGCTGGGAGGTCTCTTGTGGACCAGTGTCCTGAAGTTGGCTCTCCCACCTCAGAGGCACAGCACTGACTCCTGTGCAGCACCAAGAGCCTTTCATCCACACGGCTCAGAATAAAAGGGAGATAAAGTAGAGAGAAAGAATTAGTAGAAGTAGAAAGGAAGGAAGGAAGGAAAGAAAAGAAGGAAAGAAAGAAAGGAGGGAGGGACGGACGGTGGGAGGAAGGAAAGAAGGAGGGAAGGAAGGAAAAAAGAAAGAAAGAAAGAAGATAGAGTACAATAAAATAAAGTAAAATATAATAAAGTTATTAAATTAAAAAATAATTATTAAGAAAAAAATTTTTTAAAAAAACAGACGGATAGAACCCTAGGACAAATGGTGGAAGCAAAGCTATACAGATAAGATCTCACACAGAAGCATACACATACACACTCACAAAAAGAGGAAAAGGGGAAAAAATCATAAATCTTGCTCTCGAAGTCCACCTCCTCGATTTGGGATGACTTGCTGTCCATTCATGTATTCCACAGATGCAGGTACATGAAGTTGATTGTGGAGCTTTAATCCGCTGCTCCTGAGGCTGCTGGGAGATTTCCCGTTCTCTTCTTTGTTCTCACAGCTCCCAGGGGCTCAGCTTTGGATGTGGCCCCGCCTCTGCGTGTAGGTCGCCGGAGGGCATCTGTTTTTTGCTCACACAGGACGGGGTTAAAGGAGCTGCTGATTCGGGGGCTCTGGCTCACTCAGGCCTGGGGGAGGGAGGGGCACGGAGTGGAGGGCGGGCCTGCGGCAGCGGAGGCCGGCGTGACGTTGCAGCCTGAGGCGCGCCGTGCGTTCTCCCGGGGGAGTTGTCCCTGGATCCCGGGACCCTGGCGGTGGCGGGCTGCACAGGCTCCCCGGAAGGGGTGTGTGGAGAGTGACCTGTGCTCGCACACAGGCTTCTTGGTGGCGGCAGCAGCAGCCTTAGCGTCTCATGCCCGCCTCTGGGGTCCGCGCTGTTAGCCGCGGCTCACGCCCGTCTCTGGAGCTCCTTTAAGCAGCGCTCTGAATCCCCTCTCCTCGCGCACCAGGAAATAAAAGAGGGAAGAAAAAGTCTCTTGCCTCCTAGGCAGGTCCAGACTTTTCCCCGGACTCCCTCCCGGCCAGCCGTGGTGCACTAGCCCCCTGCAGGCTGTGTTCACGCCGCCAACCCCAGTCCTCTCCCTGCGCTCCGACCGAAGCCCGAGCCTCAGCTCCCAGCCCCGCCCGCCCCGGCGGGTGAGCAGACAAGCCTCTCGGGCTGGTGAGTGCTGGTCGGCCCTGATCCTCTGTGCGGGAATCTCCCCGGTTTGCCCTCCGCACCCCTGTGGCTGCGCTCTCCTCCGCGGCTCCGAAGCTTCCCTCCTCTGCCACCCGCAGACTCCGCCCGCGAAGGGGCTTCCTAGTGTGTGGAAAGCTTTCCTCCTTCACAGCTCCCTCCCACTGGTGCAGGTCCCATCCCTATTCTTTTTCTTTTGCCCTACCCAGGTACGTGGGGAGTTTCTTGCCTTTTGGGAGGTCTGAGGTCTTCTGCCAGCGTTCAGTAGGTGTTCTGTAGGAGTTGTTCCACGTGTAGATGTATTTCTGGTGTATCTGTGAGGAGGAAGGTGATCTCCGCGTCTTACTCTCCCGCCATCTTCCCCTCCTTCCCTGAATCTTGTTAAATGCTTTTTTCTGAATCTGTCGAGATGATCATGTGGTTTTTGCTTATGTGGTGTATTGCAGTGATTTCCATGCGTTGAACCATCCTTGTGAACTTGCAATGAATCCCACTTGGTCGTGGTGTGTGATCTTTTTTATGTGTTGTTGGATTCGGTTTGCTAATATTTTGAGAATTTTTGCATCTATATTCTTCAGAGATACTGGCCTGTAACTTTCCTTTTTGGTGGTGTCTTTGTCTGGTTTTGTTATCAGGGTGATGGTGGCTTCATAGCATGTCTTTGGGAGTGTTCCCTCCTCTTCCATTTTTTTGGCAAGAGTTTTGGAAGGATCAGTATAAGTTCTTTTCTGTATGTTTGGTAGAATTCACCTGTGAGGCCATCTGGTCCTGGACTCGTGTTTGTAGGGAGTTTTTTTAAATTACAGATTCTATTTCACTTCTAGTGATCAGTCTGTTCAAATTATCTATTTCTTCCTGCTACAGTTTTGGTGGGCTGTATGTTTCTAGGAACTTGTCAGTTTCTTCTAGGTTGTTGAATTTGTTGGCATACCCTTGTTCATAGTAGTTTCCCTTACGGTTTTTTATCTTTCTGTGGCATCAGTTGTTATGTTTCCTTTTTCATTTCTTATTTTATTTGGGTTCTCTCTCTTTTCTTTTTGGTGAGCCTGGCCAGAGGTTTGTCCATCGTGTTTATCCTTCCAAAGAACCAACTCTTAGTTTTATTGATTTATTTCTATTTTTTTAATCTGTTTTATTTCTTTCTTCTCTGATCTTTACTGTTTCCTTCCTTCTGCTGAATTTTGCTCGTTCTTCTTTTCCTAATTCTTTTAAGTGGTAGGTTAGGTTGTTTGAGGTTTTTCTTGTTGTTAGAGGAAGGCCTGTACTGTTATGAACTTCCCTGTAACAGCTGCTTTTGCTGCATCCCATAGCTTTGGACGGTTCTGTTTTCTTTTCCTTTTTTTTTTTTATTTTTGTATGGTTGTATTTTCATTTTTTCAAGGTATTTTTAAATTTCCTCTTTGATTTCATCATTAATTAACTCATTGGTTTTTGAGTAGCATGTTGGTATCGTTTTTTTCCCATTTCTTTTTTTTCCTAATGTCTGATCTTACTTGTTAGAACGTCTCATTTTTTAAAAAATTTGGTTAGTTTCATGTTAGATAATGAATTTTCTCAGCTTTATTTCTTGCTTTCAATTTTTATTGTATTTATTTGGTTAGTTTCATGTTAGATGGTGAATATTTTCTGCTTTATTTCTTGCTTTCAATTTTTATTGTATTTATTTGGTTAGTTTCATGTTAGATGGTGAATATTTTCTGCTTTATTTCTTGCTTTCAATTTTTATTGTATTTATTTGGCTGCATCGGGTCTTGGTTGTGGCATGCGGGGTCTTTGTTGCAGTGCACGGGCTTCTCTCTAGTGGCACGTGGGCTCTCTAGCTGTGGCGCACGGGCTCCAGAGCACGTGGGCTTAGTAGTTGTGGCGTGTGGGCTTAGTTGCTCTGTGGCATGTGGGATCTTAGTTCCCCGACCAGAGATTGAACCCACATCCCCTGCATTGGAAGGCGGATTCTTTACCACTGCGCCACCAGTGAACTCCTAGAACATTTCATTTTTTAAAAAAATTTATTTATTTACTTTATTTTTGGCTGCGTTGGGTCTTCATTGCTGTGCACAGCCTTTCTCTAGTTGTGATGAGCAGGGGCTACTCTTTGTTGCAGTGCACAAGCTTCTCATTGCAGTGGCTTCTCTTGTTGCAGAGCACAGGCTCTAGGCATGCGGGCTTCAGTAGTTATGGCACGTGGGCTCAGTAGTTGTGGCTCGTGGGCTCTAGAGCACAGGCCCAGTAGTTGTGGCACACGGGCTTAGTTGCTCCGCGGCATGTGGGATCTTCCCGGACCAGGGCTCAAACCCGTGTCCCTTGCATTGGCAGGCGGATTCTTAACCACTGCACCAGCAGGGAAGTCCAAACGTCTCATTTTTGACTGGACTCAGAGGTAGAAGCTCTGAGAGAGGACAGCCTCCATCTCTTGACAATCTGTTCCCGGCATTTTTCTTTGGCCTTCTTCATTCTCTTGGCAAAGAGTTTAGCATATTCTGCAGTCTCTGCCTTAGTTTTCCTAGAATGCTGTTTCTTCAGAGCAATACACCGACATTTGTGTTGCAGAACACATGGAGTAAAAAGACACTGAATCTTGTGTGCTTTGGTCCTAGATTTCTTACCTTTGTTTAGGGGTTTCTCACAACATACTGGTGGACATCATCTTCTTTGGAGAGACTGAAAAGTTTGTGGATTCTGCTAGCTTTTTTTTATTTATTGATTGATTTTTTATTTTTTGGCTGTGTTGGGTCTTCATTGCTGCACGTGGTCTTTCTCTAGTTGTGGCGAGTGGGGGCTACTCTTTGTTGTGGTGCGTGGGCTTCTCATTGAGGTGGCTTCTCTTGTTGTGGAGCAGGGGGTCTAGGTGTGTGGGCTTCAGTAGTTGCGGCACGTGGGCTCAGTAGTTGTGGCTCGGGGGCTTAGTTGCTCCGAGGCATGTGGGATCTTCCTGGCCCAGGGCTCGAACCTGTGTCTGAAGCGTTGGCAGGCGGATTCTTTTTTTTTTTTTTGCGGTATGCGGGCCTCTCACCGTTGTGGCCTCTTCCATTGTGGAGCACAGACTCCGGATGCGCAGGCTCAGCGGCCATGGCTCACGGGCCCAGCCCTCTGCGGCATGTGGGATCCTCCCAGACTGGGGCATGAACCCGCGTCCCCTGCATCGGCAGGCAGATTCCCAACCACTGCGCCACCAGGGAAGCCCCAGGCAGGTGGATTCTTAACCACTGAGCCACCACGGAAGTCCCTCTGCTTGCTCTTTGGGGTCCCAGGCAATGAGGCACAGTAGTATCGGTGAGTCTGGTAATATTTTTCTCCCTTTTTTTAATGAAGACCAAATTGAGACCACTCAGATTGGCATCCACAGTGCAACCCCATACAGATTTGTGAATTCTTTCTCCAGTTCTCCTTGGTCTGTAACAGGAATGTCCCTTATTCAGTAGCAGGTGTACGCAGCCATGGGTTAAGACACCCTGCTTTATGGGGAAACCCTGTTTGTCATTCCCACCACTGATTCGGACTACATAACCCTTCCATTCTTCACCCAGAGTGTCGGCAGCCACTTCTTTGGCCATAGGATTCTCATAAAAGGTACGAAGTTTTCATTCATCATCCACTTCAGTGAGTTTCTGGCAGCCGGTGGCCAGGAAGGAAATCTTCAGCTTCATCCTTGAGTGGCCGGCTGCACCCAAGGCACCACGTGAAAGAGCTCATTTCTTCTTCTGTGGTTAATCGGTAGTTGCATGCCATTGTGGTCAGAGAAGATGCTTGATAGAATTTCTCTACTCTGAAATTTGTTGAGGCTTATTTTGTGCCCTCGTATGTGGTCGGTCCTGTATAATGTTCCATGTGCCCTGAAAGGAATGTGTATTCTGGTTGTTTTGGGTGTAATGTCAGTTAAGTCTTACTGTTCTGTTGTATCATTGGGGATCTCTCTTGCCTCACTGATTCTCTGTCTAGAGGCCCTGAGTGGGGCCTCAATACTATTATTGTATCCCTGTCAGTTTCTGTCTTTATGTCTGATATTTGTTTTGCGTATTTGAGTGCTCCTATATAAGGAGCATATATGTTGACGAGTGTAATATCCTCTCCTTGTGTTCATCCTTTATTAGTATATAGCGTCCTTCTTTATCTTTCTTCATGGCTTTTGTTTTGAAGTCTATTTTGTCTGATATGAGTATTGCGACCCCCACTTTCTTGTCATTTGTTTGCATGAAATATCTTTTTCCATCCCCTTACTTTCAATCTGTGTGTGTCCTTTGCCCTAAAGTGGGTCTCTTGTAGGCAGCATATTGTAGGCTCTTTTTTTTTTTTTAATCCAATCTGCCACTCTGTGTCTTTTGATTGGAGCTTTTAGTCCATTGACATTTTAAGGTAATTATTGACAACTTTTTGTTTCTCCTTTTGTGGTTTGATGTTTTTTTTTGGCCGTGCCATGTGGCTTGAGGGATGTTAGTTCCCCTACCAGGGACTGAACCCGGGCCCTTGGCAGTGAGAGCTCGGAGTCCTAAGGCACTGGACCGCCAGGGAATTCCCCAATGATTTTCTCTTGAATTATACTTACGTCCTCTTCTTTTTGGTTTTTGTGAGTCTATTGTATGTTTTTGATTTGTGGTTGCCCTGGTTTTCAAGTATGTTAACCCCTTCCTATATCTGCTTGCCCTAGACTGGTAGTCATATAGGCTCAAACACATTCTAGGAAATGAAAAAAAGTCTACATTTTCTTACTCTCCTCCCCCCACATTTTATGATTTTGACGTCCCTTTTTACATCTTCATGTTCATCCTTTTGCTGTTCATTCTGGTTATCATTCAGTTTCACAGAAGTTTTTTGATTTTTAAAAAATGTGTGTACTGGCTTATTTAAGTGATTTATTTTCCAATTGTGATTTTTCTCTTTCCTGTAGATTCTTAGTTCTGTTCTATTTAGAGAAGACCTTTCAGTATTTCCTTTAGGATAGGTTTAGTATTGCTGTATTCTTTTAGTTTTTGCTTGTCTGAGAAATTCTTTCTCTCTTCTTTATTCTAAATGATAATCTTGCTGGGTAGAATGTCCTAGGTTGCCGATTTTTCCCTTCCAGGACTTTGACTGTCTTGCCACTCCCTTCTGGCCCGCAGCGTTTCTGTAGAGAAATCAGCTGACAGCCTAATGGGGGTTCCCTTGTCACTAACTCTTCGTTTTTCTCTTGCTGCCTTTAGAATCCTCTCTTAATCTTTAACTTTTGCCATTTTTTTTTTGAAGATGTTGGGGGTGGGAGTTTATTAATTAATTTATTTTTGCTGTGTTGGGTCTTCGTTTCTGTGCGAGGGCTTTCTCTCTAGTTGTGGTAAGCGGGGGCCACTCTTCATCGCGGTGCATGGGCTCACTATCGCGGCCTCTTGTTGCGAAGCACAGGCTCCAGATGCGCAGGCTGAGTTGTGGCTCACGGGCCCAGTTGCTCTGCGGCATGTGGAATCCTCCCAGACCAGGGCTCGAACCCATGTCCGCTGCATTGGCAGGCGGATTCTCAACCACTGCGCCACCAGGGCAGCCCACCTTCTGCCATTTTTATTGTAGTGTGTCTTGCTGTGGGCTTGTGTGGCTTTACCTGCTTTGGGACCCCCTGTGCCTCCTCTGCCTGGGTATGTCTCCTTCTTTAGATTTGGAAAGTTTTCAGCCGTCATTTCTCCAGATGCATTTGTGGTGCCCTTTTCTCTCTCTTCCATTCTGGAATCCCTATCATGTGTCTGCGGGCACACTATATTCTCCCATAGGCCTCTTTCTGCCTTTCTGATTGGGTCATTTCCTCATTTCCATTGGTCTACCCTCACTTATTCATTCTTCTGCATTATTAATTCTGCTGTTCATTGCCTTTAGCTCAGCTTTTGTCTCTGCTAATGAGTTTTCTAATTTTTTTTGGTACCCTTCAGAGTTTGTTTCTTTTTTATAGTACTCTGCATTTCTGTCGATAGCCTTTCTTTTTTTTAAAAAAATGTATTTATTTATTTATGGCTACACTGGGTCTTTGTTGCTGCGCGTGGGCTTTCTCTAGTTGCGGCGAGCGAGGGCTACTCTTCATTGCGGTGTGCAGGCTCCTCATTGCGGTGGCTTCTCTTGTTGCAGAGCATGGGCTCTAGGCACGTGGGCTTCAGTAGTTGTGGTGCATGGGCTTCAGCAGTTGTGGCTCGCGGGCTCTAGAGCGCAGGCTCAGTAGCTGTGGCACACGGGCTTGGGTGCTCCATGGCATGTGGGATCTTCCCGGACCAGGGCTCGAACCTGTGTCCCCTGCATTGGCAGGCGGATTCTTAACCACTGCGCCACCAGGGAAGTCCCCGATAGCCTTTCTTAATTCCTTACTTTCCTTTTTGAACTCAGTGTCTGTTGGAGCGAAGCGGTCTGTGTTGTTTCTTGCAGCAGAATTCTCTTGGTCTTTTAACTGGAGTGGTTCCTCTTCTTATTTCTCTTACTCTGTGCGTTTAGGAGAAACAATTGTCAGCTGTGGTTTTGGAGGGCTGTTGACACGTGGGGGCATCCCTGTGTAGCTCTCGTGGGTTTAATATATTTGGTACCAGGGCTGCTCTTAGTATGGATGCCTGTCAGCTCTTTCCTCAGTGTGTGCTGGTGGTTAATCCCCTTGCTAGGGGTGTGCAGATGTGGCGGCTGGTGACCAGTCCTGGGTTTCTCGACAGTGGTGGCAGCTTAGGCACACCCCGGGAGTATGCGACGGGAGTGGAGGTGGCTCACGATGCCTCCTGGAGCCCGTGCAGTTGGCGATCACACACGCAGGGGAAAAGGCTACGATTACAGGTCCCGCTCCCCCTCTCAGGCACCCCCCAAACAATGGTGCGGGGCCTCCAAGGCAACCCAGGCTTCCTCTGCGTACACCCTCAGTTGCAGTTGCACCAGATTGCAGCCCTACCACCCAGGCTGTCTCCACACAGTCACCCCAAGTTTTCTCCCCAGGTCTGACCTCCGAGGCCTGAATTTCAGCACCCATTCCACCCCCGCCCAGGTGACCACCGTTATATTTTCTGTCTCTCTGATTTTGACTACTCACAGTACCTCCTGTAAGTGGGATTGTACAGTATTTGCCTTATTTCATTTAGCATGACGTCCTTAAGGCTCATCCATGCTCTGGCATCTGTCAGTATGTATCAGGTATATACGTCACCTTTTCTTTATCCATTCATCTGTCCGTGGATAGCTGGGTTTGTTCCATGTTGTAGCCGTTGTGAATAGTGCTGTGATGAACGTGGGCCGTACAAGTATGTCTCTGAGACCCTGGTTTCAATTCCTTCGGGTATGTACCCAGAAGGGGGATTGCCGGATCCCATGGTAAGTATACTTGCTGAACCTCCATACTGTTCTCCATAGTGGCTGTACCATTGTACGTTCCCACCAGCAGTGCACGGGGGTTCCAAATTCCCCACACCCTCCCCAGGTGCTTGTTGTTTTCTGGTGGTGGTGTTAGTAGCCATCCTAATGAGTGTCGGGGTGTCTCATTGTGGTTCTCTCTGCATTTCCCTAGTGATTAGTGATGTTGAGCATTTGTTCATGAGCTTATTGACCACCTGTGTATCTTCTGTGGGGAAAGGACTATTCAAGTCCTTTGCCCATTTTTGAAATTTTTTTTTTTTTTTGCAGTTGAGTTTTACGGGTTCTCTCTTTATATCCTGGATACTAATCACTTTTTGTTCTCTGGGGCCCACCACTGCACAGCCATGTGACGAGAGCATCTGTGCCGTTGTCTCTCACGGCAGGAAGTCCCACGCAGAGCCAGGAAAGGGACGTCATGATGTCACAATGTCATTGTGGTGTAGACGTGCCAGAGCATGGGGTACACCTCCAGACGCGCTTGCTGCAGCAGGACCAGCACCTACAACGGGCGGGACCTCTCTGAGTGCAGGGTCTCTGCGGGGTGGCCTGAAGTTGCTGACGCCAGGATGTGCCCGATGAACAGGTGCGACCTAATTCATGCTGTTTAGAAAGACGCTGGGCAGTGCAGGCTCTGGCCCCGCCCCAGGGTCACTCGAGGTGAGACCGGCCGGGGTGGTGGGGGGCAGGGATTCGCACAAAGGGGAATGCAGAGTCGGGGCGTCTCTGAGGCAGAAACCGAGAGCTTGGGTCGGGCCAGGCAGCCCAGAAAGAGGAAACCACCTCCAGCTGGTCTGGGGCACCGTCAAGGCTGCTCTGTGAGGCATGCTGCTGGCACAGGGCTGGGTTCTCACTCCCAAGTGGGGTCACATCTGCAGCTCCCGCCTGTGCCAGGTACAGGAAGCACGGGGGAGGGAGCGAGGTGCCCGAGGACTCCAGCAAGGGCTAGGGCCACCCCTGACCCCCTGCCTGGCCCTGCAGCCTCCACCCCTTGCCCTCCAGCTCGAGCCAGCCGTTGGACGGGAATCGTGGATGGAGCAGGCAGGACGGTTGCCTCTGCTCAGAAGGGGCCCCTGGCCTGGCCCTGTGCGCACCCCCCTCAGAGAGGAGCACAGACCCCAGGTCACGCTGGGCTCAGATCTCCGACTCCTGCCCCGCGAGCCGGTTTTCAGGCGGAACACACATCCCGGGTGGGGACTCCCACGTGGCAGCCCCACGGGGAGTCGGGAGACAGTGGTCCCTCTGTAGCCGTGCCACCCAGGGGACCTGCTGCCCCAGCACATGCCCCGCCCATCTCCTGCCCGCTCTGATGGGCCCTGGGAAAGAGCCTCTGGGTAACCCGTGCTGTCCCGGCCAGCAGCCCCAGTCGTCCGTTGAGTGGAGGGCAGGAAAGCCGGGGGTGAGTATATTTGTTTCAAAATTATAAGCTACTCATTTGGTAGGAAAAAAAGTGGAAGACAGTGGGATTTCCAGGGCGGGAACCCTCCCCTCACAGCCACGTCCACCCTCCTGAGGGGGCTGTCGTGTACAAAGAGCATTTAATTAATTTATTTATTTCTTTACACATAACTGAAGTGATGTTACAGTACATAAGTTATTTACAACTGTGCAGTAATGTGTTGCAAAATAAATTATCTAGAAGGCAGCAAAAGTACATTGTGAACGTGTATAAAACTGTACAGCGTTTACGGGTACACTTTTTATATGATTATTGGCTCTGTAGTGTTTCAAGTTATGTTCTCAGAAAGAGAAACAAAATGCCCAAGATTAAAGGAAAAAATATACAAACCACGTGGATTTGACTCCATTAAAAACACAACCCGGAGTCCTGCCTGCGTGTCCCTGTGAGGCGGGCGGGCGGCGCAGCCGGGCCCTCACCCGGCCCAGCGTCCCAGCCCAGATCTCGGGCTGGCACCGTCGGCAGCTTCGTGGCGACAGGACGGCTGCCGGCCCGAAGCTCTCCCCACCCTCTGACCCGGAGGCCGCTGTTGGTGAGGGGTGGACGCCTTAACTTTTATTCTCTTCAGTCGATCAGAAATGAAACGAGGAATTTAAAAAAACGCTCTCCATCCTGCAGCTCCTGAGATGCCTGTGCAGCCGCCGGAAAAGAGCCTGAGGCTGCCGTGTCCGTGCCCGCGTCCCCGGCTCTGCGTCCTCCCGCGGCGGCGGATGTGAGAGAGCCGCGCGCCAGAGGCCCAGCGCGGGCTTCTCCCTGGATGTCCCCACCGGGGACGTGGTCTCCTTCCACCGCCCGGACTCGGCGGCGGACTGGGGGGCTCGCCTGTGACCCGGGCAGCTGTCCCACCGCGTCAGGCCGGAAGGAGCACGAAGTCGTCGTTGACGTCGACCATGGGCACGTAGAAGGACGGCACCTCGTTCACACACAGGGACTTGTGCCCGGCGGGGTCCAGCTCCTGCACCTTCAGCTGCCACTCCATCCTCTGCACGGCGTTGAGGGCCGCGGCCTCGTGCTGCTGCCGCATCAGGAGACACGTCTACGCGGGAAACGCAGCAGGTGAGGGGAGGGGAGGCAAGACCCCGGCCGCCCCCCGCACCCATTCCCCCTGCCGCAGCGCCTCCCGGGAGGTCGGGGCGGGGGACCCTTTCGCGCTCTGGCCTCAGGACGACCTCTTGCGTCTGGGTCTCGTCCTGTGCGGTGAGTGGCCTTGCTGACCACACGGGGGTCTGTCCATCATCCCTGCTCTGTGCCCCCACCCTGGGGGTTTCAGCACAGCCTCTAGTCAGAACTCATAATAGCTTTGCTCTTCCGTTTTCATTTTCCATTTATCTTATTTATGGTTGGTGACATTGGCTTCATTTGCACTCACAGTGGAAATTATGCCTTTTAGAAATGCACTTAGTTTTTAAAAATTAATGTTCACGTGTTTACTCTTAAGTGGGTACTAAGTAAGGTAAACAGTTATACTACTAGAGGCGCACTCTGTACTCATGTTGAGAAGGGAGAATGTTGAAACTGAAATAATGACGGTACCTGGGTTACCAACAGCACGTGGGGGGGGGGGCGGCGTTTGGGGTACAAGGCAGGTGACACAGAGCACAGCGGGCGAAAAGACCAGCCTTCATGTGGACAGAGTTAACGGCGTGACAGTGTGCAGGAAGATCATCTTATTTTCTTCGACGTGCACACAAGCATGTAGGGCCAGGTATCACAATTTCTGATTTGCTTAAAATAGTTCAGTTAAAAAAAGTGTTCTGGAAACAAGCCCCACAGGCCCCAGCGGCCAGCCGTGTCCTCCTCGGCACGCCTGGGCCGCTTGTCATCCTCAGGGAGGCTTGAACAAAGGCGTGGCAGCTCAGACACCCTCAGGAGTCCAGCTGCTTTCATCTAATTTAGAGCGTTCTTGACTGACTAGAATTGTACGTACCCCTGAGTTTTCAGTTACTAAAATGAAATTGTTTGTTGGGCTAAACCCCTGAAACATGACCAGCATGTCCGGAGAGTTGTCCCAGGGCTGCAGGAACTGAGGGTGGGCAGCCTGTCTCCTGAATAGGACCTCGTCCACCCTGTGCTCTGAGACCAGTGGCCACGCGGGTGGCCGTTTCGTGCCCCTGCACTCTCCGTACTTCACCAATTCCTTTTTCTATCCATCTATTTTTCTTATTGGTTTGTAAGTTCTTGGCACATTAAGGAAATGAGACTTAACGTTGTCTTTCTTTGTAATGTACCAAATCTAACTTTACTTCGGTCAGAAATTTTTTCTCTCTTGTAAGTTTCCCGTGCAGCTCCCTTCAGGCTGGCTGGTGGTGGGAGGAGTGACCGTGGGACCCCCGAACGGTCACCTTTGCAGCTTGTTAGAAACACGGCCTGGACCCGGCCTCAGCTGGGCCTGAACGCCCTGTAGGCTGGTTCCTCTCTGCTCTGGCCTCTGGCCTCCTGGCCGCCCCTCTGGGTGCGCTGCCGCAGTGCCGGAGGCAGGGTCACTGAGGCAAGGGGTGAGGCTGGCAGCCCAGCGTGGGAGCCTGGGTCACGCCTCCATCAGCTCCACGCAGCAGGCCCTGCCTCCTGGGGCTTCCCGGTGGTGCCGGCTTCTAGGTGTTAATTCTGTAACGGGCACGTCACTGCCGGTCAGTGTTCACGGGGGACCCCGGGTGCAACCCTCGCACCTGCAGACAAGGACTTGCTTCTTACTTGCTAATCTCTCTCTATCTCCCCCCCATCCTCTGCCCACTGCACTGGTCAGCACAGCCAGGGGCAGGGGTGATGGGTGGATGCTGTGACCTTTGAGGAGGGCTCAAGGTGGGGTCCCACAGAGGTCTGACCGCCAGCTGGTGACAGGAGCTGCTCCCCGCACACCTGGACAGGAGGGAAGACACTCTAAGAGGCAACATGGGGGCGGGGAGGCCTCAGCTCCCTCACTGCCAGCTGGGCTCAGAGCGAGTCTGAAGCTGCCTCTTCCGAACACGGCCCTGCCGCCCCCGCCCAGAAGAGCCCTGGCCCCGCCGCCGCCGCCGGGGCCGGGGCTCACCTTCATGCGGTCATACTTGTCGTCCACGTCCTGCAGCCAGGAGATGAACTGGCGGGCGTTGAACCGGTCCCGCACTGACTTGTTCTCATCACCCTGGCGGGAGAGTGAAGCACGTGTGGGCGTCCGGGAGGGGTGGGCCTGGCACGCCAAGCCCCGGGTCCCCCAGTCAAGGGCTCCCTCCCCCACCAGCTCTCCACGCCGTCCGTGGGGGGAGCTGCCCTGTGGTGACTCGGGACCCCGGCGGCGCCTTCAGGCTCCCCTCCATCTCCTGGGGAGGCCCCAGGGCGAGCCGGCGAGGGTAAAAAGCGGCAGTGACTTTTCCTTTGACAGAACGTCTGCGAGGCCTGGGGTGGCTGCAGGCCGCCCACGGTGGACTGTGGTTTACAGGCAGGGCAGCCTCGGGAGCAGTAGGTCCCCACAGGCTCTTGCCGGCTGGGTTTGCAGGGCCTCCCGGGTCTCGGGGCAGGAAAGTCTCCCTCTTGCCCAGCCACACGCAACCACCTGCCTGGGGAAAGCCCAGGCCCCCACTACAAAGGGGCTTGAGGGCAGGAGGCTGCAGCCTGAGAGTGAGTCCTGTCTGTCTCCGTGACATTCAGAGGAAACCCAGCAATCCCTTGAAGGTGAGCAGATTCTTTTTTCTTTCAGATGCAAAAATCAAAAAAGGCAAAGCTTCCACCCAATCCCTAAAATACTTTGTGGACAAATGTTTTTACTTTAGGGAAAATTCGTTGCTATGCGTAGTACGTTCAAGTAGAAACTTAAAGAGGTATCCTTAAAGGTTACGTGTGAGGACTCTTCAACGCACTAAAAAGAAATCAGGTTTAGCTGAACCACCGTACGTCACCATGCGGCCAACTCGGGAATGCTGCTCAGACACCCAGGGGTCATGTGATCCACCTGTGGGCCTGGGGTCACTAGGGGCCTCCGTCAGGAGGGAGCTCAGCACCGAGGCCTGGCCCGGAGCGGCGCGCTCGGGGCTGAGGGTCTCAGCGGCTGCGGGGAGCACGGGCATCAACTTGCTGTCTGCACAGGTTAGATCTCCCGGCTGGCAGCCGACGGGTGGGGCCCTCAGGAGCACAGGTACCACAGGGACAGCGCTCAGCTGGGGAAGGGTGTGACCTCATGGGGCAAACACAGCCCTGGGGGCGGGAGGAGGCGGGCTGGACTCTGGCGGACAGACGAGGCGCACCGTGTGTCCAATTGCTGGGCGCGCCCTGGGCCCGCGTGCCCGTCGGGGGCAGCGGCCCTGTGGTCCCCAGCGTGACAGCCTCTCTGGGGCGGCCCTGTGGTCCCCAGCGTGACAGCCTCTCTGGGGCCTTCGGTGAGGAAGCCCTGGTGCAGCAGCTCCAGCCGCTGCGCGGGCAGACCGCACGTGAGTCTCCAGGGGCCCGTGACCCCAGCGCCGCTCCAGCCCCCCGCAAGCCCTCTCACCCGGACGCCCACCTGGCTCTCGAGCGGCATGTTGTACACCTCCGAGTCCAGCAGCATGGTGCAGGCGCTGAACGGCACCGCCTGGTTCGCGATGGTCCTCGCCGCCCGGCAGTGAACCCGCAGGATCTCCTGTTCGCAGGAGACGATCAGCTTCTCCTGGGAGAGAGGGGCTGGTGAGCTGAGAGCCACCCGGGCCGGGCGCCCTGGGCCCGCGGCTGCCCGCTTACCCGCTCGATGCTGTGCTGCAGGCGCAGCTTCCCACGCACGGCCTCCTGCTGCTTGAACAGCTCCTTCAGGGGCTCCGCCAGGGAGGGAGGGGGCGCGATCTGCGGCCACAGGGGGAGACGGGGGTCAGCGGGGCCGTGAATCACCCCAGCCGCCCCACTTGCAGGAGTCACCCCAGAGACCACGGTCCCATGAAGACGCGGACGCGCTGGGGGATGCCTGTCCCCAAGAGTAGGTGAGCGAGCACCCGTCCCCTGCGTGTGGCTGGGAGGAGGGCGGCCGGGGAGGGAGCGGCAGAGGTGGGGGAGGCGAGGGAAGCTAGGAACAGAGGGCATCTGCACCTCGGCCCTTGCGCAGCCAGGAGGGGATGGAGGAGGGGCAGGGTGTCCTCTGTTTACCGCAGGCTTCACGCACCCTGAGACCCACCGGGACACAGCTGCCCAGAAGCCACACGAACAGGACAACTGGGCCCGCCCCTCTTCCCAGGGCGTCAGTGAGGGAGAGGGCTCGCCGGGGCACTACCCCCAGGTGCTGGAGGCCACCCCTGAACCCAGAAGGGCGCTTCTCCCAGGAGAAGCCGCCGGTGCTTCCGAAACACACAGGAAGCATGTCACAACAGCACCAGATACGGGCTGGAGCCTCTCGTGGGGCCGGGAAGCAAGAGCGTGTTCAGGAGGGACTGCCGAGGAGCCCCTCCCTGGTGGCCGAGGCCAAGTAGGGGGCAGTGGCTCATGTGGCCACGACCTCGGGCTGGAGGGGAGTAATAATGCCCACGGTACAGTGGCCGCCACAGACAAGACCCTCGGAGGGGCTGGACTCGAGGCCCAAGCTCAAGGTACATGCTCTCTTCCAACTTTTCGGTCCAAAATTCTCAAAACCCGAGATGAAGCCACCCAGCCGGGTCTCTGGCTGCACGTCCTGCCCATCACGCCCCGGGGGCCCAGGGCGCCGGCCTCCCCTTGCCTCTTGGGCGCCTGCGGTGGTCTCTGTATAGGGGTCTTGTTTGGGGCCGTTGTGGGTGTGAGGTCACCTCCATTTCACCCTCCCCGGCTCCAGAGGGTGTGGGAATGAGGCCTTGGCCTGCCCTCACCCCCAACAGCCTGGGTCTGGCTGCGGGGCGACAGGCTGTGAACCGGAGCCCACCGCTAGAAAGGGCTGAGCTCCAAGAGACACACAGGTTGCTGCGGGGTGAACTCGGGTGGCGGGGGTTCCAGGGGGAGGCAGGAGCACGGCTTTCTCTCTAGTTTCCAAATGTTCTAGGTGGCCACGGTGCTGTTTGTCTAAATTTTAGTTACTGAAACCAAACAGCAGCAAAGTCTCACTGACCGGGGATCCCAGGCCAGGTTCCCCTGCATCCAGTGCCTCGGGCTCCCCCTCTCGGCTCCACTTCCTGCCTGGGAACAGGCGGCGCAGGCCGGGGTCTGAGCGCAGGACGCATCCCGTGCAGCACCGACGACCGTTAACGGGGGCTTCTCCCAGGCCCGAGAGACAGAACAAGCCGAAAGCTGGGCTTTCTTCCTCACGGGGGTGGGGGTGGGGTGGGCTGGTCAAAAAATGAGGCAAGTCCGCCACACAGGTGTGGATGGGCAGCACCTGGGCAGCACCGCGAAGCCTGGGGGCCGGGGCGGCTCTGGCTACCACTGAGCACAGGTGGCTGAGATCAGCTTTACTGGCCGCGACGCCTATGCCTGCTGCCTGGGGGAGGGGGGGGCGGGCGGGGCAGCAGCACGTGGAGGATGCGCGCTCCCCGCGTGGCTTTCTTCATGTGGCAGGACCTGCCAACGGCCCGCGTCTGGGCGTGAAGAGGGGGTGGGGTGTGTGCGGCGGGGCTCGGACAGGTCACGTCTGCACAGACGTGGGGCGAAGCACCAGGGGACGGGGCACGCGAACAGACGGCCGAGAGGCGGGGCGTGGGCCTGACTGGGCAGGTGGGGAAGCCCAGAAACCCAAGGAAGGACCTGCTCTGAGGAGGCAGGAGAGGGGCCCTCAGGCCTCTAGGGGAAAAGGTCTGGGCTCTGGCCTTGGGTTGGCACCGTGGGGCCGCTGGGGGCCAGGGTTGGAGTCTGGGGAGCCCTCGGGCTGTTTAAGGGGATGGAGGGGACACTGAACCAGAGAGGGGGCCAGGCGCGCCCCACGTGGGTGGAGCCTGGGTCAGCCGAGGTCCAAGCGCGCGGACTGGGTGGGAGCCACCACGGGGCAGACGGGGAATGACGGGGAGGACGGCGCAGCGGGTCCTGGGCCTGGGGGGCGGCCCCCACCCCGGGCAGGCACTCACCACGGGGATGTGCAGCTTGCTGAGGGGCTTGCCGTCCAAGAGGTAGGAGCCGGTGTAGGTGACGTACTCGGCGTAGCACTGGGGCGCCTGCGGGCTGATGTAGCAGAGGATCTTGCGCTTCTCCTCAATCTTCTTCCTGATCTGCAGGTACTCGAAGTACGGGTTGGACCTGTCGCTGTGGTAAGGCTCGATGTCGTCCAGCTTGATGGCGTCCACGATGGCAGCCAGCGTCTGCTGGATCACCTCCCGCGTCTGACGCGTGGACGTGTGCATCTGCTGGGCCAGCTGCTGGCTGGAGCGCTGGAAGCGGCGCTTGCGCGGGTGCTGGGCCTGGGGGTCGTCGTCCTCAGAGCCGCGGCCCTTGGCCCTGGGGGTGGGCGCGGCCGCAGCCTCCTTCTCGGTGGGCGGCGAGCTCTGCTTCTGCTGGTTGGCCAGCATCTGGGCCCGGGTCCTGGTCATGCGCTGGGGGATCTCCTCCACCTTGGGCGCCTTTGGGGCTTCGGCTGTCGGTTTGGGTTCCGGTTCGGGGGCTTCAGCCTGGACGCCGTCCGGAGGCCCCTCGAGCCCGGCACTGTCCTGGGGGCCGGCCCCATCCGCTGCGCGGGCCTGGGCCGAGCCGTCCCCGGGGGCGTCAGGAGCACTGTGGGGCGTGGCCAAGGGGTCTGGGCCCTCGGCCTGCTCGTCCCCACTCCCCGGTGGATGCTGCTCTGAGGGGGCTGGCGTGGGCCCAGAGCCAGGGTCGGAGTCCTCGGGGGCCCTCCCCTCCGGCCCGGCCCCGGCCTCCACTGTGGCCTCGGGCAGCGCGACTGGCTTCGGCTCCTCTGGGGGCTCGGGCGCAGGCTCGGCTGTGAGCCGGGCGGCCACCTGGTCAGGAGGCAGCACCCGCTGTTCGTCAGCAGCTCCCACAGGGACGTCCCCGCCGCTCGGGAGCGCGGGGGTGTTGTCCAGAGGAACGAGAGGACTCTCTTCCACAGGCTCTGCTTCGGCATCGGAAACATCCTTCGTCTGGAGAGGAAGCTCCGGCAGCGAGAAAGGCCCCAGGTCGAGGTCATCCTCGGTGGCGGGGAAGGCACCGGGCCAGGGCACCGGCTCCACCTGGCCAAGGGCAGACAGGTTGTGACCACTTTCCAGGAAGTTATTCTCCAGGGGACCCAGGGCCTCTACCTGAGCCACGGCCGTCACACACGCAGACTCGGGGGGTGCGTCGGGGGGCGCTTCCGGAAGGGACTTGCAGTTACTGAAGAAGGACTCCAGCCTGGAGGGAGGGGCGAACGCGGCTGGCTCTTGTGAAGCAGAGACCGCGGCCGGGACTGCTTCCCCGGCCTCGTCCTTGACTTCCAGTCCCGGCTCGGGGACCGACAGAGGGTATGAGACGGGCGACACCGGGTAAGGGGGCTCCGAGTGGAGAGACTCGGCAGGGCAGAAATGTTTCGGGGACTCCGGGAATCTCTGTGGGGACTTCAGCAGGAGGTCCGACCCCACAGGCCAGCTGGCCGGGTTTTCGGGGGTGCCCCCGATGAGGCCAGAGGGGAGGCCCTGCTCCACGGTGGCGGGGTGTGCCCACTCGACCGGCTCCTCTGTGATGACGGTGCTGAAAGGGCCCTCGTCCAGGGGCTCCAGGAAGCTGGGCTCCGGGGGGATGATGGCCGCGGTGGCCTGCTGGTCCTCCGTGGCATCCAGGGGAATGCCAAGGTCAGGGGGAAGGGCCCCCTCCATGGACGGGGCCAAGAGCTCGTCTCTGTGTGAAGGGGGGGACTTTGTTGGTAAGCCGGAGAAGGCGCCCTCTGGGGAGGGGGTGATGTTGGCTGCGGCCGCAGGCGGGCAGTGCAAGGCGTCCGCTTTGGGGGAGGGGATGCCATAGTCCGGGGAGTAATACCCCGGAGACAGGCAGGCGAACTTCTCAGTGGGTGCTGGGGGCCCCGGGGCCTTGTCCTCCGGGTGCTGCCCCGGCGAGCTGTAGCTGGGCGCCGCAGGGACGCTCTGCTGTCTGAACAGCTTGTCCCCAAGTCCGAACTCTTCCTCAGGGGTCCTCCTGATGTCCACAGACACCGAGCGGTAAAGGTTCGCGCACAGCGGCCTCGTAGGTGTCTGGCCCGGTGTTTCTGAAGTCCCGCTGGCGGCCACGGAGAACCTGTCAAAGAAGGAGGGCGAGCAGGCGCTGGCGGACGTGCTGGACACGGGCTGGGGGTCTGTGCAGTCGAACATGAGGTCGGGGTAGTCATCGGCGCTGCAGGACGGGGTCCGGGGCGTGTGCATGGCCTCCTCGTAGCTGGGGCAGGACACCACCGAGGCGGGGGTGGGGACCCCGGTGGGCCGGCCGTGGTCCGGCCTGGGGGAAGCGGGCAAGACCTCTTTCATGTGGGGGCCTGCCAGCCAGTCTCGGGGGTCCACCGCGGGTCCCGGGTGGGGCTTGTTCTCGGCAGCAGGGGCGGCAGGGGCTGACTCCTTGAGCTTCTTGTCCTTCGGGGCAGGGTCCAGCCCCAGCGGCTTCTTCGGCGGGCCGTCCAGGCCCTTCTTCCGCCCGTCCTCGGCGGGCCTGGCCTTGTCCTTGAGCTTGGGGTCACCAGACCGGTGGCGCAGCTTCTCCATCTGCTTCATCCTCTCCTTGTGCCGTTTGTGGCGCTCCTCGATCTCCAGGTCCTTCTGGGAGAGCATCCGCTCGAAGCTCGTCATCATCAGGTCCCCGTCGCCCAGGAGCTTCTCCCGCGGCCGGATGTCTTTCTTACTGGGGTCTCTAACCGGGAGGAGCTTGTCGTTCCCATTGCTCAGCTTTACGGGGTCGCCCTTGTCCTTCTCCAGATTCTCCTTGACCTTCTCCTTCAGCTTGGCCTCGCCAAGCTTCCCGCCCTCGTCCTTGGGCTTGTCTCGGAAGGAGCCGGGAGGGTTGTCCTTGTCCCTGGCCGCGGGCTTAAGCTCCTCCCGGTGGTGCCGCGGGGGCCCGTCCCCGTGCCGGTCCCGGTGCCGCTCCTTCTCGTCCCGCCACCGCTCCCGGTGCTTCTCCCGCCGCCTCTTCTCCTTCAGGAGGCTCACGGTGCTAGAGCCGTAAGGCCTCAGTTCCTTCTCTACCTTCTTGGGAGGTTCTCTTTCAGGATCATTTTTCTCCTTCTTTTCGGTAGAAAACAACTCGATGGTTTTCTCTAACTCGTCCTCTGCATCGGCCTTGATGCCGTAGGAGAGGCCGTAAGTGTCGGCCTCCAGGACCTCCTTCTCGTACTGGCCGCTGTCCTTCCGGCCGCCCGTGTCCTTGCAGTCGTCGCTCTTCTCCTTCTTCTCGGGCTTGTCCTTCCTGACCCGCTCTCGGTCATGGCTCTTCTTGGAGGAGGACGAGGCGTGCCGGTGCCGCTCCCTCTCGCGCGCCCGCTCCTCCGGGGGCTCCGGGAAGGGCGCCTCCAGGAGGGCGCCGAGGCCCGGGTCGTGGCCGCGGTCGGGGAAGCCGTCCGACGACGCGTCGCTGGCCTTGTCGTTGGAGTCCTCGCGCAAGTCCTGCAGCGCCGCCTCCTCCAGCCGCTCCAGCAGGCTCTTCTCCGCGTCAGTGCCCTTGCTCGCCTTTCTCTCGCGGCCCTGCTCCCGGTCCGGCCTCTCCCGGTGCCTGCTCTTGGCCTTGTCCTCCGCAGGGGGCCTCTTCTCCCCCTTCTCGGGGAGCAAGGGGAGCCTCTGCTTGTTCCTCTTGTCCTGAGTGGAGTCCACCGACGCTCGGTCCTTCCTGTCCTTGTATTTTTCCGTGGACTCTCTGTCCTTCTTCTCTTTGTGCTTTTCCAAGGTTTTTTCTTTCTTGTCCTTCCCCCCGTCTGTGGCGCCCTTCTCCTTCTTCTTCTCTCTGATTTCTTTGTCTTTCTGCTTCTCCGCATGCTGCCTGTCGGCCGAGTGCTTCCGGTGCCTGTCGGGGGGGTGCGGCTCCCGCCCGTCCTCCCTCTCGGGGGGGCCATCCCCCCGCCCCTCGCCGGCCTCCCCGACTTTGAATCTGCTCGCCGCATAATCATCTTTTTCATCTTCGCTTTCATCAGTGAATATGTCTGCAATGTACCAGCTTTTCTCTTTACCCTTCTTTTCATCTTTTTTTTCAGAGAAGTCCTCGGAGAGAATTCCGGGGAAAGCCTTCTCCCGTTTGTCTTTACCTTGGTCGAGAGATGCTTTTCTGTCTTTGTCTTTGCCGTGCTTTTCCTTGGCGTCCTTTTTCTCTTTGAAACACTTATCAAGGTCTTTGTCCTTCTGGCACTTCTCAAGCATCAGTCTTTCATTTCTGTCCTTGTCACTGGGCTTCTCTTTGTGCTTCTCCAGCTTTAGCCTCTCCTTCCTCTCCTTCTCTCTCGCCGGGTGGTGCCTCTCCCAGGGCTCCAGGCTCTTCCCGAAGTCGCAGTCGGGCCTGTCCTTGAAGACTCCCTCGCAGCCGCACTCCTTCAGGTCCTCCCTGTGCGCCTCCTCGGGCTTTGCACGGCCATCTCTCCGCTCCTTGGCGGCCTCGGGGGGCTCCTTCCTGTCCCGGCCGCCTTCCGCACACTCCCGCCTCCTCCTGTCCTTCTCGCAGAGGTAGCCGGGCACGGCCCTGTGCCTGTCGGCAGCGTGCTCTCTCCTCCGCTCCGAGCCCCGTTCCAGGCAGTCCCTGTCCTTCTTCCGAGAGAAGATGTCCCTGTCCGTGCGCTTCTCCCGGGCCTTGTTCTCCCGCCTCTTCTCCCTACTGTCCTCTTTCACCGTCTCCAGGATCAGCCTGGCCACAGACTCGCTCTTCATGTCCCTGTAGTCTGTCACTGCAGAGTCCCAGCTGTCTTCCCCTTTGAAATCGAAGGATGAATCTGACAAGTCAGAGAACCACCGATCCTGGTCATCAGAAAGACTAAACTTGGTGTCTTCGTTCTCCAGAAACTGACTTTTGTTACAATATTCGTCAAAAGCAGACTCCTCCCTGTACACTTTTTTGAGTTTTTCTTTCTCTTTATCCTCTTTGAAGGTCTTCTCCCTCTCTTTTGAAGTTTTGTCCTCTTTAAAGTCATTCTTTTTCTCTAGCTTGGGGGGCCTGTCTTTGGACTTCTTCCTTCTTTCCTCCTTGTAGAGCCTCAGCTTTTCCTCTTTTGGAGACTTTTCCTTCAGCAGCTTCTCCTTGTCGGCTTTGCTGCACCGGTCCTTCTCCTCCCGGAAGGCCCTGCCCCCGTCCTTGTTCAGCTCCCTGATTCTCTTGAGCGACTTCTCCTCTCTGGAGACCTTGATCATCTCGTCCTTGAAGAGCCACTCCTTCTCCTCCGCCTTCATTTTGCTGAGCTTCTCCTCCTTCTTACAGGGGTCTCTCTCGTGCTTCAGGCCTTTCAGCTTGCCCTCAGCCGGCACGTCGTCCAGGAGGATCGCCTTGTCTGCCCTCTGCTTGGAGTCCTCGTACTCGTAGGTGAAGCTCTTCAGCTTCAGCTCCTGGCTGACGGAGCACAGCCCCTTCTCCTTGCTTTTGTGTTTATGTTTCGTCTTGTGTTTCTTGACGACTTTGCCCTCCTTGTCCAGCTTGGGGATGGCGCCGTCCCCGCCAGGATGGAAGGAGTTCTTCCTATCGGGCAGCGCGCCCTGCAGGCCGGCCCTCTTCCTGTGCTCCTGCCTCTTCCTGACCGGCTTCAGTGACTCCACGCTGGAGCCCTCGGAGGAGCCATCAGACTCGCTGCTCAGTCTCGTCCTCGTGGAGTCTGATAAGGAGCTGACCTCGGACCAGGCTGGAGAGGAGATGGTTTTCCAGTTGTCTGTCCGCCAGTGCTTGGCGTGCGGGTCCGCGTGGCTGGGGTTATGCTTCTGGGGGGCGGAGCTGCCGTGGGACGAGGTGGAGGAGGCGGACAGGGAGCTGAACAGGGCAGGGTCCTTCAGCACCAGCGGGGACTCCTTGAGGCAGCCGGGGCTCCCCGCCGAGCCCCCACCGTCCTCGCCGCTCTCCGAAGACTCGCTCTCGGACTCGGAGGAGCAGAACTTGTCGCTCCTCTTCCCAAACCGCACTTCTTTGCCCTTGATTTCTTTCTTTCGCTTCTTTTTCACTTTATTTTTCTCCTTCTGCTGCTTGCAGTTGGAAGGCTCCCGTGTCTTGTTACCAGGCAGCATCGTGTGAGCCGAGAGTCTCAGCTTCTCCCCGGTCCCCACGGCGACACCGACGTCCTCCTCGTCTGACGTGTCCGACAAGATGCGGTGAGACGCCTTCTTTGGTGCAATCGTGCTATTTTTAGTGTAACTTTTCACTTCCATTTTGGGTATAGAAATAAAACTATTTGACTTAGTTTCCTTCCTGTAATCCTTTTTCAGCAAGTGTTTGTCGTCCACGGGAGGGGTTCTGTCCTGCTCGTCGTCCTCGTCAAACTCATACTCATCCTTGACGGGGGTCACAGTTTTCTGGGGCTCCGGATTCTTAGTCTTGTGCTTCAGACCTTTCTCAAACTCGGAGTCCGTGTTATTGCCGTCGACTGAGCTGGAAGGTGCGAACGATGGGGCGTCGTCCTCCTCCTCGGAGCTCTCTGCGGGGACAGGGGGGAGGAGGTCAGAGGTGCTTCAGGCAGGGGCTGCGGGCACCTGGGGAGGGGAGGGGAAGGCGCCCGTCCAACAAGCGCGTCACCTGGCTTAGTTCAGGTTGAGGCTGGCCCCGGGCAGAGGGGCTACAGAGAGGTCTGCACAGACACGGGGCTGGAGACCCTGCACGGAAGCCCCCCATCCCGGCTCAGGGTGGGGGACTCCTCACGGGCCAGAAGCTCCCGTCAGCAGCAGGCATCCAAGGAGGCTGCCGGGAGAGCCCTGCTGACCGCGGTGACGCCACCTGCCCAGCCCGCGCCCCCGCAGCACTGACCGGCCGAGCTCGCCTCGCTGGACGTGTAGGTGCCCTTGCCCAGCAGCAGGTTCACCATGGTTGGGGAGCTGGCCACCTTGAGCGGCGTCTCGCCCTTCCTGTTGCTCTGCTGAGGGTTCCCTCCATACCGGAGCAGCAGCTTCACCACCTGCGGAGCAGTGAGAGGCCCGTCAGGGACCCTGAGAAACACAGAGCGGCCGCCACGCTGATGCGCAACTGCGGCCCCTTCACAGGGCCTGAGCACGACCAGGCCAAGGGGTGGAGGCTGTTCACGCTGCCCGCGAGGCCTCTCCCACCAAAGACCCACCACTCAAAACAGGCTGCCTCCTCTCGAGCCGCCGGGTTCCTGCAACTTGGGGGGAAGGCTTTTATGGGGGGGGTGGGGGGTGGGGGCGTGTTACACAGTACAGAAAACAAAGACCAAGCTTGTGCAAGCAGGTTTATTGCATGTTTGTTTATTGCAGGAAAGTAAGATCACCTGTCGCTAATCCGTGCCCAGGACCCACTGAACGCAAGGACAGCAGACCTCACTTTACTGCGCTTCAGATGCCGTGTTGTCTACAGACGGAGGGTCTGCGGCGACCCTACCCTGCACCCAGCGAGTCTACTGGCGCCATTTCCCCGACAGCATTTGCTCACTTGGTGTCTGTGTGTCACATTTTGGTAGCTCTCGCGGTATTTCAGACCCTCCACCAGCAAAAAGATCACGACTCCTGGAGCTTCAGGTGACAGTTACATTTTTTAGCAATAATGTATTTCTTTTTTTTTTTAAGGCCGCATGGCACAGCATGCAGGATCTTAGTTCTCTAACCAGGGATTGAACCCGTGTCCCCTGCAGCGGAAGCGTGCAGTCTTAACCACTGGACCGCCAGGGAAGTCCCGCAATAATGTATTTCTTAACGAAGGAGTGCAACTTGTTTATAGATACTGCTATTGCACACCTAACGGCAACCGTCCAGTGCAGACAACGTTCAGATGCACCAGGAAACCAAAGAATTCTGTGTGACTCACTCCATCTCGATCCTCGCTTCACTCGGGTGGCCGGGGCGGAACCGACAGCCTCCCCCAGGTGCCTGGCAAACGGGACGGCGGCCTCCACGTCAGCCCGGGCTGCACGCAGGTGTACCTGGGTCTGCATGGCGGGAGCAGGACACTGCTTCCTGGGCAGGCGCTCCCCTGCCCTCTGGCAAATCACCACGGTGCTGGACAATCCTGGGGCCAGAGTCAGGGCTCTGGTCCCGTGTCCTTGCTGTCTGCCAGCCGACGAACACCCCAACTGCTTCAGGCCACCACGTTCCCTGGCTACGGCCCCTCCCTCTGAGACCAGCAACGCAGGTTAAGTCCCCTCAATGCCGTCCTCCCTCCGGCCGAGAAACGGTCTCTGCCGTATGCAGCCCCGAAGGCCACCAGCCCACCCGGACAGTCCTGGGTCATCTCCCATCTCCTGGCCCTCAGCCTTCTCCCCTCTGCAGAGCCCACACCTGAGGCCACGTGTCCATTGTCTCTCACTGCTCCCTAATAACAAGTTTAAAGACAATTACACAAGCGGAGATTCAGGCGGCGGTCCTCTCCCTCCCAGCTCCATCACCTACCAGCCAGCCAGCCTCATTTCACCCATACCCCATACCTGCCCACTGCCCCGGGTATCTTTTTGTTTTTTAATTTTTGGCTGTGTCGTGTCTTAGCTGTGGCAGGCGGGACCTTTCGTTGCGGTGTGTGGGCTCTTCGTTGCGGTGCGTGGGCTTCTCTCTAGTTGCGGCGCGCGGGCTTAGTTGCCCCATGGCACGTGGGACCTTAGTTCCTTGACCAGGGATCAAACCTGCATCCCCTGCGTTGGAAGGCGGATTCTTAAGCACTGACCACCAGGGAAGTCCCTGCCTGCCCTGGTTTTTTTTAGCAAATCCCAGATATTTCATAAAGGTTTTCAGCATACTTCTTCTCTAAAACGGCTCTTAAAAAGCAGTAACAACGAAAACCCCATAATGCCATCGTCTTCCCTAAAACGTTAACTAATTCCTGACGTCAGCTCTGTAATCAGCACTCGGGTGTCCCAGGTGTCTCGGCATCCTGAGCTCAGAGCACCTCCCAATCTCTCCCTGCGCCAATGCGTCATTTTCACACTGGCCACACTGCCGGTTCCCTGACACCTTCCTACAGTGACCAGCGGGGCCGCCACGACAGACCAGATGCACTCAAACAGCTGCCACGTGTCCTCATCACGCACCACCCCAGCTCTGGCCAGGGGCCTCTTGGACAGTGTGGTGGTGACCGCAGCCAGGCCCTCACCTACACGTGCGGCTCCTGCATTGGACCTGAGGGGCCGTGCCCCAGGTGCTCGCGGCTCCTGGGCTGCTCACCCCATGTTGTCTACCCCCGTCCAGGCTGCCGGGTCTGGCGGCAGCACAGGGCCGAGGACAGGCAGAGCCCCCCTGCCTCTGGGTATGACCACCCACCTCCTAATGGCTGACCACACCTGAGTGGCCAGAGCAGGGCCCTGACACACAAGCCACAGACGGCGCGAGAGGCCACCCAGGTGCTGACCCAGGGTGAGAAAGCTGGGCTGGGGGGGAGGCGGGGCCTGTCAAAGATTCACTTCCTGGTCACCCCGCACACAGGAAGGACAGAGAAACAGGTGGCTGCGGACCAGTGCACAGTCTAATGGCAGGCCTGCCGTGGGGTCTGCGGGGAGGCGCCCACCTTGTAGTGCCCATTGTTGGCGGCGTCGTGCAAGGGGGTGTCATCATCCAGGCCCTTGGTGTTCACCTCTGCGCCGGCGGCCAGCAGCTGCTTCGCGACATCGTAGTAGCCCCGGTTACAGGCCTCGTGCAGCGCAGTCCAGCCTGGAAACAGACACTCAGCACGTACGTGATTTAACCCTCAGGAAGGTCACTCCCGCTGCTGGGTGGCACTCAGGAAGCGCTAAGGACGGGACAGAGGCCTGGTGGGCACCCAGACTAGAAATGCCGAGTGGTCTTTACTTGGGCGCCTCTGGGTTGCTCGTGACCTCTAGCGGTTAACCTTACAGACTAAGAATCTGAGAGGGTGACGTGGCCCACCGAGCTGACCAGGGTACAGGATCAATGAACACAGGGTCACAAGGGGCAGCCTCAGCCCAAGTCACCTGTCAACACACAGGGAGGATGTGCCCTGTCTGCAGACAGGGAAGCAGGCAGGGCGTGGCCACGGCCGCAGGTCTGGAAGGGCCTCCGTGAGCATGCGCTGAGGCCTCTCGGGGAGCAGCTGCTCACGTCGGCACGCACACAGAGCTGCCCCGTGGACAGATCCCAGGGCTTTGGAAAAATGCAACTTGGGAAAATCGCTTTTTTTTTTCCTTTTAAAAAAAAAAAAAGGTGCTAAACTAGGTTTGGGTCCAACACCCAGGGCCGTGGGAAAACCTAGGATTCCACACAGGAAGGCCTCCTGGTCTCACAAACACTCCTCTCTCAGTGCACGGCTCTGGACACACAAAAAGAGCAAATCATCCTACGTAAAAGGGGGTCTGCCCCACGGCCCTCCCTCCGAGCTCTCACCTGCGAAGTCCTTGACGTTGACGTCCGCCCCCTCGCTGATGAGCTCCTTGATACGCCGGGCGTCCCCCCGGATGGCCGCCCGGTGTAGGCGGGTCTCTCCACGCTCATTTCTCTTGTTCACTTTATCTTTGGTTTTTGAGGCAGAATTGGGCGTCCCCTTCTGACACACTGTCGACTGGGAGGGGTGCTTTGGTGTCGTGTCCACTGCAGGCCGAGGAGAGGATGGGCGGAGGTTACCGGGAGGGACCTGCGGGGCTGGGCCACCGTCCCAAAGGAGGGCCTCCCAGGCCCCAGGACCACCTGCCCCCAGGGCTCACCTGGGCTGTTGGCAGACTCCTCGGCCGTCATCTGCATGAGGAGAGCCACCTGCTGGCGCTCCGAGAGCGGGTAGCCGGCGCGGATCCCGGACAGCCCCATGCCGAACAGCAGCCCGGCCTTGCGGGCGACAGGCTCCTTCTTGATCCTCTTCCGCTCGGGACCCTGCTTCTCTGTGAGGCGTGGAGGAGAGAGGGGAGACTTCATGCCACGGAGCCCTCTGACTCCGGGGCCGCACAGCCTGCGGGGGAGGGGAGGGACAGCTGGCAGCACGCACGCTGCCCGTCATCACCTCTTCCGGCAGTAGCTGTGCTGGGGACACGATTCCGACACCTCGTCACCAGCCACTGAAGCCAAGCCTGGCCCCCACCGACCGTCCACCGCTCCAGGTGCCTCCCCAGACCGTGCCCTGCGCGCCAGGCGGCGGGACGGACGACCCCGAGTCCCGGCTCACTCAGGACGGGCCTCGGTCTAGCAACTCCTAGTGTCTGTGGTCCAGGTCCTCCTCCCCACCCCGCCTCCAAAGAGTTCAGATGTAAATGCAAACACAGCTTGGAGACCCGCGGAGAGGTCAAGGCTGGCTGGGCGGTACTGTACCTTTCTTCTTGCTTCTAGGAGCCTCCATCTCATGCCATGGCGCTTCGAGGAGCGAACCAGCCTTGCAGTACCACGGCGTGGACTGAGCTGGAGGCATCTAAAGGCATCAACACAGAGCACTAACGAGATACGGCGCCGGCCCGGCGCCCCTCAGCCTCCTCACGACAAGCATACTGTGCTCCTCTGGCCCCTCACCTAACACCCTGCCGGCCTCAGGCAGAAACACTGCGCCGTGTCTTTCACAGGGGCAGGGGGGGCGGAGAGAAGAGACACCCCCCACTCCACGGACCAGGAGCCAAAAGCTCACTTTGCTCCACACTCACCCTCCTACTCACAGGAACTGGGGCTCCGTCGAGTCTCAGACCCCTCCCCTGCTGCCCTGTGTGCTCTGGGGAGCCCGGGGATGGGGGGGGCCTAGGTCACGGGTGCGGACCACGGGGAGGGAAGCTGGGTCGCCACGGGGCCCGGGTGTCTGAGGGGCTCTCCCTGCCCTCCGCGTCCCCGGGCTGGGGCGACCTCTCCACTCCCACAACTACAACCCTGGGCTGCTCTCCACCTCAGGCCCCACAAGCGTGTCACGCTTTCCATTTTCTTACAAAGCGTTTTCTGTAAACAGTTATTTCCTTAAAAAGTACCTTAAACTGCCTTTTTAAAAACTGAAGTTGTGATCTGCTGACAACGGTGATCTGTGCATCTTAGGTGATGACCCCCGAGCACCACACGCCACCCCGCCAGCAACAACTGGTTTCTAACCAACGCACGAGGCATAGGCCCAAGCAAGGAGGAAACTCAGAAAGGACGCTCCTCAGGGGTGACCAAGGACCCCGCTCGCCTTCTCCCCCGCCCCCAATTCCCCCACGACCCGGCAAAAGCAGTGAGGAAAGGGCGGCACATGGCCCCGGCTCTTCGAGGAGGCCTCTGCACAGGGCACAGCTGGCACCCAGCAGCTTCAAGGAGCCCCGAGAAACGAAGCCACGCTGGGGCAGTGGCCGGACCTGGGCAGGAGCCTGGCTCAGAAGCTCTCCCACAGCTGAGCGCCACGCGGATGGGTCTGGGGGTCGGGGCAGGGGGAGGCCGTGGGGCCCTGCTCTGCCCAACCTCCCGGGAAGCACAGCCTGGCCTCAGACAATTGGGGTGTCTGGCCTCTCAGGGGCGGTGGAGACACGAAGCCCCCAGAGGAGAGGACGGAAGCAGAACCTCAGCGAAGCGCGTGACCCCGCGGCCTCCCGCGGGCTGTGGGCGGCACCTGCCGAGTACACTGGGTCACCTCGGGGGTGGAAGCAAGCAGCCCAGCCCCCTCTCCGCGGCGCACGGGCCTCCAGGACAGACGCGCCCGTGATTTAAGATGCCAGAGGAGCCCGGCAGAAGGGCCACAGCCACCTCTGTCTTCAAGTGACCGTGCAGCCAGTGGACGCCCAGGACCAGGGAGGTGCCTCGAGGGTCTTGCCTGCGCTGCTGGTGAGTGGCAGCGAAGAAGCAACTTCTACCCAGAGACTCTGATGTCGGCGGCAGAGCTGGGCCCTGTGGCACCGGCCTGTGGTCTCAGGAAGGGGCTGGGAGAGCTGTAAGGCTCAGGCAACCCCAGCACGAGTCCACACCTGCCCAGGGGCCCTGCTCACCCCACACGTGGAGGAGAACAGACTAACCCAACCCTCTGGTCTCCCCAGGCTTAACACAGGGAAAAACCCCAAATGTAATCCCATCTCCTGAGGCGCCAACTTCTCGGTGGTGGAGTGTACTTCTCTACAGGTGCCGCGGCTGCCGGGATCTGGAGAGCCCACGTCTGGCCGGGCTGGGAGTCGCAGGTGGAGCGGCTGCCCACGGAACCCGGGCCACAGAGGAGCGGAGGCCGGGGCGCTGGTGCTGCAGAAGGGCCTTCCTGCCCAGCCACTGCGTCCTGTCGGCAGGGGCCAAGCCGGGGGTCAACCCAGGTGAGACCTGCAGAACGTCCTTCCTGCCCTGCCCTGAGGTGGGCAACGGCCCCACCTGCCAGCGCTGGGATGGGGGCACGGCAGAGGAGGTGCCCGGGCAACGGCCCAGCTCCCTCAGCGCTCTGCCAGCATTTTGTTTCTCACATCCAACCGGAAGCAGAACAGAAGTTACACGAAGCCCAGGCGGCGTGTGTCAAGCTGTAGACTGGAAAACTGGCAGGTCCGTGTGAGTGGCGAGCAAGGCCAGAGGGTGCTGTGGAGGCGCAGGGGCTGGAGCACACCCTGCCCCCTCGTTCTCCGGGGACGCCAGCCGTGCCATCTTCCCAGGGTAATGGGGGGAAGGCAGTCTCACGAGCCTGGACAGTCCCCTCACCGTGAGGAAAGCGAAGCACAGCCGTGTGACTCGGCCTGTATGTCCATGGCGCCTTGATTCTCACGCTCAATCACCTCGCTGGTCCTCTGTGAAATCGGGGCCACGTTTATCATCTCTTCCTGGGACACGGTCACCCAGCTAGCAGATGCAAGGATCCCCAGCCCCCCAGGCCATCCCTGCGTTTCCCCCTAAATGCGTTCCTGTCTCCCCCGGAACACGCCTCTGCTCTCCTCCCACAGCCCCCATGGCCTCTGCTGGGGCTGGGCCTGCGGAGGGCGCAGCCCTGAGGGCCTCTGTTTCAGGACCCAGCACCCAGAGTCCACTCCTCCTGGGGAGTTTCACTCCCCAGCAAAACTGACGGCGTCCAGTGGAGAACTTCCCCGAGTCACGGCGAATCCTGGCAGCAGAGACACAGAGTGAGCTTCTGGGAGAAGGTCTCCTCTGGCTTCCGGGACGTGGTCTGCAGACACTCTCCCGGCCGCCTTCTGTGTCCCCTCGGGCGGTCCCGTGGTTCCACACGACGCTCTGCGTGGAGCCCGCACCCTGCGCAGACACTGGCGGCCCCGTGTGCCCCTCCTGGACCCCGGTCGGCAACTCCCCTCTTCCTTCTGTGCGTCCGCCGAGGCGGCGTCTCCAGGCTCAGCAGCTCCCAGCTCACTCACCCTGCTCATGGTGCACCCGGTAAGCGCTAGAACCCGTCCCCCGCCCGAATGCTTCGTTTCAGCAATCGTTTCTGCTGCCTCATGCTCTGTTTTACACTGTGAAAACCCTGCCTGATCTTCTGGACGCTGTTCTGTGTCTGCTCGGGTGTCTTCCTCCTGTGGCGGCCATCTCTGGGTCCAATCCTCGTCTCCGCTCTGGGGCTAGGAAGGCGCACAGAGGCCCAGGGAGGGCCAGCCCCATGGGGGCAGGACGGCGTGAGCCTGGGGAGCCCTCTCGGCCCCCAGGCGGGAGGAGGGCATCTTCCAGCCGGAGGTGTCGGCAGGCACGGCTGCCCTCAGCCCGTCCACTGCCACCAGACGCCCCGTGGCTGACAACCAGGGCGTACCACGTTGCCCAAAGTGGGGAATCTAAGACTCTCGTCAGATGTCACCATCGTCAGGGCTCCGCCCTGTGGTGGGGAGGGGGTGGAGGAGGTCCTCGGTCTCCCATGAAGTTGCAGGGCTCGGCCCACGGCAGGCTGATGGGAGGTGGGTGGTCGGCACTGGGACCTGCTGTCCCAAGAGCGGCCCGTCCCTTGGCCTCAGAGCACACCTCCCACACCACACAGGGCCTGACCTCCACGATCACTCACAAACACAGGCTTCTGACCAAGGAGCCGGCCCAGGCACAGTCCACGTGTGACAGATACCCCGTCAGGTGACGTGCTGCACAGGGTCCTCCCCGCATTACACTCCGACCCTCCAAGCGCCACTGGACCCACATGGGCACCATCATTCAGGCTGTGGTGACAAACGGCTTCCCTTCCGGTTTCCTGCTCTGTGTCTCCTCCTTTTCCTTTTTAAAAAAAATTTCCAGCATTGATCGTTTAAAGAAAGAGCGGTCTGTGTGGCCTTCAGCAAGTCCCCGGCCTGAGAGGGACAGGCTGGACCCCCCACGTCTCACTCCCCCGGCAGAGGCTGCTCCAGCTCCAGGTAAGGGCGACCACAGAGCCGTCCCCCAGGTGACCGTGATCAGGAGGCCAGAATCCATGGAGGTGAGGTGGGCATAAAGGGCCTGGACAACAGGGGTTCCCAACCACTGACCCCAACTTTCACGACAGCAGTGAATCATAATCCAGACCGCCAGCAGCGCACGAACAGCAGCATCCATCCCGCCAGCCCCAGCCTGCCTGGGGGCCTCCGACCACCCCTCGAGCTCCCCACACCCAGACCCGGGGGTTCACCGGGTGGAGCGGCCACCCTGACCCAGGCCAGAGAGAAGCGGGCCCAGCCACGCCCTCTCGACTTGGCCTGGGCTGGAGGTGGCCAGCGTCCTACACCAGTCCTGCCCGCTCTGGGGTCCCGAGAGCTCCAGGGTCACAGTGTGGGTGGCATGTGCCCTCCCAACCAGCGACTCACAGTGTGTCACGCCTGGCAGGCGGCCAAGCCCCTGCATGGTCAGCCACGTGACCTCCAGCATTTGGCAGGGGGCATGCTCAGAGCCCAGCGCCAGTGAATCCCCGCACACAGGGCAGACTTGAGCAGGAGTCCCGACAGGCCCTGCCCACCAGGGAAGCTGCGTGCCCGCCGCCTCCGTCCCCAAATCCCAGCCCTAGACGGGTGAGCTGCTCACACATCCTCACTGCAGAGCCAGCACGAAGTAGAAGCAAAGAAACGTTGGGAGCTGAGAACAGGCCCCTCTCTGAAGGGCCCTGGGGGCTCCAGGTGGGAGGCAGGAAGGCTGCTGTCAGACTGAGCAAGAAGCCTGCAGGGCTTCATCCACACGGACCTCAGCAGGAGGTGTGCGTACACTTACGTTGCGGGGAAATTAAACACATAAGAAGCAGACAGCAGAGTATAATTTGAAGCAGGTCCTGGTCCCACCAAGACTGGCACCGGGCAGGAGGGCCCCCTCTCCCTGCCTGCAGGTGCCCGCCCGCCGGTGGCCTGAGCTCCAGGGAGGATGCCCCAGCCCTGACTAAGCGCTGCGGGCCTCCTGGGGACCGGGAAACAGGAGGGTGCTCCCAGGGAGCCCGAGGGTCTCTGGGGGATGCTCACCAGCCTCCCCCGCTCAGGGAGCACGGCCGGAGAAACTACTGGCCACTTGCAACCGTCCCGTGAGTGCCAGGCTGCATCTTCCCAGCAGGGGGCACTGGAGGGACACGGCAGGAGCCAGCAGGCAGGGAGGGGACGTGGGAACACGGGGACCTTCAGCTTCCCTAGCTCGGTGCTCACCAGAGTTGGCACTTCTGTACAAGAGCCTCCCCATCTGCCCTGGGGCGGGCGGGCAGGCGGCACCTGGTGGAAGCGAGGCCTCTCAGAGGAAGAGCTTCACTCTGCCTGGCCAGGCGGCCGCTCACCAGGAAGGGCAGGGAGGGGTCAGTGACCAGGGCTGCAGGCGAGGTGCCCAGTCCTGGCCCGAAGGATGAGACGCTCCCAGTTACTGGAGAACAGTTCTGCCACATGACCAAAGCAGGTGTACAAGAAAGCTGCAGGGTCAGCCCCGAACCCCGGGGGCGGGGGGGATGGGCAGGACACAGTCACCCAGTCGAAGGCCCCCCTCCTCCCACACTGTGTACTACTGAAAAAGCCGGCACATAAGCGGAGCCATGCAGCTCACAGTCGTGCTGTTCAAGGGTCAATGGTACAGCAAAACTGGCCCCCAAAGGGATAGCCACTCAACAGTAAGAGGACAAATGCTGGACTTTCCATGTATTTAGACTTTGTCCCTGCCTGGAAAATCCCACTTGCAAAACGTTCTTCAGTTTCCCACCTGCCTGGCGCCCCGTGCTGAGATGCCAACCGTCCCCCAGGCCTGCTGGAGGCCGCCTTCACGGCCAGCACCCCGCAGACACCCCCGAGGACGCCGCGCCCGCCTGTGCTCGGGCAGGGACATCCCAGAGGATGACACCGACCTGCAGGCCCCCCAGCACCCAGGAAGCCGCACCCAACAGCGACGCCACGCCCTCCAGTACCAGAGCTGGCTCGGACACCCAAGCCTGAGCTGGGCCTGTCTCTTCTGCACCCAGAGCCTGAGGCACAGGGTCCCTGCGAGGACTCCCACCTCCTCTGCCCTCCTCCCCGGCCCAACCCCTCCCCTTGCGGAGGACCCCGCGGAGGTCGAGCCGCCTGCCCCGGACCCCAGCCATACCCCAGCTGGCACCACCAACCCCGCCAACCTGCTTCACCAGCCTGCAACTACCCCAGGTCATGCTCAGTGGCTGCGAGCCCGGGGCGCACCCACCGGGGGGTCGCCCCGTGCAGGAGGCGCTGTGAGTGAAGACGTTCATTTCAGGCTGTTCCCCCTGCCGTTTCTCCCAATTCTCTCACATTTATGTCATTCCCGTACCTGCCATTTTCCTGAGACCTGACACAAACCCTCACGTGCAGCAAAGCCCCCTGCCCTCCGCCCGATCCTGGCAGGACCTCTGCTCCTTCCCCCGTGGCTGCATCCTGGGGGACCCAGGCCCCCTCGCGGCTCTGTGGATCCACCCCACACCTGCCCCTGGCTTAGGGGGTCTGCAGTCAGATGACCGGCAGGCGGGGAAGGCCCAGCACACCAGGACCAAGAGGAGGAGTGTGAGCCGGCTGGCAAAGGGGCCGGGTTCTTGCCTGGACCCAGCACGTGTCCCTGCAGGCAGCTCGGATGGAACCAACCTGAACGCACATGCGCCACGTGGTGGTGAGTGGCACACCCGCAGCGCACGCGCAGGGAGACTGCATGCCTCCGGCTCATTCTCACAGCTCCCTCTGGCCTCCATTTCAAACAACTGGGTTTAATTTATGTGCTTCTGCAGCCCTGAGGGGAAACACGTTTATCCTCCCATGTGAAGTTCTCCAGAGGCTCTCCTTGAGAGAGAGGAGCCCGTGCTCACACGCACGGGAGGCCCCTGGGCAGGCTGGGGCTGGGGGAACGTGGCTTCTGTGCACACTTGCGGGAATCCTCTGCCTGGGAATCTGCCCTGTCAGCTGTGAGTCACCCCCTCCCGGGTCCGTGCAGCAGAACTGGGGCGCCGGGGGCGGGTGGGTACCTGTGTCCGAGTCCTTCTGCTCTCCATTGGCGCCCACAGTGAAGGGCAGCTTCCGCTTGGTCGTTCGCTCTCTCACCTCCTTCCCACCATCAGTGCGGTCCAGCTTTGGGGTCTTGGTTAGAGAAACTTTATCTTTATCCTGGAAAAGAGAGTGACGCTTTCAGACGCTGGCCCCAAGTTAGACTCTCAAAGTCCTTAGGTCTAGCAGGACTTCACGTGCCCGGAAAGCAAGTCTCTTATCTGGGCAATGGACACCCCTCCTGCCCACCAGGCTCAGAGGCACCCACGGCCCTACCACCTCGCTGCCTCCTGCCTCGTGTTCCCAGAGATGGACTCAGTAACGGGGAAAACGCACCTTCAGAGGGGCCTGCTGACAGGCGGAACCTGCCCTCTACTGGAAACTCTCCCCGTGACCGTGAACGAAGGGGCCCGGCCTCGCACCAAACGGGAGAGAATGTCTGCCCTGAGACGCTGGCTCCCCTCCAGCGTGTCGTCCCTCGCCTGCCCGGGGCCTGAGCCACCTCTGGTCACCACAGGCCTGTGACACTGCAGGGCCGTCTTTGGGACGGATCTTGCAGCCGCAGCAGCCCCGGAGCAGAGCCCAGTGCGGGCGACCCAGCCCAGAGCAGGAGCTGGCTAGAGGGCGGCCGGGTGTGGCCATCGCTCCCAGCCCTGCTGACCTGTAAGGACCCGGGAGCCCGAACTCCAGCCTCAACCTGGGAGGTCCAGCCGGGCGTCTGCCTCGCCTGCCACCGTCTGCAGAACCGGGGGAAGCGCCACCTTGCCGGGGGGGGGGGGGGGGGGGGGGGGGATCGGGATGTGACACGCCTCTCACAGAAAGGGCAGCACACAGAGCCCTGAGGGTGGGGTGCGGGCGCTCAGCAGAGCCTCAGGCTAACCAGCGCCCCGGCTCGTCTGCCCGCAGCGCACCGCACCACACGGGTCAGCCAATTTGCGTTGCTGACATGGAGGACGGCACTGCTACCGCCAGGCAGCCCCTTCTCCAGCAGCAGGCTTCCTTTCTGGAATCCACCCCGGGGAGGCGGAGGCAAACACACGGCCCTCACAGCAGCCCTCACGGCACTGGGGCGTCGGGTGCTCCTGGGAGGGGACGCCCAACCCTGAGCGGCGCGAGTCCTGTCTCCCGGGGCCCTGAGAGTCCTCCACTTGACTGCCACGCCGTGCCCTCCAGTCTCAGCAGGCAACGAGACACCCTTGGGTGACCAGGGAGACCCCGCCACAACACACCGCCAGCTCCGAGGGCACCCGGAGCGCGAAGAGGGACCAGCAGGCAGAGCCCGAGCCTCGGCCGAGCCGGTGCCAGAGGCACCAGGACACAGGCCCGCTTGTCACCACCTGCACGCACCTCCGCCCCGCCCCCCGCCGCCCCTGCCAGGAGAACAGCACCCACCAGTGAAAGCCCCAAACTGTAATAAGCAACCTGCCACCAAAAAAACTCCTGGTCCAGTTCGTTAATCTGATCGACAGACACAAAAAAAGATAACACAAATCACACTAACAACGTATTCAGAAATGCAAGAAATTAAAAAATCAATGTAATTCACCACACTAAGAAAATAAAGGACGGGGACTTTCCTGGTGGTCCAGTAGCTAAGACTCCACACTCCCAATGCAGTGGGCCCAGCTTCGATCCTTGGTCAGGGAACTAGATCCCACATGCCGCAACTAAGAGTTCGCATGCTGCAACTAAAGATCCCCCATGCTGCAACTAAGAGTCAGTGCAGCCAAATGAATAAATATTTTGAAAATGCTTTTTTAAAAAAAAAAAGGATGGAAAATTATGATCATCTCCACAGCTGCAGAAAAGCCCTGAGGTCCTGAGACCAACTCCCAGCACACTGTGGGGAGGGACGTCCCCCACCTGACACAGGTTTGGTGCAGAAGATTGGGTGCCACCCCCGAGAGGGGGTTCAAGGCAGGAATGCCTATACTCACCACATCTACTGAAAAACTAAACCTATTTTTTAATGAGCAAAAGATCTGAACACGCACTTGTCAGAAAAAAATATCCATACAGCCAGTTAACGTTTGGAAAGGTGTTCGGCGTTGGGAAAATGCAAATTAAAACCAGGAGGCAACACCAGTACTCTCACAAGCAGAGCAGTGGGCCTCGGACGCTGCTTGGGGCCACTCAGAGTTTCTAACAAAGTCCGGGGAGTGAGTGACATGCCACACGAACTCACAGTTTTGTTCATAACAGTAAAAGAAAGAGCAACCGCCCATCAAAAGGCAAATGGGTGCATCCACTCCAGTGCAGCCGTAGACGGAACATTCCACAGCTGCGGGAAGATGCCGGCGGGCTGCGCCCCACCGTGACAACGCGCCTCAGGGGGGCGGTCTCCTCCACGGTCAGACCAGGCCAGCCCCGCCCCCCTCTTCTTCCTGAGGGATAACAAGGAGTATTTATCTTACGACGCTGTGTTTTTACACAGGAGAAAATCCAGAGGAATTTACAATTAAACTCTTCAAATTAGTAAGTGAATGAGAAGCTCAATCACACAGAAAGTGATTGGTTTCTATATACTATAAACCATTAGGAAATCATGCTGAAATATTACCTATTTATATCGAAAGACGTTAAACACACAGGAATGAATCTAACAGAAGGTGTTCAAGCTCTCTACATGGACAATTACAAACATTACTGAGAGAACAGAAATTAGACTGATAAAAATGCAGGCCCACTTATGGGACACTGTTCACTACTGTTAGCACAGCATATCTCCCCCAACTCATCTCTACATTCAAAGCAATCCAATCAAAACCCAGCAGGCTTTGCGTGGAGATCAACCAGCTTTTTCCAAAATGTACATGGAAACGCAGAGGGTCACAAGTAGCAAGGACAATTCTGAAGAACAACGAAGATGGGCAAATTAAACTGCCAGGTATCAAGACTGTACAATTATAGTCACAACAGGTAGTCCTGGACCCAAGGGCCAAAGGTTCAGAGCAAAGAGCAGAAGCTGAGCCCCACCTGACTGGTGACAAGGGCTCCGCTACAACCCAGCAGGAAAGGACAGTCTTCCCAGTGACAATGACCATGTGGACATCCACAGGGAAGAAAATAAACCTTGACCCTCCCTTACAGCACGAAACACAAAATGAGTCCAGATGGATCACAGACGGACACCTTGCAGAGGACGGTACAGGAGACCAGTAGACGACAGAAAAAGGCAAATTAAACTGACATCCCCAAGTGTTAGCACGGATGGGTCCGCCTGACCTAGGCTTTGGGGGTGCAGAACTGTGCAGTCACTTTGACGAACCGTTAAACCCTATCTGCTGCCTCCACAGAAAAACCCCAATGTATGTATGTTCATGTCACACCTGGACTGGAAAGAACCCAGATGTGTATCAGCACAGGAATCGGCAGAGAAGCTGCTTGAACGTCCATCCGATGGACACCACACAGCCACAGAGGAAGAGCCTCCTTCCAACAGCAAGGGCCTGTCCATCGAAAGGAAGCAGAGATCCCCACCATGAGTCCGCATCCCCTGTGGGTGGGGGCGGGGTGTTACCGTGGGGACTGCTCGCGGGGGAGGGGGGTGTCCCGAGAGCCTGGTCTGGATCATCGTGATCCCAGGTTCTAGAAAGGAAATGTGCATTTCTACTTCACTAAAAGTGCTCACAGAAAGCTTTTAACCCTCAGCCAGAGCAGAGCAGGGCAGACCTCGCTGAGCCTCCCTCACTAGTACCCAGGCACCGTCACAGGGACCAACCGTACACACTCCACAGTGTGTTTACTTCCTCAATGCTAACAGGATGTCTAGACGTCAAGTTCAACCTCTATCGGGTTCAACCTCTATCAGTTCAACCTCCATGTCAGACCGTGGCACACCCTGAAAACTGCTGTGGCCCAGCAACCAGCGTCCCCTACGGACGCTCAGCCAGCTCCCACACACCACGTACAGAGACAGGAGGGCTGGCTCTTAACCCGCACCCCACACACCTGCCCTGGAACCCCCTCGACTATGACTAACTGAGTCTTATCTGTGAATGACCAACAACGACAGAAGCCAGTAGGAATGAGGACTCTATCAGCCACCAAAAACAGCACAAATAGGTTGATCTGACTGTCCCACCTTCGTCTGCTGAAAAGATGATCCTTTCGCATCGAAGCAGCCTCAGCATCTTGTAGACAAGCAGCTGAGCACACACGTGGGTGCCTGTGGGGACCCTGCTCCCCAGGACAGGTGTGCGCCTGTCTCCACTGCCCCGCAGCTTCACGGCCAAGGCCGAGGGCCTCCGACTCCCTCCTGCCTTTTCAAGGTGGCTGTTGCTGCGCCAGGTCCTTTGAATTTCCAAACACACTTTGGAAGCAGCTTATCGGTTTCTCCCCAAGAGCCCTCAGGGGCTTGGACCTGCATCGCGACAGCTCTATGAGACTGGCTTGGGGGGCGCTGGTATCTGAACACTATGGAGACACCCTCGGCCCGTAGGCCCTGCTCCTCTCCAGCGGCTCAGAACTGCCTGAGTTTCCCACAGCAAAGTTCTGCAGGTTTCAGGGTGCACATCTTTCATCAAATTAATCCCTAAACAGTCTGTAGCCTTTTTTTTTTTTTTGCGGTATGCGGGCCTCTCACTGTTGTGGCCTCTCCCGTTGCGGAGCACAGGCTCCGGATGTGCAGGCCCAGCGGCCACGGCTCACGGGCCCAGCCGCTCCGCAGCATGTGGGATCCTCCCGGACCAGGGCATGAACCCATGTCCCCTGCATCGGCAGGCGGACTCTCAACCACTGCGCCACCAGGGAAGCCCCACACATGTGTTTTTAAACTTACACACCCGACCGCTGGCTAACAGCGCTCAGAAAAGGCACTCTGCACGCTGCTCCGGCCACAGCCTCGCTCCGCAGGCCTTGCACCCCGCCGCTTCTGCGCACACCTCCTGGGCCTCCTCTACAGACGGCCCTGTCGTCTGGGGGAACGCAGCTGCCCTCCCTGCTCCAGTCAGGGTGCTCCTCTCTCTCAAGGCCTGACCTGTCCCTCCCCTGCGAAACCTGCGTGGACACCTGTGGTGTCACACAGCCATGCCCGGGGAGCGTCCTGTGGAGGGGAGGGGGTCGCAGCGGGTGGCGTTTGCTTCAGCCAGCGTCCCGCAGAGAGCGGGGCAGGGCGCGGGGCTGGCTCCTCGGCCAGGCACAGCTTGTTCCTCGGCCCTTTTTCTCTATCTCCCTCTCTGCAATCCCCAGCGTCACTGGGACCGCAGGAGTCCACCTGGGACGGCAATACCCCGACCCCTTCACTGCCACCAGAAGGCCTGTCTGGAGCCCCGAGAGGAGTGGGGGCTCCCAGGGGCTTTGGATACATGGACCCCTGCCACCCTTCCTGGGAATTCAGCATCTGGACGCGGCCTCCTACTCTCTCCTTGGTGGATTCCTCTGGGATTCCGGGAACCAGCGCTCCCAGAGTTTCCCAGCGCTGGGAGGAGCATGGAGCCCGAGGCCTCTTCCCAGACCTGCTCGTAAAACCACGGGACAAAGCAGCAACGAGCCACATCCAGCTTCCACACTGAGGGCTTCTCTGAACGTCCTCCTCCTGGATCAAGGGGGGCCGGGCACAGGCCACAGCACCCCACGCAGAGCACGGGCGAGGCCACCTTTGCAGGTGGGCCCTCCCTCAGGAAGCCTGTGAGTCTGTAACTCCTACAGACCAGCGTGGGGGTCCCTCTAAGAACAGTCTGGAGGGAACACTGGGTGTCACAGCTTGTGGAGCACACAGCACACACCCCCGAGCCCAGGGCGCCAGCACATTAACAGGACACAATGATGCAGATTTACAACCCATTTTCCTATTCACATTGGCAACAAGCAAACGGGGAGTACAATTACCCAGCAGCGTTTCAAGTCAGGACCACTCGCACGGCTACCGTCAGATTTGGTCTGCCAGCAACCATATGGCAGGAACCCATGGTCCTGAGGGGCAGACGGTGGGGCCGAACTGGGGTTCTCTCAGACAGCAATTTCTGTCCACGGACCTAGTGGTTAAAGCTCCACTTTGGCCCCCAAATAACAAACATCCTTAAAAAAAGCCAGACGTGTCCTCCACAGCCACCCAGCACAGCAGTTCCTCCACTGCCGCCCGAAGAGGGTCTCGCGGCACAGACGTCGCCCACTGCAGAGGGACAAGCGACAGTGACACCCCCAGCCCTCCCCCGAGCCCGGAAGAGGCCCACGCGGAGTGGTGGGGGAGGACGAGCTCACCTTTTTCCCGGGCTGCTTCTCCACCATGTCGCTGCTCAGGGAACGCTCCTCCTGCTGTGGGGTTCTAGAACACCCACCCTTGGGCATCGTTTCCTCCTCACCAGGCCTTCATTCACGCCGCCATCGCTTCATCGTCAACCGTCTGCTTAAAAACAGAGGACAGGGGTTAAGATCCAGTGACCCCACATGAAACCCAGATGCCGCCTCCAGTCAGTGATGCACGATGCATGGACGCAGCAGCCTTCTGAGGGGCCGCTCCTGAGGCACCGGCCCGGCTGGCAGCCCCGGCAGCGGCACGTCCCCCTCCACGAGGGAGAACAGCAGAACCCCGGGGTGCACGCGGGGCCCTGCTCCGGGCGTCAGGCGCCACACACGCTCGGTGGCAGCACCCTCTGCCCACGGGCAGGGTCACACCTCGAGGTCCAGGGGATCACGCCCACCACCCTCTCGGCCCCCTGCCCCCACCCCCAGCAGAAGGTCAGGATGAGGGCTACTCTGCCACTCAGAAAGCACCCAGCACCCCGGACTCCCCAACTCCCGCAAGTCAAATGTCCAGAAGGCAGGCAAGTGACGCCGCTGGGGAGCGCCCGGAGGACGCCAGGCAGCTGTGGCGCCCGCTCCTGCACGGGGGCCTGAGGCCTGCGCCCCTGCATTTCCCAGGACACATGCTGTGCTTATCGTGTTTTCTGTATTTTATGTTTTGGCATCTTCAGTTTGCTTTCTGGGGACAGACCGCCCTCCCACCAGGGCCAGCCCTTTCTTGGCAATGGCCAAGAACCCCCCACAAAACCACCCACCACCCCACCTACCTCTCACACACAAGCCGCCGGCTCCCCCGAACATAACGCATCCCAGGTACCACGTAACCAGAGACCACCCCACAGCCCGCGGAACTGTCCACTCCACCCACCGCCTTCCCCATGGAGACCCCAGGGGAGATGCTGGCCGACTCGCCTCTCAATCCTGTCTGCTGCTCCCAACAAGCCCAGTGCTTCCCTGGCGGCCGTGCCGGCACAGCCAGGCGCTCTGCACCTGTGCGTGGAGTTGTCTCTGCCTGTGGCCACACTGACCCGACCCGCCCCTGCCCGATGTGGACAGCTCTCCCCCCACCCCCCCGGTCCTCCTGTGCTTGCTCCACGAATCACATCCAGGGTGCGTGCTGCGCTCAGCAGAGGGAACAGGGAGAAGCGCGTCTGCTCCGTCCTCCTGAAAGCCTTCCTCGCAGACATCCTCCTCACAGGGTCAGAGAACAGTTCACACAAACCGAATCACACCTCTGGCGCCTTGCCGTGTTGGACGAGGGGTTTTGTAAATAGCTCACCTGGAATTAAACAGCCTCTACTCTGTATGGTTTTGGAAACACGCTGTTCAGAAGCGTTCTGGAGTGGCAGCTCCGACCTGCTCTTCACCAGCCTCTGGAGAACCTGTCTCCTTTTCCACATTAACGGATCAAAGGTTCCCCGAGTGTCCCCTTGCTTATTCACTGGCCAACACACATCTAACTGTAGTCAGTGGAGGGACCACACCACCTCCTGACACCGCCTCCGCAGCACACCACGCAGGTGGGCCGGGCTCTGCCTCCACACGTTCCCCGTGGCTGCGGCCGTAAATGATGGTTCCTATCTGCGCTTGAAACTGTGAACGCCAAGCTCTCTTCCAGTTTTCCACGACCAAACTGGGCTGTCTCAGCCTGAGGAATGGCATGTCAGAGCCTGACTCAGGACAGCTGCTGAATCTCAGGGCTACCTGGGAACTCATCAGCAATGTTTCCACAGAAATTTAAAGATTATCCGAAGTTAATGTTTTGAAAACCTCCTGACTGCCTGCTCCCAAGATGGAAACTCAGGCCACGGAGCCGCGGACGCGCGACGCTCGCACCCCCAGACGCGAACCCCCGAGTGTGTGGAGCCAGGCAGCACACGCCGGGCGGACCCACGAGTCCCGGACCCCGACCTTGCCGCATCCAAACCAGGAGGGCGCGTGGACGGCCAGCCCAGGCCGCAAAAGCTGATGTCACCAAGTGCCCCACGGCGGCTCTGGCCTTTCCTGGGAAGCCCTGCACGAGCTGCCCAGAGGCTGGGGGCAAGAGGGGGGCCCGCTCCTCCAGGGCCTCGGTGCCCACGGCGGCCCCCCAAGGCGCACCCCCAGCTTCTGGAAACACCGGCAGACCCTGCGGCTCCTCTAGCGCCTCCTGCTCCGCTGCTGTCGTCAGCGTGAAATTTCAACACTACACCCGCGTGCATGTCTCCGACCCGGGCTCTGGCATGTCCCTGCCACCAGGAGACACTCGCCACTGCCGTCATTTTGGGCGCAATCCACTAGCTGACAGAGGAGGCCCCCGCCTCACCAGGATGTCTGTGTTGGCAGCTGGCCCCGAGTGCCAGGTCTCCACTCATTCCTGAGGAGGGACAGGGCTCGATGGGTCCAGGTCCGCCCCAGCTGTGTCCCGGTCTCACAGGCACACTTCTGTCCTCTCCCCTACGTGCCCAGCAGGACCCTCCCTGAGGCTGCCCAGTCCCTCGGGCTCCACACCACCCTGCACCCCTCCGCTGGGCAGCCTCTCCTTCCCGCCTGCCTGTCCTGGGCCCAGGGAGACGTCCATTCACAGGGGCTGGCAGGACAGACATCCTTGTCAAGAGACCTCGTGTCACAACGAGGCGTGTCCCTCCCCAAAGGCGCTCTGAGCACCATGGGCAGACCTAGCCCCGCGGGCACCGCAGCAAGCGACTGCCCCGACCACGGCACCCTCCTCCTTCCCGACACAACTCGGCCCTGCGAGTCCCTCTCCGTGGGCAAGAGGCGCAACTCTCGGAGGAGAGGCTCCCTCCAAACTAACCCTGAGGAAGGTGGGTGGCTGCACCCCTGCCACACCCGCCGTTCAGCAAACTCCTGCCTTTGCGAGTGACAAGCTAAAAGCAAGGCACGAGGGGGAACCTGAAGGCAACTTTACTGGCCTCGTGGGGATCAAACCTGGAACCTGAGTGGAAAAGGCCACAGCACCGTGGGCCCCAAATCCACGGACAGGGAGAGCCCGGCCCCGCAGCTCCAGGAGGGAAGGCACAATGGGGCGGGACGAGGGCCCACCGCCTGCCGACCTGTGCCAGCCACCCCCGCCCCAGCGGCCTCATCCCCGCAAGCTGCAACCACAGGGGCAGAGAAGGCAGCTGAGAGGGAGGCTCAGAGCAGGGCCCGGAGGGACCACACACACAGGAGCAGGGTGAGCAGGGGCTAGAGAGAGACCGGGTCAGCAGCAACCTGGGCTTCAGGAGAGTCTAGAAAAATTCAGAGACAGAAGAAAAGACTCACAAATTTTAAAACGAGAGGATACGCTAAGTCCTAGAGAAGCAATCCAGAAAGCCCGCTGTCACAGCAAGGCAAAGACGCTGCCCGAGGAGGAACCAGAGACAATGGCCCAGGACAGGACCCCAGCCAAAGGGCAGGAGCCCACTGAGCCCCGCCTCTCCCGCACGGGGGCCTCTGTGCAGGGGACGCGGACACAGTGCAGCAACGGTCCCGAAAAACGATTTCCAGACTCAAACACCAAATGTAGCCACACTGGCGACCAGGGTAACGGCAAAAGAAAGGCACTTTGCGAGCCTGCAGCAAAGTCCCCCGGCCCTCCCCCTCCTGCGGGCCTTGGCGGGGGTGGGTGGGGGGGGGTGGGGGGGAGGGGGGGGGGGGGGGTGGGTGTTGGGCAAGGGCAGCCGCAGGCGGCACAGCCCGGCCTCTCCTATGGGGTCAGAGCTGAGCTCCAAGAATGGTCTGAATTTAAATCCTTGGGGGACAAAGAAAATCAAGACTAATATTTTGTAAACCAGGAAAACTGCATGGAATTAGAATTTCTGTGTCCATAAGTAAGGTCTCCCTGGACAGAGACCACACCCAGAGCACTATCGTGGGCTCCACAAGGGACACTGTGGCCTATCGGTGTCACCTGAGGGCGCCAAGACGCCCCAAGCCCTCTCCGGCCGGCGTGGCCATGCACCCGCTGGCACGTGGCCGCGGTGAGCCAGCCGGCGTCCCTAGCGCTGCCTCGATAAAGCAGCAAACGTCGTCCACTCTGTCGCTCTGCAAACCCTACTCCCTGCCCTCCTGACACTGAGCAGATGGACGGTGGGGCTGGCGGGACTGCACTGGGCTCTGGAAAAGCCCCTGCGGCGGGGCTGTGGCCACGCCGGCTGCGTTTTCATGGGGCACAACGGCTACTTGAAAGACTCTCTCAGACAAGCTATGATTATTAAGGACTGGTACGTGTTTTCTCAAAAATGAACAAAATGAGGCCATCGCTTCAAGGAAAACTAACAGTAGTTGTGGCCAGCAATAAAATTTGAGCTTTCACATGAATTCTGGGAAACTTGTATCCCTTCCATTAGCTTCCTAGCACCCAGCCTGAAGACGGGTCAAATGAGGTTGGTGGTGATCATGGACCGTCCACATTTGGGAGACCCACACACCTCAGGGGACCAATGCTTCACAAGGGAGCCCCCAGGGTCTTCAGATCCCCCGAGTCCAGTCGGAGGAGAACCCACCCTCACGTGGAGGCTCCCAGGCGACTCCCTGTTCCCTATACATGTCTGTGAGAGGCTGGATCGTTTTCACACACTTTAAGCAAAACCGCAGAATGCAACAGATGGAGTAAAGGTGCCAGGTATTAGAAAGAGCTGCAGCTATATGAAACAATGCCACTCTTCTCACTAAACTTGTTTTCTTTTATAAAATAGTTACTTTTCAGTAAAAGTTCAGTAAAGTTTACTGTGGGGTCCTCACTGCAAACCCCCAGGTGTGTAAGGGACTCAGGGCCCAGCAGCTGAGCACCAGTACAGAGAGGCTCCTGGGCAGAGGGAACCCAGATGGAAGTACTTGCTGTCAGGAAACAATGAGTGCAAACCAGGAGCAGGGGCTGGGAACCATAAAATGACTCCTGTACAGAAGTCCAAATTGGCCTAAGAAAAAAAAGGAAAAGGTCTTTAAAAAAGAAAGAACTTGGAAATTCCCTGGTGGTGCAGTGGTTAAGAATCCGCCTGCCAACGCAGGGGACGCGGGTTCGAGCCCTGGTCCGGGAAGATCCCACATGCCGCAGAGCAACTAAGCCCATGTGCCACAACTACTGAGCCTGTGCGCTAGAGCCCGTGAGCCACAACCACTGAGCCCGGGAGCCACAACCACTGAGCCCATGTGCCACAACTACTGAGCCTATGCTCTACTGCCCACGTGCCACAAACTACTGAAGTCCACGAACCTAGAGCCTGTGATCCGCAACAAGAAGCCACCCCAATGAGAAGCCCGCGCACTGCAACAAAGACCCAACGCAGCCAAAAACAAACAAATAAATAAATAAATCTTCCTTCCAAAAAAACAGAAAGAAAAAAAGAACTCATGCTAATAAACTTAAAATGAAAAGGAAAGGACTTCAAATTGCATAAATAAATATTAATTTAAAAAATTAAAGTCAAAGTTAAAAAGCTGAAGAACAGTACTGACACCGCCTGATGCTGACAAGGGCCAACCGGCAGGCCAAGCGCACGTGCACGGTGACCCACGTTCCGACCAAGGTGCCCCCGACCTGAGCCCCCCGGCAGAGTCCATGCAGAGACATGAAGGTGATTCCCACTCACCCCCACACAGAACCCAAGTCCAGACACTGCAGACCAGAGGAGAACAGGCTGCTGGACAACAGGGTAGAGAACACCTTCACAACCTCAAGGTAAAGAAAGAGCCCGCAAAACCGGAAACACTAACCATAACGGCAAAGTCTGAAAATTCTGACACTTTATTTTTAAATTTTATTTATTTATTTTTGGCCGCGTTGAGTCTTCGTTGCTGCGCGCGCGCTTTCTCTAGTGGTGGCGAGCGGGGGCTACTCTTCACTGTGGTGCGCGGGCTTCTCATGCCTAGAACCTGTGTTGCAGAGCACGGGTTCTAGGCATGCGGGCTTCAGTAGTTGTGGCACGTGGGCTCAGCAGTTGTGGCTCGTGGGCTCTAGAGCACAGGCTCAGTAGCTGTAGCTCACGGGCTTCATTGCTCTGTGGCATGTGGGATCTTCCTGGACCAGGGCTCGAACCCGTGTCCCCTGCGTTGGCAGGCGGATTCTTAACCACTGCGCCACCAGGGAAGCCCAGATTCTAACACTTTAAAAACAACAAGTTTTGTTCATTAAAGGTCACCTTCCCACAAAAGAGAAGAATTTTCTACACACATAACTGACAAAAATCTCTTATCCAGCATCTATAAAGAGCTCCCACAAATCAATAAGGAAAAGAGAAAACGTCCACTACAAAAGATGGAAGTGAGACTCAGGCCTTTCACAAAAGAGGAAATCCAGATGAAAAACTGATCAGCTTCTTTAACCAACAGGACAATGCAAACAAAAACCAAAATAAGCTACAGAACATTAGCGAAGATGCAGAACAGAGGAAACGACGCATCCTGATGGGAGCGCGAGCGGAGCCACAGGACCCACCGCGCACGCGCGCCCAACAGCCCACAGCTCCTGGGGCGACACCCAGAGGCCACGCCAGCGCAGGACGCAGGCCTGTACCGCACGTGCCAGCAGCCCCTGTGGGAGCCTGCAACAACCCAACCATCTCACAAGTCAAGGCAAAAAAAAGTTACATTGTATGTTTCCCTAAGTTTCTAAAAACAGTGCTGAGGGATGCACTGCTCAGCTGACAAGACTATTAAAAACATCAAGCGGTGACTATTGTAAGTAAAAGTCTGGAGGAGGGTGGGATGGGCAGTCATGCCTGGGAGTGTGACCTGGAGTTTTCTACACAAAAGTCACATGCGTGTGTTCTTTGTGAGAATGAAATTGTACATTTTTATCTTGCAGACTTTTGGATATTATGTTACATTTCACAATAGTAAAGTTTAAAACACTGGGTAGGGCTTCCCTGGTGGCGCAGTGGTTGGGAGTCCGCCTGCCGATGCAGGGGACGCAGGTTCGTGTCCCGGTCTGGGAAGATCCCGCATGCCGCGGAGCGGCTGGGCACGTGAGCCATGGTCGCTGGGCCTGCGCGTCCGGAGCCTGTGCACCGCAGCAGGAGAGGCCACAACAGTGAGAGGCCCGCATACCGAAAAAAAAAAAAAAAACACACCACGGGGTATGTACCTGCTACACCCTGGCAGGCGCTTAGAAAGTGGAGGGCTAATTACCAGACCCTGTCCCAGGACAGTCTCCCTTCACGGGGCCCCATGCCCTGTGCAGAAGTGCAGCTCCCTGGACACTATGGGGCAGCAGCTCAAGGCTGCCAGCCTGTGGCGAGACCCACCCTCCCTTGCACAGAGCACACAAGCCACTGGAACTGCGCGGCCAGAATGGAAATGAAAACCTGATCAATTAACGGTGAACTAGGAAGGTTGGAGGAGGGGGTGGTTGAAACAGAGGAGGAAAAAGATGTCTTACAGAGAAGGGACCAAGCTGCAGAATAAATGAGAGGAGAAGACAGAGACAGGCCGGCACCCTGAGAGCCCCACGACGTGGTGACCAAGAGCACAGCACGGGACGAGTCCATACGCCTCCATGGCTGCTCCACGGAGACAAAAGCACAAGCCAGAGAAAGAGCAGACTGAGAACCCAGAGGAGGACAGCCCTGGGGAGGGACAGGATAGGAAAAGTGGCCCTGGGCGGGCACTACACCCACCCACCAGGCGGCTGCAGGACAAAAGGGGGGAAGATCCAGCACTGGGACCAGCGGGGGCCCCACAGGGTCACCACATGGAGAAAGCGACTAGAGAGGCCGGTGCAGCTATGCTTGTGTCAGAAACATACAAACCTGGCTCTGTGTCTGAAAACCGATGCACGCAATCCACCACATTAACAGGCCAAAGAAGAAGAATCACACAATCCTAACAACTGGTGCAGAAAAAGTATTTAACACACATCAAGGCTCATGATGAAGACTCTCGGCACAAGAGGGGTCCAGGGAACCCCTCAGAGTGAGCAGGAGGGTGGACAGCATCGTCGGCCAGCATCACCCCTAACAGTGAGACACGGGACACGGCTGCCCTCCCACCACTGCTTCTGGACATCTTACTGGAAGCACTATCCAGTGAATGAGGAAGAAAGGAAATAAAAGGCAAACAGACTGGAAGGGAAGAAATAAAACTTTCTATGTGATAATGATGTGACTGTCTATCTAAAAAACTGCAAGGAATCTACCAAACTCCTGGAAACAGTGAGCTCAACAAGGTTGCAGAATACCAGACTGACGCACGAAAACCCACCACATGTCTACGAATAGCAAGAACATGTGGAAATAGAATTAAAACACAATACCATTTACAAGTGCGTCAAATAAAACTGAAATGCTCAGGTATAAATCTAAATTTAAAAAAAGTATGAAAACCTGTACAAATTGTAGAAAAAAAAAAAAAGAAGAAGAAAATCTTTAAGACCTCAAGCTAGGCAAACAGTTCTTAAGACATGACACCAGAAGTACCGTCCATTCACAAAGGGAAAAACTGGTCAACTGTATCTCAGCAAAATTAAAACCTTCTGCTCAATGAAAGACCTAGTTCACAGGATGAAAAGGCAAACTGCAAATCACAAGTCAAAGGACTCGTATGAATAAAAAATAAACAACAATCAAAACAACTGTAAACAACAAACATCCAATTAGAAAATGGACAAAAGACGTGCAGAGACATTTCATCAAAGGAGAAACATGAGAGTGAGAGCAACTCTGGGAACGTGCCCTGCAGACACAGCTCACCTACTGGGGGTTTCCAAAACCACACTCAGTCCCACAATTGTTTTAGCATGTTCAATAGCCACTTGTTAGAAAGTGAAATAACACAGAACAGAAAATATCAGGAGGCATCACACACACCATCTCATGAAGAGTTATTTTGTGAACATGTTTCCAGGGTGTGTGTTAAGGGCAAAGACAGAAATAGACTGTTTTCCTAAATTATGAGAAGCTGTCAGGACACTTCAGAAACACTGGCCTAAGTAGTTAAGGACACAAATCTGTTGCTTTTCTATACACTAATAATGAACTATCAGAAAGAGAAAGAAAACAAAAATCCCATTTTGAATTGCATCAAAGAGAATAAAATACTGGGTTGATCAAGAAGTTCATTCAGGTTTTTCCATAACATCTTACAGAAAAACCCGAACGAACTTTTTGGCCAATCCAATACCTAGGCATAAACTTAACTGTGTAGGTGAAAGATCTATACTCTGAAAACTACAGAACACTGATAAAGGAAATTTGAAGATGATGCAAAGAAATGGAAGGATATCCCATGCTCTTGGGTTGGAAGAATTAATACTGTTAAAATGGCCATATTACCCAAAGCAATCTACAGATTTAATGCAATCCCTGTCAAAATATGTATGACATTTTCCACAGAACTAAAATAATCCAATCCTAAAAATTACATGGAACCACAAGTCTTGCCTAATTGCCAAAGCAATCTTGAGGGAAAAAAGAACAAAGTGGGACGTATCATGCTCCCTGACTTGAGACCATACTATAAAGCTCCAGTAATCAAAACAGTACGGTGCTGACACAAAAACAGACACTTAGGGACTTCCCTGGTGGGGCAGTGGTTAAGAATCTGCCGACCAATGCAGGGGACACAAGTTTGAGTCCTGGTCTGGGAAGATGCCACATACTGCAGAGCAACTAAGCACGTGCACCACAACTACTGAGCCTGTGCTCTAGAGCCCACGAGCCACAACTACTGAGCCTGCGTGCCACAACTACTGAAGCCTGCACACCTAGAGTGAGTGCTCCACAACAACAGAAGCCACTGCAATGAGAAGCCCACGCACAACAATGAAGAGTAGCCCCCGCTCGCCACAACCAGAGAAAGCCCGTGCGCAGCAACAAAGACCCAACACAGACAAAAATAAATTAATTGATTTTTAAAAAATAGACACTTAGATCAATGGAACAGGATAGAGACCCATGCACCTATGGCCAATCAATCTACCACAAAGGGGACAAGAATATAAATGGAGAAAGGACAGCCTCTTCAATAAATGGCGCTAGAAAAGCTGGACAGCTACACATAAAAGATGAAAGATTAGAACATTTCCCCACACCATATATAAAAATAAACTAAATATGGATTAAAAGATCTAAGCCTAAGACCACAAACCATAAAACTCCTGGAAGAAAACATAGACAGAACTTTCTTTGACATAAATCATAGCAATATTTTTTTTGGATCTGTCTCTAAAGGCAAAAGAAATAAAAGCAAAAATAAACAAAGGGGATCTAACTAAACTTAAAAGCTTTTGTGTAACAAAAGAAACCATTAAAAAGACAACCTACTGAGTGGGAGAAAACTTGCAAATGATACAACTGAAAAGAGGTTAATATCCAAAATATATAAACATGAACTCCCTTGCAGTCCAGTGGTTAGGACTCTGCGCTTTCACTGCTGAGAGCGTGGGTTCAATCCCTGGTCGGGAAACTAAGATCCCACAAGCCTCATGACGCGGCAAAAAAATATGTGTGTGTGTGTGTGTGTGTGTGTGTGTGTGTATGCATGCACGCACTCACACACACACACACACACACACACACACCCCATGTAGATACAGCTCACACACTTAAATATCAAAAAAACAAACCAACCCAATCAAAAAATGAGCAAAAGACCTGAACAGACATTTTTCCAAAGAAGACACATAGATAGCCAACAGGCACATGAAAAGATGCTCAACATCTCGAATTATTAGAGAAATGCAAATCAAAACCACAATGAGGTATCTCCTCACACCGGTCAGAATGGCCGTCACCAAAGCCTACAAATTACAAACGCTGGCGGTGTGGAGAAAAGGGAACCCTCTTTACAGGGTTGGTGGGAATGTAAATTGGTGCAGCCACTATGGAGAACAGTATGGAGGTTCCTTAAAAAACTAAGAATAGGGCTTCCCTGGTGGCGCAGTGGTTGAGAGTCCGCCTGCCGATGCAGGGGACACGGGTTCGTGCCCCGGTCCGGGAGGACCCCACATGCCGCGGAGCGGCTAGGCCCGTGAGCCATGGCCGCTGAGCCTGTGCGTCTGGAGCCTGTGCTCCGCAATGGGAGAGGCCACAACAGTGAGAGGCCCGCGTACCGCAAAGAAAAACAAAAAACAAACAAGAATAGAGCTACCATATGATCCAGCAATTCCACTCCTGGGTATATATCTGGAAAAAATGAAAACTCTAATTTGAAAAGATACATGCACCCCAATGTTCATAGCAGCACTATTTACAATACCCAAGACATGGAAGCAACCTAAGTGTCCATCAATAGATGAATGGGTAAAGAAGATGTGGTGTTTATACACACAATGGACTATTACTCAGCCATAAAGAAGAATGCAGTTTTGCCATGTGCAGCAACATGGATGGATTTGGAGGGCACTATGCTAAGTGAAATAAGTCAGACAGACAAAAACACACACTGTATGAGATCACTTACATGTGGAATCTAAAAAATACAACAAACTAGTGACTGTAACAAAAAAGAAGCAAACTCACAGATACAGAGAACGAACCAGTGATTACCAGTTGGGAGCGGGAAGGGAGAGGGGAAAGACAGGGAGAGGGGATTAAGAAACACAAACTACTATGTATAAAATAAATAAGCTACGAGGATATATTGGACGGCACAGGAAATTAGAGCCAGTATCTTATAATAACTTTAACTGGAGTGTAATCTGCAAAAATACTGAATCACCTGAAATATATATAGCACAGCAAATCAACGATAAGACTTCAATGAAGAAAAAAAAGAGCCCTGGGTTTGTGGTTGGATATATCTGTTTCTCTATCTGTAAAATATGGAAGTAAACCTTCCTCATGTTAAGAGCTCAGGATGATACCTGACACCTGCCCAGGGCTCTTATCAGTGGCCCTTGAGTCTCTCAGGCTGGGGAGGTGGGGGCTGAGGATGGAGCCCTTGAAGCCAGTGTTCCTCCAGGGCACTTCAGATGCTTCTCCTGAAGGAACACCCGGTTATAGGCTTCTGCCTGAGAGCCAAGGTGTGCCCCCCTCTCTGAGGAACCAGTCTCCTCCTGCCATCACCTCCCTGCCCCCAAAGGGTGAGGTCCCGTCACTTCCGCGAAGAGCCACAGCCGCGCGGCAGTGACAAGGGGCGGGCAGGCACAGGCTCCGCCCACTGCCCTCACGGTGGTTTATCGCCCGTGTCTGCCCCAGGCCTGCACGTACAGATGGTGGGGAGCAGACACGCAGCAGCCGGTGGCTGGACGCTGCCTCTGCCGTGCATCTCTGTGAATGCAACCATGGACACGTCCCCCTCTGCCTGATGACACCCGTGGGTAGATCTTTTATCAGTTTCTAAATTAAGAAGTGATGGCAACATCACAGGAAACTCGACACTTTTCCTGCCAGTTGGTTCGAAAAGGCCTTAATTGTTACTTCGATAATGGGTTTCTGGCCACGTGACCATGCAGCCAGGAGGCTTGAAGACACAGAACCACCATTCTCAGGGCGGTGAAGGCCCAGGCCAAGGACACTGCCTCCACCAGAGCCTGAAGCAGCCTGGCTGAACACACACACACGCAGGAGCACACAGCACACTCACCCCTGAAGGCTGGAGAGCCAGGCCCCGTGTGAAAATGCTACCCCCTCCCCACTTCCCGGCACCGTCACACAGAGCTCAAATAACAGCCACCCCCACCGTGGGAACCCAAACTTCCATGAGGCTGGGGGCACCCTGCCTACAAAGGTGCCTCCCCAGGAAAGGGAGGGGGCCGTGGCTGACGTGGCCCTGGGAGCCCTCCCACTCTGCACAACCCTCAGCACCTCTGTCCCCCCAGGATGGTCTATGTGGCCAGAAAAACCAAAGGACAGGTGACAAAAGGATTTCGTACAAGTGTAACGTTTTGCATATAAAGGGACATCTTCCCATCGGGACACCGGACAGATGGATGGAGACACCAAGCAGAGCATCAAGGTCAAAGTCGAGGTGCTCGCACACCTCCTGCTGCGCAGATGCATCCAGGAGAGGAACCCCGGCTGTCTCCTTCCTCCTCCGGTCTCGGCCCGGTGCCCACACACGGGCAACTCTGAGCAGGGGCTCGTTTCAGGAGACCGGGGCGCCACATGTCCTGTCCTGCAGCCCACGCCCTGCAGTGTGTCCCACAGCACATCCTCACCGAGGACGTGAGGCGCCCAGGCCCTGCTCCTCCAAAACTGCTTTTTAAAAAAGCTTGTTCACATCAGCCTGCTGGGCCACACGCTCTTACGGGCGCACGTGGCCCGCGTGGCTGGCGGCCCGGCAGCTGGTTATCGGCTCCGCATGCGCAGGCGCGGGTGTGTGCGCGCACTCGCAGCGTCTTAGGAAGGACTGCAGCTCAGCCTCTGAGCCAGCCCAGGAGGGCGCCCTGGCCGGCCACCAGAGCCAGAGAAGGCCTCCTCCCCTTCCCTCTGTTCTCAGCCCACAGCACAAGCCCGGGCCCAGAGACCGCAGCCTCTGAGGCGCACCTGCCGCCGGACATGCTCAGTGCAGCAGCGTCACAACATGGCCCCACAGTGACACAGGACAACCACCAGCACCCGCCTCAGGGTGGGCGACGTCCCCAGACGCGTCCTCCGCTGCTCCCCATGGCACACTGTCCCCTGTAGCCCTGCACGTCCACCTGCCCGGGCCGGGCACCGCCGAGGCCGCTCACCCCATCGTGTGCTGCTGAGGTTCCCGGGGACACAGCCCACCCCAGCCCGGTCATCTGTCACGGGGGACACAGCGGCTAAACTCACACAGCAGCCTGGAAAAGACCTGTCTGTGCTGGCGACACTGTGTCCACCATACGCTCTGGTTCCTGAAACAGAAAGTCTTTTGCAGAAAAAGGCTACCAAAAGAACGATCCTCTCCACTTCCCTTACGTTTAAATAATCAGCTGGTAATTTCCCTCTTTGAATGGCAAGTTTGCCAAGGGGATGTTTGGAGCAAAACAAGTCTAAATTAGTAACAAAGTCATCCAGAAATAAACCCATCATGAAGCCACCTCCTTTGCCCCAGAAGTCACCATCACCTGGCCTGTGCCCGAAGTCTCATCAGACTTGGGAATGAAAAACCAGGGAGGCACGCGTGTCCACGGTTCCCGACGCTTCACCTTGGAACCTGAGCAGAGGGACGTTCCGGTAACTGCTCGGGGCAACTACACTCACTGCGACCTTCTCCTAAACAGGTTTCCACGCACCAGAAACAAGTAACTCTAAACACACACCCCAGTCGCAAGTCCTGTTTGTAGTGATGGTCGGCCACATTTCACGCGCTGTTGCTGGGTGCCTTTGTGACAACGGGGGGCGTGGGCCCCACGGCGGGCAGGTGGAGGTCGTGGCCTGCCGCCTCCAGGGTCCCGGGAGCACAGGGCACCACTCCCAGGTCTCCCAGCCCTTCCTGGGCACTGGCACCGCCCACTCGGAGTGCAACACACGCTGACACTCGCCCTGGACCCACCTCCTCCCTGTACTGCTCACTTTGGCAAAACCCAACAAAAATCCTCTCCTGGGTGGAGCAGCAGGGCTCCTGGAGAAACTGAGCGGCTTTTCCTTAGCAAGAGGGCACTGAGAGAATATATTGAAAATGCATTTACCCAGACACCCTACTTCCTGTGGGAGGGAGCCTTGTGCACGACAGCCGCGAACTGCAAAGCACGTGTCCACGAGCGAGCGGCGCCGGGTGCACCGTGCCCACAGGGCAGCGCTGCTCAGAGGCAGGCCCCCCACAGTGGGGTCCCCGCCACGTCACAGAAGTGCCCTCTCAGGGGCGCTGAGAGTCCCAGGGGTGGGCACACTTACACTGTACACCTAAGACCTGTGCATTTGTTCACGGCTACATTACATCTGAAAGAGGAAAGAGAAAAGCTACACGGTTACCTCAAGGAAGCAGCAGCAGTGGGCTGAACGGCAGGCCCACTCCCGAAGATCTTGCCACGCAGCACTTGTGAGTGTGACCTTATTTGGGATAAGGTAACTAAGTGAAGGACCTCAAGAGGAGACCTTCCTGGATACTCGGGGCAGACCCTCACCCCAACGGCAAGCGTCCCCGTGACAGAAGGGAGACAGTGCCGCGGCCCCGAGCCGACGAAGGCGTGGGCCGCCAGGAGCTGGAGGAGACCGGGGGTGCTGCCCAGGGGTCTGGGGAGGGAGTGTCCTGCCAGCACCGCAGCCTAAAATTCTGGCCTCCAGAACTGTGAGGACGCACCTCTGCTGCCTACACCAGCCAGTGCGTGGTGACTTACAGCAGCCCTAGGAACTAACACAAGATAAACTACGCAAGATAAACTCGTGGAGTGTCCTACGACTGGCCACTTGCTCCCCAAAGCCAAGATAAACGACCTCCTGCTGTGTCCTCCAGACCAACAGAGGCTGCACCCCGCTCTCCACCCTGCGTGGTGTGGCCCCTCGGACCCCTAAGGGAAGGCGGCACACCAGCTTCAGGGGTCACCTCCACCCCGAGGAAGGGCCCCAGGCCTGGGTCGCTGGCTGCTCCCCTCACCCAGGGAAATGGACTCTGAGCGTGGTGGCTCCACGCCAGGGAATGCTCATCACAGAAACCGGGATTTGTTCACAGTAAACTCAACAAGGCTCAGTTGAGCCCAAGGCAAAAAGCTGGTGGGCACTTGCTGCCCCTTCCTGGAGAGGAGGATGGCTGGGAGGGGACCCAGAGGGGCCCTCCTAACAGTCCTCGCACTGCCAGCGCAGGCTCTCCTCCCTGCTGGGCCCACCCCGAGCCACCGACAGTGCTGACACCTGTGAACAGCGATACAAGTACCCACGTGACACCCTCAACACTGCCCCTTAAGGTTGCGACGCCTGAAGTTTTTACTCTCTGGCCCTTTAAGAAACAGACAGCCAACCCTGTGCTAGACCAAGGCGCCGGCAGACAGTGAAGAGCAGGTCACGCCAGCAGCCACGAGAACAGCCTCCTCCACACAACAGCCCTGAGATCTGCAAGGAAAGGCAAAACCAGTTACAAGACAGGAGGGTCTAATTTGCTAAAATATACCACGTAATAATAAAATACAACTAATCCACGAAACAAGATTCCAGAAGCTAGTAACACAGGGACGCCCGCGGGAATGTGCTTTCAGTCTTCTTTGTATTTTATGATTTTCCACCATGCACATACACTGCCTCTATCGTCTGATTACAGAATCAGACATAGGGAATTGCAAACTGCATCCGCAAACCTTATTTAACATTTCACGTTCTACTAATCATTTTACCTACATGATCTGGAAAAACCCTACGAGTTTTGTCCTAGGACAGATATTTTACAGGGTGAAAACCAAAATCCCCATGGTGGGAATGACACGCCCAGAACTAGCAAGCAGGATGCTTGGAGAGTCCGGAGTAGAACCCACGTCCCACCTAGAAACTCCCTCCAGGGCCACTGTCACAAGTCCCGTCCACTAAGGATCAGAACAGAAGGTGACATCTGACCACTGTGGTGAAAGCCTGGACTGGATCATGAAAGGACCCAGTAGGCTTCCCCTGGACACAACCAAAGGCATGACAAGTGGCCAGCTCAGTTCGAACCCTACCATCTGCCAATTAAACACAAAAAACAATCACAAACAAAAAACCTCACCAATGAAACTGTAATGAAAACATTACAGACTGGGCAGGCCAGTCAACAGCAGCCAACTGAGGTCAAGTTCTAAATCCCCAAAGCCCACGCATGGCACACGTTGTTTGAGTCATGTTTTCACAGTGTCGAGGGGAAAAGCAGTTCCTTTTCAAACCATTCCAGGAATCCGGAGGCCCCTAAATATGTTTAAAATGGGTTATTACATTTTATGATCTCCTCACAGCAAATGTTTTCTATCCTTGGCATTTTATAACAAAGTAACAATGGCTAAAAGTTTCATTAAAATGTAGAAACATACAGAAAAGTATGAGAAATAATGTAAGAAACATTCATGTATCCCATCGCCTGTTCATTTTGCCATATTTGGTTTGGAATTTTTTTATATAAAAATATTACATACATAGTTGGAGCCCCTATGAATCCTGCTATCATCCCTCCTCCTCCTCCTCTCCAAAGATTGTGGATTTTTTTTTTTTTTTTTTTT
>NW_020837964.1:186468-533626 GCF_003676395.1 Aethalodelphis obliquidens | reverse complement strand
ATTTTGGATTTTGATGCTAATCATCACCATACATGTTTTCACACTCGCGCTACATGCTACACTGTAAACCTATAAACATGATACGGGATATTTTTACAAGAAACACGTTGCACGGATCTTCATAAACCGTTTCCCCTCCAGATTATGCTTTGGGGATTTATTTATGCTTCTGTTCAATGTAGTTCTACTTTATTATAACTGCAGTGTGGTATTCATTGTCTGAAAGGAAAAAAAAAATTCTCTTATTGACTGGCATTTATTTTGTTCCAGCTCTTTGGCAGTACAAACAGTGCTACAATGAACATTTGTCTTCACGCTTCTGTACATGTATACCTAAGAGTTTCTTCTAGGGTTCACAACTAGAAATGGAACTGCAAGAAACTAACTAAATTCTTTTTAAAAACCTGATGCAGCTTCACACTGCACAGTCATTCACACCATGCCCTGTCACTTCTGATGGTGGCATACGTCTTCAGTTGTAAAATTATCAAGAGATCTTGACAGAGAAAGGGGGAAAGGTATCCTGCATGTGACAGAGTCATTTGTGGAACGTGACTAGGTTCTACCCCAAAAGTCAATAACCAGGAACTTTCATCTAAATAGAAACTGTAAATTCGAGTGATGATATGAGACTCTTCCTGGGCCAAACCTCTGAGACGAAGTTCAGGGACAGCTGAGGTGAAGGGACAAGGGTCTGGAGAGCCCTGAGGCTCCAGAAACCGTGCAGGGAAAGTGAGAGGATCCACAGCTTTTAACCGATCCCCAGGGAGTCCATGACCCAAAGAAGGTTGACAGTTTTCTCTTCCTGAAAGTGCACAGTGACATGGCAGGTGAATAGAAGGCGGCCCCGAATGAAACACGAGGACGCTTCACTGTACAAATTCAACCTTCAGAGAGACGGAGAAGTTACCAACACACCCGGAGGAGCACCACTATAATATACGTGACTTCAGACTTCTTTAACCCAGCGGAAAAACCCATAAATCATAACCCAGGTCATATGACTACAGTTGTTTATATGCACTACTGTAAAAATGTTTAAATGGATATTTCCACTGAAAAACATATGAAGCCCGAGTTGGTCATTGTATCTCTAAGGAGGTCGGCTGAAAACAACCACAGAAACAAAGCGGGTCCCCTTCTCTCCGTGGGAAACACACTGCAGGGAAAGCAACCAGGCAATCAAGCTACAAGGGGGCAGACAACGTGACTGCAATGGGACAGCCTGGGGACCCTTGTGTGAACAGATCCCGCCAAGCGTCCCCCCGCCCGGAAGGACTGTGTGGGCAGCGAGACGAGGCTCGTCACCTTGGCAACAGCTCTAAACATATGTGCAGTGATACCAGATGATTCCTGAAAGCTGTAAATAGAGGATAATGGCATAAAAATTCCAGATTAAAGCAAGGACCACCCACCCCCTCCCCTCACTACCCTGCCCACGGCTTAAATCCCACTGGTACCTCTCAGAGCAATTCCATGTATGCAAACGTGCTTTTAATCTCCGGATATACCAAACACTGCAAAATTATGTACCTAGAGAAGCAAAATATAAGGCCCCCAGATTAATCAGCTTTGTGCAAACTCGTGTACGGACATGAAGTGGCCACGAGACGGCAGCGTCTACAGCAGAGGGCGTGAGCCCACAGTGGCTGCAGTCACCTCAGGGATCTCTGGGTCCTCCCCACACGGTCACCTGAGCCTCCCCGGGGCCCTCGGGGCCAAGGTTCCTAGGACTGACTCAGACCTGGCTTCAAAGGAAGAGGTGGAAGTGGGGGCAGGCCCGCAGCCGGAGGAGACCCGAGGGAGGGTCCAGGCCAGACAGTCCAAGATTTCCGGCCTCAGAACCCAGTTCCAACTTGGTTTGAAAAACACAGTCCATTTCATCTTTGGCGAGTTTGAGACTCTGGAAGCAAATCATGCAGTCCAGGATAAAGCAGCAGTATAAGGAGGTGTGCGCTTGACAGGCTTGCAGAGAGACGGCTGACGTGAACCCAGCCGAAGGTGTGAGGGCGTGACTTGGCAGGGCTGCAGCGCCATCTCTGGGACTGTCAGCATTCACCCCACCACCTCTGGTCTTCTTCCAGCACGGGACGCGGTGAGAAGAACATGCTGTTCCCCTTTTTCTTCCTACCATATTTTTAAACCATCGTACAGAAAACTAGGCAACTAAATCCCCAATCATGAGCTGACATTTTTAAGAGAAAAAACAAACTTGATATTTTGTGTTACAAAAATCTATTTATGGGCCCTACAGATACACTTGTCAGGACAGTCATTATTAAAATTAAATACTAAATATTCCAAGGAAAAAAACAATTGCAAGTTAAAACAGAGATGTTAAAAATGTTCCGAGAAATTGTTTTTACAGAATAAGCAAACTTTCGTTTACTCGGAGCGTCCCCCGCACTGATTCCACCCACATGGCAAAGGGGTGGAAGAAAGGGAGCAGGTGCGAGGCGAGGAGGCCTGGGCCATCACATGTGTAGAATCCTGGACTCAGGATGCAAAACCAGGAGAAACTGCAGTCACATCCGTTTGCAAATCTAAGTTCCTGAACAGATATACACAACAACATTTATAAACTCCAGTGCTCTGTTTTAAAGATCCTGCATCTGTGGCAAATTCTTTCAAAGTAAATACCAACTCAGATTTGTCTTTTTTGTGAACTTCCTTAAAAGCCACAGTACGCAGGTATTCTTCTGCACAGGGCTGGGGAAAGGCGGCGGGTGCAGGCAAGCCCTGTGTCTCCTCTCGACAGCCTGCTCCACAGAGAGGACCTGGCCCCGAATCCACTCCAGGGAGTAAACTCACGTGAGTGAAGACGTGTCCATAGGTGCTGCCTGACGAGAAGCGTCGATAAGCCCTGCACCGGCGTCATTCCCAAAGCTCACTGCTCCTGGTGTTCAAGGAAGCGCCCTGGGCCCTGAGAAAGGGACCCCAGGGCCACGGAAGGCTCCCCCTCCCCCCGTTCTTGCCCCAAAGCTGATGTAGTAGAGGGAAGGCAGGCCTCCGGGAAACTACAATGACAGGGCTGTTTCCAGCCCGGGCATCTGCAAGTCAGACCCTCACAACCTGTGGCGTGGTGTGGCCGTGGACCACGCGGCAAACAACCCGTGCGCACTGGCTGAAATCGTGAGCAATCTCGGTCTCCCTGTGTATAAATCAGGAAAAGAACCACTGTCCTGCAGGGCCACATGGAACCAGGCAAGGGCCCGCACACACAGCAACTGTAATTAACGACAACGCCCCACCCCTTCAGTAAGGGACTGGGTTTAATGACCCATTTCCAATTACATTTGCATGGTGCTTTACTCTCATATGTCATTTTATTTAGAGCCCCTAACTAGCCTCAGTGGAACAGATGGTATTGTTTCCACTTTACAAAGGCAGGCAGGGGCTCAGATAATCACGGGGGTGCCCCGGCAGGGCCTCGGAGGACCGTCTCTCAGGGTCACGGCCACAGGGTCAGCGGCTCCAAGTGAACCAACCGACACAGATTTTATCCTCTCAGGGATAAAATAATTCCATCTTCCCAAACTGCCCCTGAATAAAAGGAGTGGTGTCCTTCCCTTGTCTACAAGCTGCCTCAGCGTCTTGAGGACAAAGGCGGGCACTTCTCCGCAGTCCGGAGAAGGTGTCTGGGAGACATCGAGAACCACAGCGAGGAGCGAGGGTCGTGGGCCGGCGGAGGCTCGGCCAAGGCCTGCACACAACAGAGGCCCCGACCCTCGGCCCTGTCTTCACCTGCAAGGAAACACCGAAGTCCATTTCTCTGGTTTCATTACGAAGGTCCTCATGAAAGAAACCAGTAAGGAAGATCATTCGGAAGAAGTGGCAGTTATAGGTGAAAATATATAAACACACGCACAACGCAATCGAAACAAGAATGGACACGAAGCACGAGGAAAGGCAACCTGGGGGGTGTCCCAGGTGGTCTGAAAAGGCTGGCTTGCTACACACCACTCTCACGTCCAAGGTGACCGCAAAAAGTGTGTAATTCCCAAACCTGTAGAGGAAATAGAAAGGGAACCGAAGAAGATCTAAAAAGGCAAAATAAGAGAGAAAAAGAGACAGAAAAGTCAGAATAAACAAGTACAATGTGAAAGAACTAAATGTTTATTAAGTACAAAAGTAAGAGGACTAAGAAATACAGCTAAAAGACGAAGTCTGTCAGACTGGAAAGGAAAAAGCAATCCACCTAGCTCAGAATGAGCAAGGGATATCAAGAACATAACAACCTAGAAGGATTTCGAGAGAAGGAGAGAAAAGATACATTGCTTAAATGGTGAGCAGAGGAACTGAGGCTGCTACACGACCCAACCCAGGAGGTGATGAGGTATGTCACTACCTCACAGCAGAGGCTCCTTTCACGAAACACAGAAGACAGCCTCAGAGTAAAGAGCAAAAACTGACACCACAGGGCAGACAGAGCCACAATCACAGGAACAGGCTTTAAAGCACCTTTCAGTAGCTAACGGGCCAAGGAGACAAGCCCAGCAAACACTAGAACACAAGAGACTGGAACACAATAGCCAGCTTGATCCAATGAGCACATACAAAACATCCCGGTCAGTAATCGCTCAGTGCCCATTCTTTTCAAGGACACAGGACAACTGGTCATGAAAAATGGCCACACACAGCCCAGAGAGCAGTCTAACATCTGAAAGGACCAACTTCTTACACCACAATACAGTTTAGATGGGGGGCGGAGAGACCACGGACACCTTAAATCTGAGAATTAAGAAATGCACTTCTAAGGATGAGGGTCAGAAAGGAAATCAGAGTGGGAACTAAAAGCCTTCAAAACTGGGGATGACAAAACGCTACACAGTAAACTGGGAAACAGCAGCATAGTGGTTCTTAAAGGAAAATGTATTTATTTTCAAAAGGTATCTCGATAAAGAGGCTTTCAAATCAGAATATACCTCAAAGCACAGAAGGAACATGTGATAAAGGTAATTACACAAAACCAATAGAAAGCAAACGTGTAACAGAGCCCAGACAAAGTCAAAGGAGGATTTTCTTCTTTTTTTGTGGTACGCGGGCCTCTCAGTGTTGTGGCCTCTCCCGTTGCGGAGCACAGGCTCCGGACGCGCAGGCTCAGCGGCCATGGCTCACGGGCCCAGCCGCTCCGCAGCATGTGGGATCTTCCCGGACCGGGGCACGAACCCGCGTCCCCTGCATCGGCAGGCGGACTCTCAACCACTGCGCCACCAGGGAAGCCCCTGGATTTTCATTTTAATGACCCATAAAAAAGGCAAACTGAACGGCACAGGACGAGGTACTCGTGCAACAGGAGAGCATGAAGGCAGGACCAGAAAGGGCGGCTCCGTGGGCAGGAGCAGGGGCAGGAGGTCTCTCTGTGGTCCACGCAGTGGATAAGACAGGGCTCACTGACACGGAAGGCGGCAGTCACTGACTGTAAAGAGGGGATTCTATAAAATTAATAAGTATACATTACTCACTCGTATCAGGTCAGTCAGGGTCAGCCAGAGACACAGACACACATACTAAGAGACTTACTGCAAGCAATCAGCTCGCAGGTCGGCAAACACGGCCCCTCCGTGGGATCAAGCCACCTTTACTCCAGCCACTGACCACTGGCCACGGGGCAAGTGCCCCACAGCAGCACCTGGACCACGTGGGCTACCTGGGCCCCAGAGCCTCCCACACACAATGCATGCATGCACACGTGTAAGCACACACACACACACACAGAAGATCTCTTTTCTCGGCAGTGAAAACGTGGTGTTGTATGCTTTATTTTTTCTTATCAGTATTTCCTAATTTTCCACAATGCAGAGTATTGCTTCAGCAGTAAAGGTTATTTCTAAAAAGAGAACAAAAGAGATGCCAGCAGCAACCTACTTGCACTTGGCATTAGGAGAGGACTCAGCTGTTCACACTGCAGTACCTGCAGCCACTGCGGGGACCCCTAACACCTGCTCATCAGGCTGAGGGAGCGCCTTCCGTTCTCACTTTGTACTGTTTTTTATTGTGAAGGGGTATGGAATTTTGTCACTTTCTTTTCTTTTTTTTTTTTTTTTGCAGCTTTCGAGAAGATCTTACGGTTTTTCTTTTTTATTGCGTCAATATGGCACCTTACAGCAATTGATTTTTGAATGTTAATCCAAATGTGGGTTTCTGAGATAAACCCTACCTGCATTGTTATCCTTTTAAATTGCTGAATCAATTTTGCTCCAAAGCAAGGATTTTTACAGCCATGTTGACGTGGGAACTGGCTTGTAGTTTTCTCATCACATCCTCCTCTGATTCTGGTATCAAGGTTATCCTGCCTCACGGACAGGTGGAGAAGCCTGTGTATGACAGACATTTCCTGTTCCCTGAGGGGTGGTAGAAATCACCAGTGAGGTCACCGGGGATTGAAGGTCTCTTTGTGTCAAGATTTTAATTAAAAATTCAATTTCTTTAATAGATACAGGGCTACTAAGGTGATCCATTTCTTCTTGAGTGAGCTTAGGTAGTTTCTGTCTTTTAAGGAATTTGTGCATTTCATCTAAGTTGTCAAATTTATTGGGATAAAGTTGTTCATACCATTCCCTCATCCTTTTAACAGCTACAGGATCATAGTGATGTTCCCTCTCTCATGCTTCATATGGAAAATTTGTGTCTTCTTTTTTCCCTGATCAGTTTCACTAGAAGTCTATCCATTTTATTTCTTTTCAAAGAACCAACTTTTGGTTTCACTGAATTTTCTCTATTGCGTTTTCAAAAATTATCATCTTGATAGGTAAAAAGAGCATAGGACAAAACTCTACTCCTGTTTGCCTTAAACACTCTGAGCAAACTAAGAAAAGAAGAAAACTTCATCAACCTGATAAAGGGAACCTACTAAAACTCAACAGTAACCCACTGAACTGTGAAAGACTGCACACACCAAGAGTGCCCACTCTCAAGACTTCCCTTCAGTACTGGGCTTCAGTACTAGACAGTGCAGTAAGACAAGAAATACAAGGTACACAGAATGGAAAGGAAAACGTAAAACCGTCTCCACTCACATGTGATAAACATAACCACACAGAAAATTCTATAGAATGTGTTTTTTTTTTTTTGCGCAGTACGCGGGCCTCTCACTGTTGTGGCCTCTCCCATCGTGGAGCACAGGCTCCGGACGCGCAGGCTCAGCGGCCATGGCTCACGGGCCCAGCCGCTCCACAGCATGTGGGATCTTCCCGGACCGGGGCACGAACCCATGTCCCCTGCATCAGCAGGTGGACTCGCAACCACTGTGCCACAAGGGAAGCCCGAACGTATTTTTTTTTTTTAAACCTATCACAATAACTGAATTTAGCAAATATGTAAAACAGGTCGCTACTGTAAAAAAAAAAAAAAAAAAAAATCAATTATATGTATATGCAGTACCAACCAACATTAGAAAACTGAAATTTTAAAAAAGCAAGATGGGGGCTTCACTGGTGGCACAGTGGTTGAGAGTCCGCCTGCCGATGCAGGGGACACGGGTTCATGCCCCGGTCCGGGAAGATGCCACATGCCGCGGAGCGGCTGGGCCCGTGAGCCATGGCCGCTGAGCCTGCACGTCCGGAGCCTGTGCTCTGCAACGGGAGAGGCCACAACAGTGAGAGGCCCGCGTACCGCAAAAGAAAAAATAATAATGAAAAATAAATAAATAAATAGATAGATAGATAAAAGACGATTACAATAGCACCCCGAAATTACTTAGGGATAAAATATGTGCAAGTCCTCTCTAAATACACGTAACATTCCATGTTGTTAAGATACTGATTCTCTCCACATTCATCTACAGACTTAACACAGCCTCAATCAAAATCCCAGCTGACTTTTTTTTTTTTGGTAGAAACTGATGACCTGATTCTGAAATGAACATGGAAAAGAAAAGCACACAGGGTAGCCTCAGCAGTGTTGAAAAAGAGCAATGTGGAAAGACGTACACTACCTCATTTCAAGACTTACTACAAAGCTACAGTCATGAGGACGGTGTAACACTGACCTAAGGGCTGACATGCAGATCAGTGGGCCACAACGGGGAGCCCAGAAATGGACCCACATATACATGCAGCTAATCTTCAGTAAAGGTACAGCCACCGCGTGGCAAACAGTCAGCTGGTCGGCAGGTGGTGCTGGAATAACTGGATATCCTCACGTGCAAAAAAAAAAGAAAAAGAACAAAAACAAAAAACCTTTAACCTTATACAAAAAGGATCTCAAAATGGATTGTAGAACTGAATATAAGAGCCAAAACTACCCAACTTCTAAAAGAAAACATAAGAGAAAATCTTGTGACACCGGGTTAGACAAAAATTTAAGACCCCAAAAGCATGAAGTATCGGAAAAAAACTGTTAGCTTGGACTAAAATAAAAACTTTGGCTCTTCAAAAGATACTTGAGAATGAAAAGACAAGACACAAACTGGGAGAAAATATTTGCATGACATAAATCTGGTAATGGACTTGTGTCTAAAATATATAAAGAACTCTCTAAAGTATAGAATTAGAGAGGATTCTCAGTAAGACAACCCAGTTCTTAAATGGACCAAATAAAATTGATATGAAGGAATAGATACTTCACCAAAACAGCATACAAGGAACACACAAGACAGTCAACATCATTTGTCATTACAGAAACAGAAATTAAACCCACAACAGTATACCACTAGAATGGCCAAAATTAGAAAGAACGACCATACCCAGTGACCGTGAGGCTACGAGCAACTGGATGGACTCTCATTCACTGCCAGTGGGAACACAAAATTGTACAGTCACTTTGAAAAACAGTCTCACAGGTTCTTTAGAAGTTAACCATTCCCCTACCGGAAATCCCAGCTCTGGGCACTAACCAAAATGAAAGGAAAACACAGGCACAGTGTCTGTACACAGCTGTTCATAGCAGCTCTGATCATAAGAGGTAAGAACTGGAAACAGTGCAATGTCTGTAGACATTGACAGGTGCTGCATGGAACCCATGGGATGGGCGCTGAGTGGAAGGATGAATGGAGCGGTGTGGTTCCGTTCACAGCAAAGTCTAGAGAAAGAAAACCTATAGTGACCAAAGCACACCAGTCGTCTCCTGGGCCCAGGGGATGGGACGAAGGTGTTGGCTTTGAAGAGGCACTTTGGGATGACAGCGATTTCTGCGTCAGGATTGTGGTGGTAGGAACGTGGCTCCGATGATTTGTTAAACTCTGCGCACTGTATACTTAAAACTGGTGCATTTCGTTGTATTTAAACTCTGTCTCCACAAAGCGCTCAAAGAGCTGGGGCAGGAGAGGCTCTGAAGACAAAGGTCCAACCACTTCTTTAAGAGGACTTTTGCTGTGGAGGGGAGCAAAGAAACAGGGTATAGCTGGCAGTACAGTGGGTTTGGAGGGTTCGGTAAAGAAGGGGAAAGGACAGCAGCTTGCGTGCCCATGCGCACTCCAGGCTCAGCCCTCCAGCGACAAGCAGGGGGCTCGGGGAGGGGGTCTCCTGGAAGCCCCACAGGAGCGGGAGCCGGGGTCCGGGGCACAGCAGAGGCCCGGCCGAGGCCTGGGGGGCTGGGAAGGAGGCCGCCTCTCTCAGCTCAGCAAGTGAATGGCTGGTGCTACGAGCACACATGCAGTCTCACTTAAACAGGATCAGACCACAGTTCTTAAATGAAACATCAGATATAATCGCTTTAACATGTCTGCAAGTTACATTCAGCACATCTGGGTTCTTTCCATGTTTCTGCCGTCACAGACAACGCGTTCCTGACACGTGCCCAGGTGCACACGTGCGTGTTTCTCCGTGGGAGCAGAGCGTATGATTCCAGCACACACACGGTCCAGAAGAGGCAAATCCTCGGAGACGGAGAGCAGGTGGGGGGCGGCCATGACCAAGGGGCGTGGCTTCTTGCTGAGGTGGTGAGAATGTGCGCAGGCAGCCGTGGGGACACAGAGGCTAGGCGGGGCTGTGTGGTGTGCCGGCTGTATCTCAGCAAAGCTGTTACCTTCTTCAAAAACAACCATGAGACGAGGGTCCCTAGAGATGGATGGGCCAAAGAGACAGGGCCTTGTGACAGGTGGGCCACCGCGCACCTCAGCAGAGCCCCGGCGCCCGCAGCCCCTGCCATCAGGGCCGCCCCGCCCCGGGGCCGTGGCCACCTCTGCCCCACCTGTCGGGACCACACGACAGCTTATTATCTTCGGAAAGCCCAAGGAAAGCCCAACTCCGGCCACGCCACTCCTCAGCACGGATGCCTCCCGTGGTGGCCCGTCCACCGAATGACCCAGCCTGCACGCCGAGCCCCGCCGGGCCGCACGGGGTGCCAGGCGCTCAGAGGAGCACGCTGGGTGGCTACCCCCACCCCACCCCCGGACCCCAAGCCTCTTTCACGCCCTGTGGCTGCTCAGCAAAGGGGACCATCGGAACCAGCTTACTTTTAATCCCGAGTTTGGAGGAAGGAGGTGGAATGATTAAACCTTCAGCATGGAAATACTACTGTTACAGGGCTTACTGACTTCACGTGAACACACACGTAAAGTTATAAAACAAGAGAAAGTAAACAGGAAGCTTCTACCTGTCTCTGAAGAGCATCTCAAAGGGTCATAAGCATTAGCAGGAAGACTCCTCACAAACGAACACCAGTCCCGGGCAGCTGGACGGAGCTGGGTACAGATAGCGCTTCTAATGACAGACACACGGCCAACACAACGGCACACCCGGCGGCACTGCGACGCCACAACAAGGCCCTGAGCGCGCTGCCAGGCCGGCAGGATGTGCGGGGGGGCCGGGCGTAGCCTCCTCAGCTGGGCGCCCCCCCTGTAAGGACAGGCAGGGCCCCGCGCCGCCCCCGCCGGGGGACAGCCCGCCCCGCCCTCACGGTGCACCCGCCGCGTCATTTCACTGCTTTTCAGTAACACGTGGCACAGTGGCTGAAACACACAGCTCCCCTCCCGCACGTCTTGCGAGGCATATGCATCTTGAAGAATTAACCTTACGTGCAGCAAACAAAAAAATGCTCTTGTTGAAGCACAGTATCTCACCCTAAGATTTGACAGCGTCCTGCTGCCTGCTCCCTCTGAATTTCAGTGAAAGGAAACTCTGAGAAATGACTTCATGACTTCATGAATATTAGACAAGTCACCAAATGCTTAAGAGGCTGAAGACGGTCAGTATTTCAGCAGGCGGAGCCTGGCCGAGCAGCACCGACCCTGTGAGGCAGCCGGTCTCCTGCACCAGCAGCCCCAGCATCAGGGAAGGTGCCGGGGCCACCACAAGCTCGGACAGAGGGCCGGGTGAGCCCGGGCAGCCCACCGCGGGGCTGCAGGAACCAGGTGGTTGATCAATCTGCAGCTGTTCTGTCATCTAGCTGTGGCGGGGTGACATGGCAAGGTCCGTTCTACTTCCTTTAAGAATGAAAAGCCCTGGTGGCAGGAGGGGGCAGTGGGGGATGGGCCCTCAGAGTTTCAAGGGGTTCAGAGAGCAACGCGCTGCAGATTCACTAGAATACATGAAGGAAAGCTCGGGGTCGCAGTTTGTTTCCATCTAACGACATTAGAAAAATCTAAAGGTTACCAAGTCTTCCCAGGCAGAGGGACACTGGCTGTGTGTGTAGCTGCCTGTGACCCCAAGGCCAGCACCAAATCTGTGGCCGAGGCCACCTCTGCCCCACCTGTCCGGACCACACGGCAGGGGGTCTGGGACCCCCCCCCCCCCAACCCTTTCACTCGCTCCCAGCTTCCTCCCAGCCCAAGCGGGCCTTGCTGCCACCCTCGACAAGCCTGCAAGGATGACACACACAGGAGCAGCCACAGCAGGGAAGAGCTGATGGTCCCACTTCTGGGATTTTAAAAGCAAAGGTTTGTTTTTGTTTTGTTCCATAATGAACAAAAGAAAACGCAAAGATGCTTATTTTTACTTAGTCTTGGAATACGCAGAGACACACTGAGGGTGGGTGGTTTCTTAAGGACCGATTCACCATGAGCACTCGTGCTCCACTCAATGGGAGGCAAGGTCCCTTGTGGAGCTGCCTCATGGAGCCATTAAATAACCCCGAGCAGTAAGGAGACAGGGAACAAACACATCATTCTCATCCACAGCAGGGAGATCCGTGACTTGCCCAAGATCACAAGAAACGGAACCCAGAGAAGCTGCGAGGCCTCTCCTACCTAATCCCTCCGCACCCGGAGCTGGTGTGCACTGGCCTGGGCAGGCCCAGGGCAAAGACGACAGCCAGACTGACCCCGCCCACTGGAGGGACGGCCCCACCCACCAGAGGGACACAGCCAGTGTGAGCCTGTGTGGTGAGCTTTTAATAAGTAATTCAAGGCCCCTCATGTTACTACTGCGGAGCGCAAACAGATGACTGCAAAAGCATTTGGAAAACCTTACCATGAGCTGGGGCTGCTTTTCACTAACAAAGCACAGTATTTTTTTTATTCTCAAGTTTCTGATCCTTACCTTTTAAAAAATATGACATTATAGATTGCAAATACCAGTCTGTTGTGAATTTTTTAAAAGTATTCATTATTGATTCTCAACAACTCCACATGAGACGTCTCCTGTGAAGGGAGTGAAATGGAAACTTCCAGTGATGAGCACAGGCTCCCCAGGCCGCCATCGACTGGCCCCGGGGACACTGGCTGTCAGCTGACCTTGGTCAGAAGAGGAAACAACCTCAGGAAGCTGGAAGGAGCAGAAGAGGCCTTACAGCCAGGACGCAGTCAGGAGTCAGGAGCACGTTCCCGGAACGACACTGCTGACTCAAGGGCCAGCTCTGTGAGAAAGGCACAGTGCAGTTTTGGGGACCTCCCCAAAAGGACATTTTGCACATAATAAACGTCAAGAGAAGCCAGGGTGTCACCTCCCAGGGCTGCTCCGAGGCCCTTCAGCCATTGTCTCCAAGGGGTCAACTCCTGGACCCCTGGTACACTGCTGGTGAGAACGTAAAACAGTACAGCTGCTGTGCAAAACAACATGGCAAGGCCTCCAAGAGTGCAACTGAGAACCACCATGTGGCCCAGCAACTCCACTTCTGCGCATACACCCTCCCCCAAACGAGAGCAGGGTTTCAAAGCGATATTTGCTCCGCCACGTTCACAGCAGCATTACTCACAAGAGTCAAACACAACATGGAAGCAACCCAAGTGTCCATCGACAAATGAATGGATGGAAAAAAACGTGGTTTATCTCTACAATGGAATATTCATTATTCGGCCTTAAAAAGGAAGGAAATACTGCAATATGCTACCACACAGACTTCAGAACACTGAGGACATTATGCTCAGTGAAATACGCCAGTCACAGAAAGACAAATACTATAAGATTCCACGGATATGAGGTCCTTGGAAGTGTCAAACCCACAGAGACACACAGTAGAGGGGATGACAAGGGGCCGTCTGTAACCGCTGGCATCACAGCCGATCCCGGCCCGCCTCCTCCCCCCCCCCCCAAACAGATGGCCCTCTCCTCCTCAGAGGGGAAGCACAAACGCCAGGCAAAGGCCCGCTGTACCCAAGCCCAGGTCCTCCGGCCCCAGGTCCTCACCAGGGTGACCCCTGCAAGGGAGGCAGGAAGGGGCCATGCCCGTGACAGAGTAAACCAGGGGGTCACCGCAGCCAGCCCCCTGGACCCCTCTTTGGGGAGGGCCCACGGCTGTTCCTGCTTGTGGCGGCATCTGGGAGGGCAGAGCGGAGAGCACGCCTTGCTGGCACTCCAGGGGAGGGGGGCCCTGGGGTGGGGCCGACGACACCCCCACCCTTCCCCAGCAGCCCTCCCCCAGCAGCCCTCTCCTGCTCGCCAAGCTGGAGGCTCCATTCAGGGAAACCTTCCTTTCTATTATTTTTGTAAAGAACACTGGGGCGATGGGACTTCCCTGGTGGCGCAGTGGTTACGAGTCCGCCTGCCAATGCAGGGAACACGGGTTCGATCCCTGGTCCGGGAAGATCCCATATGCCAGGGAGCAACTAAGCCCGTGCGCCACAACTACTGAGCCTACGCTCTAGAGCCTATGTGCCACAACTACTGAGCCCACACGCCACAACGACTGAAGCCCGCATGCCTAGAGCCCGTGCTCCGCAACAAGAAAAAGCCCGCACACCGCAACTAGAGAAAGCCTGCATGTAGCAATGAAGACCCCATGCACCCAAAATAAATAAATAAAATGAATCTAAAAACAAAGAAGAACACTGCAGTGAAAGTAACGAGAAGCAGGAAGTCTTTATAACACAAGTCAGGCATCATTACTATGCTCAACTTCTGACATCTATCTTTAAAAATGGTCCTGTGGGGGCTTCCCTGGTGGCGCAGTGGTTGAGAGTCTGCCTGCCGATGCAGGGGATACGGGTTCGTGCCCCGGTCCAGGAGGATCCCACATGCCGCGGAGCGACTGGGCCCGTGGGCCATGGCCGCTGGGCCTGCGCGTCCGGAGTCTGTGCTCCACAACGGGAGGGGCCACAACAGTGAGAGGTCCGCATATCGCAAAAAAAAAAAAAAAAAAAAATGGTCCTGTGGACTTCCCTGGTGGTCCAGTGGGTAACACTCCACACTCCTAATGCAGCGGGCCCCGGTTCAAGCCCTGGTCAGGGAACTAGATCCTGCACGCCTGTGACTAAGAGCCCAAGCAACCAAGTAAATAAATAAACATTAAAACAAAAACCCAAGCAAAAACCGGTCCTGTGGCTAGTCCTTTTCCTCCTGTGAGACCAGGCCCACTCCCACAATCACAGGCCCCCGGGGCTTCCCCAGGCAGGGCGCCCGGAGCTATGTGCCCTCCTCGAACACCACCAGGGACAAGCACATCCACAGCCTTGGGTCCCAAAGACCGCCACCCCCACCCCTGTCCACCGCTGGTTTTAGCGACGAAGAAACTGAGGGATCAGATACAACTTTTTTTTTTTTCTTTCTTTTTTTTTGCGGTACGCGGGCCTCTCACTGTTGTGGCCTCTCCTGTTGCAGAGCACAGGCTTCAGTCGCGCAGGCTCAGCGGCCATGGCTCACGGGCCCAGCCACTCCGCAGCGTGTGGGATCTTCCCGCACCGGGGCACGAACCCGTGTCCCCTGCATCGGCAGGCGGACTCTCAACCACTGCGCCACCAGGGAAGCCCCAGATGCAACTTTTAACCCCTTATCACGGGTCACTATGAAGGGCCGAGCTCTTGCCCACGTCAGCGCGGGTTTCACGTCACCCACACCCACTTCCTGCTTCTACGCGTGTGTAGCGCAGCAACAGCACAGGCGGCAGTGCAGGCATGCCTCGGCCACGGGTACCGGGTTTCCACGCTGGGTTCGTCACCGACACCTGGGAGCGACCTGGGTAAGACCTCCCCGTAACGACTGTTCCCGTGGGCCTCGCTCAGAGGTTCTGTTTCAGCTGAAGTGGGTGTTCAGAAAGGTCAGAACACGCAGCACCTGGAGCCGCCTCGGCTTTACCAGCAGGGGTACCTGCGTGGACATTCTCTAAACTTCATCTCTTAAGAAAGAGCAGCCAGGCCCAGAGGCTTCCGTGCTGGGAGGGCGCCGCGCCCCCGCCCCCGCTGACACCAACGCTCGCTCCCTGCAGGTCTCAGAAGGTGATGCTCTGAAAGCCCCAGAGGGTGAAGGGGAAAGGCAGCCTCGGACAATGGACAACCAGACGGCCTGACACCAAGGCACTTTCCCGGGGCAATCGCCAGCTTAACTACCTGGACACAGGGTGCCGCCTGCAGCCAACTTCACAGCCATCGAAAGTGCCAGGAGCGCTCTGCCCGAGACGGGCGCTCGCGGCCGACACTGGAGAGCACGCGGCAGGCCTGGATGCCAGCCTCCTTGACCCACCAAACTCCACGTCTCTCTGAGAGTTTTACTTTTAGGGTTAGTATCTGCGCCCCCCTCCTTTTTTTAGACTAAGATTCTGGAACATTGTTCACAGCCTTTTAAACCTCTGCTAGTAAAACACAAGAGGACGGGCAGCTGAATGAGGATGCAGGTGCCATCGACTCTGCTTCTCCAGAATACCGCAGACGACCAGACACGGCACACACGGGGACAACGGCGACCGGATTACGCGACCCTCACAGGCAGCACACGGCACCCCCTCCACCTGCAACACAACACCCGCCCAGCTGTCCGTCCACAGGCAGGAGTCCCGTGTCCCGCACACGAGCCCTTCTCCGCGCGTCCTCTGCTCCACGTGCCCCGAGGTCCCCACAGCGCCACTGCCTGCGTCCTCCCTTGAGGACGCCTCCGGAAAACACAGCCTAGAAAGCAGACCACGGGCGCAGCCCACACATACCACCGTGCCGCCAGGAAGCGAGTGCCAGGCGCCGAGGGCTCAGGATTCTTTCTTATTTTCAGCAAAGACCAAATAAGATCACCCAGGAGCCCGCTGCTGTGGACACCGCACCAGACCTTCCCTGACAAGGGCCTCCCACCTCCTCCCTCGGGTCCAGCGTCTGGACAGTCCGCTAAGCCCACACCCCAAGGCCAGGCCGCCAGAACCCGTCTTTGTGTTTCAGTGCCTTCTATGCCACAAAGGCCACCGTCCGCCCCTCCGCCCCTCATCCTGAAAGTGTAGCTGGAAGGTAATTTCGCAAGCGCCAGCTGCATCCACCTTCACACCCACAATGAAAGGCACAGCACACCCTCAGTGGTGCAGAGAGGGAAGATGGGACGGCATTCAGCACGGTTTTGCGTAAAAGCTACAAAATCCCGAAGTGCGTGTCACAGATGCCAAAAACAGCATCACGGACTTTCGTCACCTGACCAACAAGCCTGGGGTGAGCGGCACTTGTGCTGTGCAACGAGGCTCTAGAGCTGCGTGTCTTAAACCAAAGGCCCACAGGCCGGGGCCCGCCTCCTGCCAGCGCTGGAGCTCCAAGAATTCCCACCCCTCTGGGTACAACAGCAACACAGCATGAATGGCAGTGAAAAGGCTTCCAGGGACAGCCACCCTTGGGCAAAATGAACTGCACACAGCCTAGAGTATGCATGTCACCAACATTCAGCTGCCTCATCTAATGGACAAGGGCCCCCTTTGCGCGCGCGCACGTGCGTGTGTGCGCTGAGGGGCTATGGAGAGAAGAGGAACAGAGTCACATACACCAAGAACTCCCACAAGAGAGGTCCAGGTAGTGAAGCATGCTGCTCAGCTGGCCTAGAGCCTGACCCACATGGCAAGGCCCGTGGCCGGCCTGGGGCACTGGGCTAGGCCTCCCAGGGCCACGCAGCCCACTACGGCACAGACTGAGTTATTCCAAAGCTGGGCGCCCTGCCTGTGCTGCTCAGCACCGGCCACCCACCTCTTCCCTGAAGACCCCCTTGGGCCTTGCCTTCTTCCTCCAAGTCTGAGGCCCTCTCCGCACAGGTGGGGAGCCCCGCCTGAGGCCCACCCAGGCCCCAGGGCACACCCCCATAGTTACAGCTGAAAACACTGAAGGTGTTATCTTCTTTGGTTATACACAGGTCAAATCCCATGGTATCCTCGTCAGCAGGGAAGCGCCCACCACCAGAAGGCTCCACCCAGCAGCACCAGGGCAGTGTCCTGTGTCTATTTAGAACCAAATCAAAGAGATAACAGTTGCAAAATGAAGCACAACGCTGAGCCCTGAAGGAAATGAAACACAATAAATATTCACCAAACGTGACTCAAATCCAAGCTGGGAAAATATATCTATCGATATTTCTTTAAGACATACAATATTTCCAGGCTAAAGAATTCTGGTCAGAAATAGGCAGATTGTCGGGATTTCCATGGGGGCGCAGTGGTTAAGAATCCGCCTGCCAATGCAGGGGACACGGGTTCGAGCCCTGGTCCGGGAAGATCCCACATGCCGCAGAGCAACTAAGCCCATGCACCACAACTGCTGAGCCTGCGCTCTAGAACCCGCAAGCCACAACTACTGAGCCTGCGTGCCACAGCTACTAAGCCTGCACTCTAGAGCCCGTGAGCCACAACTACCGAGCCACATGCCACAACTACTGAGGCTGCGCTCTAGAGCCCATGCTCTGCAACAAGAGAAGCCAGCGCAATGAGAAGCCCGCAACACCACAACGAACAGTAGCCCCCCACTTGCCGCAACTAGAGAAAGCCCGCCTGCAGCAACAAAGACCCAACGCAGCCAAAAATTAATAACTTTTTAAAAACTTAAAAAAAAAAAAAGGTAGATTTTCATTGCAACGTTTTTCACTCACTCTACAATCTGAAGCATTGTACAGTGAATGAAAAAATCTCTAAATTTACCTTGTAATTTGACAATGCGTACAAATTTGTTAATATGCTTAAATGCCAGGCAAGGGTTAAGACAGTCTTATTAAGTTTTGAAATCTCTTTTAAAAAAAAAAAAAGAAAGAAAGAAAAAGAAAGAAAGAAAGGAAAACCACGCTTACGTTGTCTACAATTCTATGTCCAGAATTTAGGGAAATCAACCCAAAATTTCTTTGCATTCTATTAAATTCACATGCAATCTCTGTGCCAAGCCTGGCTCCATACTTCTACACACCAAACAGCCTACACTTACTTCCGTCACACACCCCAGCATAGTCTGCGTAACGGGCCACCAGGTTCCCACCCCTGCCCGTCACGGAGGGAAGGGAGCCTCTTCCCCAGCGCCTGGGCCCCAGAGGTCTCGGGGGACACTCCGGGCAACCCACCAGCTTTCTGTCGCTGCAGTGACCTCTGGCAGGACCAGCGGAAAGAGCACCCAGGTGGGGTGACCTTTCGGGAGGGCGGGGTGTCTGCCGGCCAAGAGACCCTGCAATGCACGGTGGCTACCGGACTTTCTGGAACTTGCTTTCCCAAACACCCCAAGCTCGTGCGCATTGTGCTTGCCCCCAACTCCTCCCGCTCTGCGTCCGCGGACACAGGGGACGGTGCTCAGGGGAGCCCAACACAGCACAACCCCGTCTTCATGACAAATCGGCTGCTACTTGCAGCCCCCAACCCAGCCCCTTCCCAGCTGGGCCACGTGCTCACAGGTAGGCCAGGGGCACTTAACGGGACAGAACCCACGACGTCAGTTTAACAGAGCAAGCCCCCGGAGCTGGCCCCCCAGCTCCGGGCACCCCACATGCCAAGCCTGGTCCCAGGAGGCTGACCCTGGGGAGGGCCAGATGGAGGGCCTTTGGCCTCTGCAAGCTGCGCTGTTGTGAAGAACTCGTTACAAACGTGGAAACCACCCTTATCAATCTGGCTGTACAAACTCAGGCCACAAATACAAACGCTGGCCTGTGGCCAACTAGCGTGCAGCCCAAATCCCTCGCCCCCCCCGACCCCACCGGGGCCCTCCACCAGGAGACCCAACAGAGCCCACTGCCACCGTGGGCCTCCCGATGACCAGGGGCACCTCACTCCCGGCACCGTGCGCAGGGACACTGAGAGCACTCAGCCCGGCCCAACATCCAACATGACCCTGGGGTCCCAGAGTGTGCGGGCTCCCCAGACTCACGGGCCGGGGCTGAGTCCAGGGTCCCTGCTCTGCAGAGCGAGCTTCCTTGGGGGCCAAACCTGAGACCACCCTGCACGGCAACCCAAGGAAACCAGAGCGGGCTCCGGCTTTCAAAACATACCCCCCAGAAGCGTGGCTGCCTGAGGCAACCCACAGCCCCTGCACGCTGCCTTCAGTCGTGCCTCCCCGCCCACCAACGTCCTGATGATGTCCGGTGGCCACGCACATGCCACGCCCCCATGCCACCTCCCTCAGACCCCAGTCCAGAGCTTAGAAAACACCTCCTAGACACACATTGTATGCTACTACTCGCTCCTTATTTTGGACTAAAACCAGTTCTCTTTGAGGGAAGTAACATTAAAACAGTAATCCAAAGCTAGAGAGCACTTGTAAATTCCCTGTTTCATTCATACGGAAGCAGACAGACTTGCCGTGTGTTAGATGTTCCTCATCTGCTACTGGGCACCCCCCTGGGGCCCAAAAGTGAGCCCCACATGGACAGATCTCTCTGGAAGATGCTGCACCTGCAGCAAATGTCTCTGTCTACCAAGGGGCTGCCCTTCCCTGGCTCCCAGCTCTGTTCACAAGGCCTGAGTTCAGCGGTGTCGCCAACAGGCCCTCAAACCAGCTTCCAACATCCCTTTCAGCACACATCTTGTCCAGGCTTCTCTCTTCAGCACTTTCTCTTGCTCTCAAATTAATTTCTTGCTCAACAGGAAAATTCAGAGCAACGGATGTACTGTACAATGCTTCAGAGCAGGATGGCAGCAGAGCGCCCTAGCGTCTTCCAGGAGGACGCGAGCACTGGCGGGAGATCCCCTGAAGGCCTCCCTCAGCCCCCTTGGCCCTGGCAGCCCACGCCGGACTCGGCAACGTGAGCAGGCACCCCAACCTCCACGGGCTTCCCCAAAGAGAACGTGACTCTCTCACCGCCAAAGGCTCCAGTCACAGCAAAGAGCAGAGCAACACGTCCACTCCTGGCGTAGCCTGAGACAAACACACGCACACACAAACCTAAGTGCTCGCGTCTGCAGCTGCACGGTTCACAGTCGCCAAGGGGAGGAGACGATTCAGGGGTCTGTCGACTCACGAATGGATCACCAAGATGTGGGTACTGCCACACGGTGAACTATGAGTCGGCCACAAAAAGGAACGGCGGCCGCTACACGAGATGCGGGTGAACGACAAACACGATGCTCGTGGAAGCTCCCAGACACAGAGGACGTTTATGGGCAAATGCACAGAGACGGGAAGCGCGTCAGCGGTTACAGGTGACAAACAACATCAGGAGGCCCTCATGGTGCGGCCGCTGTTCTTGTGTCCCGGCTGCGGTGCTGCATGCAGGGAGCCCAGGACACACACACATCTAGGTAAACAAGGCAGTCTGAGTGTAATCAGGGGATCTGACCGAAGCCGGTATGCTACCCTGGCTGTGATGCTGTCCAGTTTTGCAAAATGTTACCGTGAGAGAAACCAGGCCAACTGTACAAGGCTCTCTGTGTTATTTCCTACACCTGCATGTGACTCTACAAAGATCTCAGGAAAATCAACACACACACACACACACACACACACACACACACACACACACAAGCCACAAGGAGCCAGCCCATCTCAACACCCAGGCACCACGAGCGCACAACCCCCAGCCGCACCGATAGGTCCCAGCTGGGGTCTGGAGCTCTGAGAGGCTCTCGTGAGCAGAAAGCAAACCTTGTTTAGATTCAAGCATCAGGAAGAGCAGGGAAAGGGAGGGGCCGTTTCAATCAGGTGTGGTGAGAAGGGACTGGTGGTCAAAGTGCTATAATCAGTAAAACCAGATTCTCTCGCTTCGCAAGAATCCGTGTGCTTGGGCTTCCCTGGTGGCACAGTGGTTAAGAACCTGCCTGCCAACAGGGACATGGTTAAGAACCTGCCTGCCAACCTGCCTGCCAATAGGGACATGGGTTCAAGCCCTGGTCCAGGAAGATCCCACATGCCACGGAGCAACTAAGCCCGTGCGCCACACCTACTGAGCCTGCGCTCCAGAGCCTGTGAGCCACAACTACTGAGCCCACGTGCCACAACTACTGAGCCCACATGCCTAGAGCCCGTGCTCCGCAACGAGAAGCCACCGCAATGAGTAGTCCACGCACTGCAACCAAGAGCAGGCCCCACTAGCCGCAACTAGAGAAAGCCCACGCACAGCAACGAAGACCCAACACTTAAAAAAGAAAGAAAGAAAAGCAGAATAAAACGATTAAAAAAAAAAAAGAATCCGTGTGCTCCATCACAGGCTTTCTTCTCAGGGCTCAGCACACTCAAATGAAAGGACCTGCATCCCAGGGTGGCCAGCGTGCATCCCCACAGCAGCTCTGAGGACATGCGTACAGCCGTGGGGGCCCACGTGGAGACGTTTCCCGAAGGGCCTGTTGCCACATCCGGCAGTCCGATCCGCTCCCTGGCCTAAGGGTGCTCGTGGGACAGCAGCTCCTGCCCCCAGCCCAGGGAGCGATGCCGAGTCTCCAGGTGGTCCAGCCATCACCCTGGAGCCCCTCAACAGCCGCTGTGGGGTCTCATCGGCATTCCCACGCCCTACAACCGGGCCATACGCAACGCCAAAGGTGGGTCACTGAAAACCACTTTTCAAAAATCCTATTAAAGCTCTAAAGGTGAAACCAGAGGGATGATGGACTCACGAACGCAAAGGCAGGAGTGAGGGTCTGCACGGAGCCCAGGGCCCCTCCCACCGACTCCTGCCGCAAACTGAAGGAACACGAAGACCACCAATGATGGCACCTGACTCTCACGTAAATAAAAGATTTTAAATTCAGTTCTGAGAAAAATTACCACTAGAGTTCACACTCTTATGAGGAAAACGCAACTACATGCATTGCAAGACAGACCATAACACTCGAAGTCTAAGGAAAAAGCCCTGCACACCGTCTGTGGGCCCGCAGCACAGCGCCAGCAGTCTGCAAGGACGGAATCACCGACACCAGCCACTCTCACCAGCCATCGCTAGAAGATCCAAGGGGAAGGTTTTAAGTCTTTAATTAGGAGACTTACTACTGAAGTATGTGCAGGTAAAGTGACATGACATCACAGATTTACTTTAAAATACTAAAATTTAAAAATTTTTTAAAAAGAAGGAAAACAAAGACGTACACAAGCAGGGGAAGAAAGAGAACCAAATGCTGGTAATTGCTGAAACTGTACACAGAGTGTGTATGACTGTCTCAGGTTCTGGGAGTGTTGGGAAACGGAAGGTGAAATAAAAATGCTACCTTTACGTGTGCCGTGAGACCACACGTGCCGGGGCTCCTGACAATGCGCCGTCCACCCTCAGGCGGCGAGAGCTGTCTGTCCATCCCTAGACTTTTCCTGAACGACCCAGTCACCTTCAGAGTCATTCACAGAATGGCTGCATGCACGCTCCTCCACGCACGTGCACATGCATGCACACACACGTGTGCACGCCTCTGGAGGACCAGAGAAACCAGTCGATGTTCTCACTACAGGAAATGAACTCTGAGGTCCCAACCATGCCCTCCCTCAACATCACAACCCTAAAGGGCTCTCCTGCCCCGCCACCAGATCACGGGCAGGGGACAAGGCACTGTCACACAGTGTGGGTGGAGAAGGCCTTCAAAGGTCATTCGGTCTAACCCAAAACAGTTCAGTTACTTTCCCACGATCCTAAAGCAAGCTAATGGTTAGCCTGAACAGAAAAACCGTCCTTCCAAAATCACACCAGAATAAGTCACGTGGCTGTGAGGTAAACGACAACACCCACATCACGTCAACCCTGGGTCTGGGCCGCCGGAACCCTCACGGGCCAGCCCTGCGCGCCGCAGTGGCACTGACAGCAGCGGCCGCAGGAGTGTGTTCTGGTCCCTATAACCCATGCGTGGACAAGTGGCACCTGTACCTGCCATGGGCACCACGACCACGGCCCTGCTCCCCCCAGGGGCTTCCTGGAGAGCAGGAGGAGGGTAATCTGCAGATACGGGAACCTCAGTTGCCAAGTCCAGGCGCGTAACTGGGGGCGGGGGGGAGGGATGCTGAACTGCCCTCCTGGCCACGGGGCAACACCGCGGCCACCGACAGGAGACATGGCCTTGCCAGAAACCAGCCACTCCGGAAAGAAAGAAACTGGTGCGAGACCATACCAGCACCTGACATTTGTGTTCCCATGAGGTGCTTCACTTAGCAAAAATCAAAACACTGAGTAACTCTCACGTTCACCCAAGAGCCACAGGCAGCTCGGAGCACACACGTGTCCAGCTGTCTGCACACCTCTTACAGTGACCAGATCGACACGGTCAGTACAGTTACTTGTGATGAAGTCTGTTGATTCCATGCGTTTCACAGAAACAGAGGTGGGGCTCAGGTCTCGGGAGGTGGTACCAGCTGGGCAGGAGGCCTGAGTCCCGGCCCAAGCGGCCTGACTGCCCATGCAGGCCCATCAGCCTCTGGAGGAGAGCGTCAGGGCCTCTTCCCCGCCCTGGACAGACGCCTTCGCGGCAAGCAAGCACCTGCTGACCTAGGACACGTCCCCGAGGGCGCAGTGCTCCCCGACCAACCTCCCACCTTTCGGCCACAGACACCTTTTCTCCATCCCGTGCCAGAAAGGCTGAACCAGGACATGGGGCACCCAAGTTCAGGGTCTTGAAACTAAGGGGGCTCAGGGTGAGCTCTGCTGCCACCAAGGCCCTCACACCTGTCCATCCAGACCCAGGGGGCACACCAAAGGTGACCACTCCTGCTTCCCGGCAGGGCTCTACGCGTTCCCATCTAAAAAGGAGGGCTGTGCGAGCCATCCCCCAAACCCCTGCCTACTTCCAGCCTGCGCTCTCCCGGCCTCACCCACGGGGGTGGAGTCGGCTCTCTGCCGGGCAAGATGCGCACCTCTGGTGGCTAGGGCTTCAGGGTCCGAAGTTCCCCAACGTGCTCTCTCACCCCTTCCGTTCCCTCCCCAAGCCCTCAGGAGCTCTCTGGAAATCCCTTTCCTCTGAACTTCTTCTATTAACCGTGTTTACTATTAGTGTACTTATTTAGATACCTGTAGTGCTGGTATTTTATGTCTCGTTTCATGAACTAATCTGTTGAAGCATGAGAATCCGGGGCCTCAAAAAATACTTAACACGGCACTTAACACTCAGCAAGTATTCAAGAAAAGAACACACCTGATGACTGAAGGCTACACAACACAAGTCCTGGGTGCCGGTCCTCTTGGACCCTCTTACTTCTTTGGGCTTTGCAACAAACTTAGACTGATACATGGTCGTGTTTCTACCCACACTTCCACAAAGCTGCAGTGAGAGACTCATTTGCTTACAAGTGAATGATGGGGGCAGGGGGTGCAAGAAAGACAAAACTTGTAAATAATTATTTTACTGGTAACTGCCTTCACCTTCTCTCCTCCCCGTGACATCCTTTAAACATAAAAACTCTGTAAAACACTAATATCAGATTTTGCAAACGTAAGAGGATTTTAACAGAAATCCTCCAGATCTTGTGCTTCTGATCCTAGACATCCTCTTCGCCAAGTAAGGCCCCTTGAGAGCAGGGCCCGCAACCCTGGCCGCCGTGCCCATCTGTGAGCACGGCTCCAAGTGACAGTGCTCACTAGCACACACATCGCCGTGGCCACTTCTGTTCTGCACCAACAGAGGCTCTTCGGCCAGCAAAGCCACCTGGCCCAGACGGAAGAGCCTGCCGGGCCTGCTCAGGGCTGCCTTCCTCAACGCGGTTCCGTGAGAGAATCAGACACCACCGTGTGTAATGAGCTAACTTCCCCGTATGCTTCCAGACCGTGCCATCCAGGCAGCACCCTAACCAAGAAAACCATCACTCAGGCCATTCGGCTTAGATGAGAAGAGCCCTTCAGGAGCTTCGTCCGGATAAGGCACGGGCAAACACCTATCCTTTCACGTTTACAACCACATGATTAACATGTATACATGCATGTATATAATGATTTTACTGGAAAAGTAAGCCTACCATCTTGATCACAGTGATTTAGTCCCAATTCTTGATACCAATTTCAAATCACGACACTTAAGCTTGACCACCATAATGACCTCCATAGAAAATCACAAAAATGTAGAGCTTAAGAAGATATCAAACTAAGTTTATGTGTTATTAGGCCACAGATAAAGTACGTTGAAAATAACAGTAACAGGATTATAAAGCCTGGTTAACTAGCATATTTTCTCAGGCTTTCTTTAAGACACTGCTGTATACAAAGATCCTGAATATTAACAGGCCAAGCGAAATGCATCTAAATTTATTCATAAGCCTGAGCTATAAGCCTAAAAATATGCAGAAACAGTCGGAGCTCAGAAGTGGCTAGAAGCTCAGAGAGGCTCAACCAACCCACCGCTGAATCACTTTTATGAGGACTACGCCCCGCTGAGCCTCCGTGTGCACAGCACCCCCGGGGCTCCCCGTCACGCACAGGGCAGGGACCACGCATGCCACAGCCTCTGATCTGTGGCCACCCCGCTATGGTTAGGAATCACTTGTGCGACAAGCACAACTTGGAAAAGCAGAGCACGGGAGAGGAGGTGCAGTCGGGAGACACAGGAAGACGGAGGAGGCATTCTTAGGCGCTGTTTTGGTTTTCTTCCTTTGGCACATGTTTTTTTGGGAGGGGTAGTGGGTGGGGAAGGATTGTGTAAAGTTTAAAGTCTGTTCAGAACCAGATCATCGTGAAGGGCGTGGACGGCACCCAGGAGTGTCGAGGCGCCCGTGTAGCCAGGGCCAAGCCCAGACCCGGGTGGGGTGGCGGCGCTCACTGAACAGCATCACTGAGAACCCTGGTGCTCCTTGACAAAGACCAACACACAGAGACAGACTCAACGCGGGGGCTCATCCGTGCCCACCAGTGTCCTTAAAACAGCTGGCCCCAAAACGTGCAAAGGCAGGACATGTCTGGAAAGGCTTTCCGACTGGGTACAGGAAGGTGGGGCAGCTCCCACACCTGCCCCACACTAGCCATGAGGCAGTTCAAGGAGTGCCTGCAGTCGGCGGGGCACATAGGGGGACTAGCAGTTTCTAAGTGAAATGGAAAAAAAAAAAAAAAAAAAAAAACAGATCAAATGTCAACAGTGAACGGGGCTCCCGATATGACCTGAACACTGAACGTGGGGTTAGGAGGCCGCCAGACCGGACAGGCACAGCCTGGACGCGCTGACCAAACACTCCAGACGCTCGGCCTCTGAGCAGGGCAGGCCGCTGCATCGCTGCTGGCCCAGGTGTACGTGCGGTGTGCGCACTCACGCTTCAGGAAGCGGGAACCAAGGTGGAGGGCAAACGAGGTGTCATTTGTTTGTTCCACTCACATTGTAACTGTTTTCAGTAACTGCCCAAGAAGTATTCATCAAAACTTTTTGTAAATACAGAAAAACAAAAAATTTAGAAAGAAACCTGCTACAGACGCTTGCCATTTCACAGTTTCCTCATCACTCAAAAACATACACTTTCATCTTTATTCACCAAACACTGCATCTCGAAACTACTCAATTCAAGTCCAAATATAAATGGGTGTATAAAAAACTCCTCCTTTCTACCAAGAAATTCACTCTGAAGAGATGTTATTTCTGGCACCCCAGGTGCAGAATGCCAATGCGGTTTTAGCTCCTCTGCTCCCAGGTTGCTCGAGTGCCACGACCTCCAGGGCCGGGCCACGGGCTATTCCAGGGCCCACATGGCCACACCTGCGTCCTCGGGGGCCCCGGAGGGAGGCGCTCTGGGTGGTGGAGAGTCAGCGTGGGTGCTGGAAGCCAAAGCCGTCTTTGCTGAAAGGCAACGAGCCGGTGCACACGGGCTCACTAGCAGGCAATCTAGAGAAGATGACCGCAGCCGTGAACAGGGCACTGAACTGACGCTGCAGGTGCCGCCCAGCGTGCTTTCCAGGGAGGAGCACAGAACCCGGGAAACACGCCCGCCAGTCTCCATGCCAAGTGACCAGCACGAGGCCTGGTGTCTAAAGGAGGAGAGAGGCTGTGAGGTTCTGGCCCCAAACGTCCCCCTAGTGACAAATGCCCGCAGCTCCCCTGCGCGGGCTCCAGAGGAGAGCTCGGCACAGACACGCCAAGCCCGGCACTGACGGCTCCCAGGGCCCAGCCCCGAACAGAGGGCAAGCCATCAACCTAAACAGCAGGGACTGCAGGAGGAAAGCCACCGAGAAACTGCCAACACGCCTGGGCGTGCGGCCCGAAGGGGCAGCGTCTCCCACGCTGCACGACCCCAAACCCTAAGCCATCAACAAGAAGCCACATGTGACAAGCGTTCTGCCTATAAACCAGGTGAGAGGACTCCATGGGGTGACCCGCTGCCAACTCTAAGAAAAAGATGGACTTAATCCTGCGCCGAGGCCCATGGGGGACAGTCAGCACAGAGCCCCGGCTTCCAAGAGATGGCGGACGCCCGCCCACAGCCCCTCTGCCCTCGGTCCTGTCCGTCTAATCTCCACAGCTCCCCTGCATTGGCAGCTGGTTCCATGTGAAGCAGCCTCAGGATGTGTCCAGAAGAAGCCTTTCGGGCAAAGGGGAAACCGCACCTGAACCCAGATCCGCTGCCCTCGACTGCCGAGTGCCCAAACCAGGGACTCGCTCCAATGTGGCCAGCAGGACTCGGGTTTGAAACTGCACATAGCGAAGGGCCCGAAGCACGGCCCCCACGGTCTGGTTGCACACGAGAGTCCGAGGGGCCCTCCGGACAACCTCGGCCCCTGTCCCAACCAGACGGAACCCTGCCCACAGGCTCGTCAGGACACACGGTCCACAGAACCAGACCTTCAGAACTCTCATGGCAAGAAACGAATGGCCTTCAGCTAGTCAAATTCAGCCTGGAGGATATCTGTCAGTATACATGTATGTACGTACACACACACCCCATATTTACTCACTTTATCATCCAGAGTTTAGTGAACATTTTTCAGCCCCACAAATGGATGTGACAGGGCGGGGGGAGAAGACTGGGCTCAGGGCATACTGTCGGCCGGCCTGGGTCCTTCACTTGGTGACCACAATGCAGCCACGCAAGCTCTCTGGGCCGTGGCCTCCCAGCAGTGCTCACACCGTGTCTGTTCTCTTCCCCCAGACAACTCGAGACCTTTCAAGTCCAAGTGCCCTGCAGCAGTACTGTGGAGGATCAGGGAGGCAGCGGTAGGCAGAGGCCCCCTGCTCTGACCCACCTCCTCCGGCCCCTGGAACCCAGCAAGCTAGCCCAAAAGCTTCAGACAGTGCCCAGTGCAGGGGAGGCCCAGGCAAAGCTGAAAGCAATCCGTTACTTCCGCCTCTGCACACCAGGGCTCTCAAAGGCTAGAAATCAACAGTTTGTCCCTGCCTTACAGCCTAACAAAGAAATAAAAAGTACAGTCTTTAAAACACAAGTCCAGGGCTTCCCTGGTACCACAGTGGTTAAGAATCCACCTGCCAATGCAGGGGACACGGGTTCGAGCCCTGGTCCGGGAAGATCCCACATGCCACGGAGCACCTAAGCCCGTGCGCCACAACTACTGAGCCTGCGCTCTAGAGCCCGCGAGCCACAACTACTGAACCCCATGCGCCTAGAGCCCGTGTTCCCAACAAGAGAAGCCACTGCAAGGAGAAGTCCGCGCTCCACAACGAAGAGTAGCCCCCGCTCGCCACAACTAGAGAAAGCCCGCACGCAGCAACAAAGACCCAACGCAGCCAAAAATTAAAAAAATAAAAATAAATTTATTAAAACACACACACACACACAAGGCCATGTATTTATTCAACTATGCCCTGTCAAATAACTGTTTCTTGTCCGGATTTTCAACTTTCATACCACTGTCAGTTATTTTAAAACAGTTAATAAAAGTTACTAAAATACATTCGATGGACACACTAACTCAGGCATGACTCTGGACCCCTTCCCCCTGCACCACAGTCCAGGCTCCGGGCTCAGGGGTTGGGGACAGGACGAGGGGTGAGGCAGGGTCTGTCTTTTTTTAAACAACCACAATGTGAGCAGCATGTTTTTCTTGCAAAAGTTTAGATAATACTGATACCCTAAAAGAAAGTTTAAAAGTAACTAAAGACAAAAGAAAACTAAAGACAAGCCCCTACCATCGGGTCTCCAGCCAAACACTGAATCAATACTCCCCCGCCTCCGTTTAAGATTACAAGTGTTACCCATGAGCAAACTTTCCCTAACTTAACACAGAAACCCACGATTGATTCCCCAAACCTGCTGTGCACGGTCCCACAATAACTTATAAAACTGCAGGACCTGTAATCAGAGCCCATCTTCCCCTACTGCTCTGTTTAGGAGCAGAAAAGCGGCAAGTCACAGACGGCGCTCACCTCCTGCCTTGCAGAGCAGAGGGCGCAACAGTCAATCCAGAATGACCACCTCAGGGAACACTCCCTCCCAGGGAAGGGGGCACGCGGGCCGCACAAGCCCAGCCCTCCCTCCTGGGACCACCACCCCCGCCCCGTTCTGATTCTCTTCTCTGTGGGCAGCTGCTAAATGAGACGGGCCAGCAGCCTCTGCCCCCTGGAAATGCATACCTATGACCTAAGGCAAAAAAGACACCATGGTGCTAAGGTTCGAGACAGGCTGAGGACCAAGGTCTCCGGGAATGGGAGTGGGGAGGAGCCACAGAGGAAAGGATTAGTCTGTGGACGAAAGGTTCAACAGAACAGAAAGGTGCCAGCAGTGAGTCCTCCCCTTACTGCTTCCTGAGGGACCACGGACGTCGCCACCTCTGCTGGAACAGCGGGGACAAGACGGCACTGCATCGGCCCTGAGAGCTGCTTTCTGTCTGATTCCAAACCTTCGCGTCCCGCTCCGTGGACACCTGCTGATTACTGTGTGTCTGCAGTGACAGAGTCGCCATGGAACAAGGTGCATGAGAAGCAGCACAGGCCAGATGCAGCGGGTGGACAGCCCCATGGACGAGAGTCAAGGACCTGACACGAAGTGGGCACGTGCGTGGACCGCACTGACCCTGGAGAGCTGCCTCCACCCTCCTCCGTCCTCCGCGCTCGGCGGCCACGGGGAAAGGGGGCTGTGGTCATACCCGCCAGCGCCCTGCAGGAGCTCCGCTCCCGTGGAGGGAGGTGCTCCACCGTAAAGAATCTAAAACACCCTCCTCTGTCCTGAGTCCTGAACTCCCCCCTCCAGAAAGAGAGTATTCTCTAAGCTGAGGCCTGTCCCACACCCTCAGACCCTGGGACAGGGGGCTTACAGAGTGACCAGGCCCACGGCTGGACCCGTTTGCAAATCTAGCCCGAGCCAAACACAAAGCCTGCCTGCAAGGGTCAGGGAGTCACCAGGCACAGGCTTGCAGGCTGCAGGGCTGCCGGCTCACGCAGGACAGAAGGCCAAGCACACCTCAGGAAGCAGGCGAATCCTGCCTGCAACATCTTCCCCTCACGTGCAGGAGGCCACCTGCTCTGAAGTTGTTCTGAGCCAGTGAGGCTCAGCTCTGTATCGAAATCAAGCTGAGATCCAGAACACGACGTCTATCTATACACACACACGCGTGCGCGCGCGTCAATTATGTCTCAATCACACTGGGGGGGAAATAAAACATAAAAAATTTTAAAATTAGAAAGGGACGGGGAATGATTTTTTTCCTTCCTTTTACCTCAATCAGGTGGCCTTTTGATCTTACAACATTTTACGGTAACCCACACTTAATATCAACAGAATTCAATCCTAACGACAGCCCCGTGGTGGCAGAATCAGGGAGGGTCAGTGAGGAGTTTGTTGGCATATATGTGAGTGCCTGTGTGTGAGCACACATGTGAGCACATACACATGAGTGCACAGCAAGAGGCAGCTTTTCACGGCAGAGTCTGTAAGAGAGAAGAGAGCTTCCAGGCCCTAAAAAGGAAACTCGGGACTTGTCTGCTCATCAGTCTTCACAAAACGAGCACAGTCCCGTGTTCACGTCCTCCAGCACCAGGGAAGCGTGTGACGTGGGAATTAGCGTGGCCAGAGCCCTCCCCATGGTGAGGACCCGCCTTCCCAGGAAGTCGGGCTGGTTTCCAGCAAGAGATGAACCAAGTAAGGGAAGGCGACAGCACCCAAAGCCACCCCCAATTCTGCCTGCAGAAATGCAGTTAACTCCCAGCTATTAAGCAACAAACAAAACAGATGTCTTATGCTCTCTCTTCATTATTTTTTAATCGGACCACTGAACTGAGAAAACTCCAACTAAATGCTTTGTAGGCAGCCCTGAAGCTAAAACCTTATAAACAAAACCTTTCTATCATTCTTCTGCTGTAGCTTTTATGAAAACAGGTTCCAAGAGAAGCTTCTAAGAAATTCCAATTCTCCATGGACGAGACTCAGAAGGCCTGAGTAGACGGCACCATTACAGACACAAGGACCAAGAACTTTCCCAGTGACCACGGCCGCTACGGCAACGCAGGTGGCACTCGCACTGCAAGGTCTCGGCCTTCGGAGCCCAGCAGAGCCCTCCCCGCCGGCCCGGAGACGGAGAAGTCCCCACCCACAGCGGGGAAGCTCGGAAGGGCCCGCGTGTCCTGGGCTGGCCGAGGGCCGCCCTCCGTGGTGAGAAAGGAGGGAGAGCGACCAGTCCCGACAAGAAAACAAAACCAAAGGACCGGGTCTTCACTCCTCAGCAATTACATTCACTTTAGGTACAGCCTACCAACCACAGCCTAGAAAGAAGACCACCCCCTGTGGCGGCGGCGCTGTCCGTCCGTGTCACAGGAAGCCCTCCTCCAGGCCATCACGCATGGGGACACCGGTCCACTTAATAGGCACCTATCGTACCCCCCGAGCTACCGCCGGGGCCCCAAACCTGCATCGACAAACCATGGAAGGTAAATTTTAATAACTAATCCTTGGGAAACTGGGATTGACATAGAGACACTCACATGTATAAATTAGATAATAAAAAAAATTATAAAAAATACTTAACCCATCACCCATCTTATTTAAGGAGAGAAGTCACTCTAAGCTCTCAATCGACTTTAAAAACTTAAGGAACACAGTCGTATTTGTCAGCAAAAGAAGCAAAGAGGCTGCCGGGGTCTCTCCTATTTCTCGGATTATAATTGTTGAAGTAAAGCCCTTACTGATTGGAAAACATAATGTGGGACTTTATTTTTTTTTAATAAATTTATTTATTTAGTTTTGGCTGCGTTGGGTCTTTGTTGCGGTGCGCAGGCTTCTCATTGTCGTGGCTTCTCTTGTGGAGCACGGGCTCTAGGAGAGCAGGCTTCAGTAGTTGTGGCACGTGGGCTCCAGAGCACAGGCTCAGTAGTTGTGGCGCACAGGCTTAGCTGCTCCGCGGCATGTGGGATCTTTCCGGACCAGGGCTCGAACCCGTGTCCCCTGCATCGGCAGGCGGATTCTTAACCACTGCACCACCAGGGAAGCCCTAGAAAGTCACATTTTTTAAAACTTTACTCAACTATAGTTGATTCACAACGTTGTGTTAATGTCTGCTGTACAGCAAAGCAGGGCGTCGCACTGTTAACAGTGTGACGAGCAGGACGGTCCATGGAGCCTGTCCACCTCGTCACAGCCGTACAGCCAGTTCCCCAGACGCGGCGTGCAAGGCAGCCACCCCACCCCCCACCCCAGGAAGGCCTGGCCAGGAGCTCACAGCCACACGCAGCCACTCTGGGCGCTCGCAGCCCGGCCTCTCTTCTGGGCTGCGACAGCACAGCACAGCACAGCTCCCGGGCAGGGCGAGGCTTTCTGAGACCATGGTCTAGTCTAGATGGCCCCGCAGAAGGAGGGCTGCAATTCGGGGAGGGGGGCTCAGAGCTGCTGACACTGTTATCCCAAAAGGTACCTGCCAGGGAACAGTATATCTGAAAGAACTTCAGGACACAAATAATAGTGATAAAACTGCAAGTCATGACCTGGAACAGTTTACCTCTTACCTCTGGTGAGTGGAGAAAGCAGATAGTTTCCCAAGTGATAAAACGTTCATTTAAGGAAATAATAATCTTGACAGCATGGATGCCATCGAGCAAAACAAACGCTTCAGACGTTCTCACATGATGCAATGAACGCTTCGTAAAATGGAAGCCTGGAGACGCTTCCACCCCGACGGGACTGCAGGCGTTCCTCACCCAGGCGGCCGCGGGGCCAGCCAGCACCCTGACTGGACATGATGAGCAGGCACTTCTCCTCTGCGGCCATATGCCTCCCAAACCACAATCCCGTCTAAGGAGGAAACATCAGAGAAACCCACATGGAGGACATTCTCTAAGAAACACCTCACTGGTGGCCCTCGAAACTGCCCAGGTCACAGAAGAACAGAAGAGACTGAGGTGACAGGACCACTGAATGCGATGGGGTATGCTGGGCAGGGCCCTGGGACAGAGGGGGCGTTGGGCAAGGAGTGAGGCTGAACAGTCGGAGTGCGAGTTAATACAACGCACCAGGGCCAGTTCCGGGAGGACAGACTGGCAGCGTCGACCCGACGATGCAAACAGGCCCGTCGACAGCCCCGTGTGCAGGGCTGCCAAGGAGCCCAGAGCCTGCGCCTCTGAACCATCAAACTCCTGGAGCAGAAAACTGCCCGGGGCTGCTTTCTTCTGAATATCATGTCAGAGACGAGGAACACCGGAAACAGATTCTAAGCAATTCCACTGCAGAAGAAAGGAAACCTCTTTGAGTGAGCCTGTGTCGAATCCCCACCGGTGACCCTCCCCGTCACCCTCACCCAGTTGACCTGGGCACCTTCCTGTCCACGGAGTCCTTCCCTTGTCCCCAGCTCACAAAGTTTAAAGCCAAGAAATCCACAAAATGCTCCCACATCAACTGTGAAGACCCGAGAGGCAGTGGTGCCCAAGCCCCAGTCAGGCAGAGGCACCCGATTCCGGATGCCCACCCCGCTGCACAGCCCTGTCCAGCCCTTCCGGTGCCCACTCTGCTCGAGCCGGCATCACGGAGAGGAGAGTGAAAGTGTACCTTAATCTACACGGCTCTGTAAAAAAAACTAACATCTGTTCTTGGTGACCCATAAATGTGCCAACTGAATTAGAAAAGGGACGTCCCCTAAGGTCTAAAGCAGCCCCGGCAGAGCCGTGGGGACTGGAGGCCGAGTGCGCTCTGCTCTGCGGCCACCCGCTCCACCTGGCACGGCGGCCCAGGGGAGAGCCCGATAAACCTGCAGGCTCCAGGTTTCGGGGCAGCGCTCTCAGGCCTCTGGTCCTACCTGCCTGCGAGTGCTCGCGTTCACTAGTTTTGCTGTTTTCTGGCTCACCTCGTCTCACCCTTCACACTCCCCCAAACTGAAGGAGGTCAGCTTTACCGGAGCTTTACAGGAGGCAGGGAGGTGCTTGATAAAGAGTACAAACCCATTTCAAGTTGAAGCAAACAGCAACCAGTACATGGGGGTTCCAAACTGCTTAAGCCTCACCACAAATATCTAGAAATTAAACCACACTTGTTGGATTCTTCTGTGAAGGCTTCAGTCTAAAGCACCTCATCGTTATTGGTCCTTCAGACCATTTAAAATCCCAAAAATTGCTAGTAAAAAAAGTAACACACAGTCCATGTGAGCTATGCTTACTATGAGGTTTAAATACATAATAATGTACAGATTAGAACATAAGGCACCTTATTTCCCAAAACAGGAACGTGACCTAGACAACCACATGTCATCCATTCAAAGGACCTACGGCTTCCAGTGGAGAAGTCACTTCTATAGACGTTCTCTCCATTTCCTGTCTTATACAGAGCAAGCCTGCCCGCTGAAGACTACTGCGCTGCGCTCGGGGGCTTCTGCTGCTCTGCTCCGTGTAGCTTCCTTCTTCCTGCCCGCCCTTCTCCCGGTGCGCACACACCCGCACCCAGGGGGACCCCGGCCTCAGCTGCCTGCTGGGTATCCCAGTCACTCTCCTCCCAGCACCTCGAGTCCCTCGTGCCCAAACATAGCTCCTCCCATCAGCCCCTTCTCTCTGCGTCCCCTGTCTCTGCAGCGACGCTGCCATCCCTCCAGTTACCGAGTTGAGGATCTGGTTCCCCACTTCCCAAGCCCCAGAGCAGCCACAGGGATGGGTCCACGCCCGCTCGCTGGGCTTCCTCCCCCCACCCCCCTTCCAAGACACCCCTTGGTCTGGTAGCCCAACCTCACCTGCACCCCAACCTTGAGACACACTCGACTCGCAGCTCCAGACTCACTCTGATTCCTTCACCCGAAAGCCCTGTTTTAAACACCACGGCCATTTGTTCTAATTATACTTATTACTCAAAGCCCACCCAAAGCTACCGCCTCAGCGGAGCTTTGGGCAAGCTCGAGCCACAAGAGAAACAGTCTCCCCCTTCCCACACGTGCCTCTAGGGGGTCTCTCTGTGCGTCTGACATCTTTCTGCGAGACTCAAATGCCTTGAGATTCACTCGTGCTCACTGGTGACGACACAGCCTCATGGAAGAGCACCCGCCGGAGCCGCTAGAGTCCCACGCACACACGAGACTCCACCTTCCTTCTGCAGGCAAAGCGAGACCGCCCACCACAGGGGGCCTTTCCGGATTAAAAGGGGGAGCAGCTGGCCCAGTGCTGATGGGCAGTAAGCAGTCCAGCTAGGCCATTACTCTTCATGCTGGAAATCCAGCTGAGTGTTAACATGGCATCTTGCACATACAAACGCTAAATATTTACTAAATAAAAGGAAATACGTCAGACAGTGAGAAGTACCATTCTGATTTGCATAAGTTTGAAGTTTATGCCAAAAAAGAATCACCAAGAAAGTTATGGCACAGACTGATTTAATTCTGAGGGCCAAAAATAAGGGAAGCTCCAACCACAATGTGTCAAAAGTGGCAGTGGGTCCTGACACACAGCTGTGGTCACACAGATCCAGCAAAGCCACAGCCCACAGAGCAGGAGCCAGTCCAGAGCAGAAAGCGCCGGGCAGGGCCCGCGCGCAGTGAGGTGCTCCCAGCCCGGCTGTCCCCAGCGCAGGCGCGCTCTCAGACTACAGTCCAACCGGCTTCCGCGTCCCTGGACACAAAGGGCCTCGACTCCACCAAGCTTGCTGTACTCCTCTCAATAATCAGGAGACGCCTCCCGATACAAAAATCTCTCTGACAGACAGTTAAGAGTATTTTCCCCTCCTCATCTCAATAAAACCTGAAAAAGATCACTTTCACATACGCAAGTCATGTTTTATGATAAAGAACTTCATTAAAGATGCTTACCGGGTTGTACATCAGAGTTTCATAGTAAACGGCCTGCAGAGTTACATCCAGGAGGTTACTGAGTTATTGGGAAAAGGCCCAGCGTCCTCACTTCCAATTAAAGCAGATCGGCCCCAGCATTATTAGAACGTCAGTCTCAAGGTCCCTTCACAGTCAATTCAGAGACAGCAATTTTTAGAGGACTAATAAAAGTTGAGTATACAGAACTCCATAACTTTAAAAAGTTCTCCAAACCAGCAAATGTGTACCGATCGATATATTTCGAGTCATTGCAATCCAGATCATCTTAAAAGGTCTGCAAAATTTGGAAAAACAAAGACAGATTTTTAGATCAAGTGACCAGGCTGAACTACAGAAGACAAAACCAAAGTGACCCCAGAGGAAGCTACATGGCTCAAATGATCCAAGAGAATCAGGGTCTAAAACTACGAGATGCACCATCAGTTTGGAGGCAGCGTCTCAGCAGGAAGAATTACGCAAGGAAACTAGATGAGGCCCAGGGAAGGGCTGTGTGCTGCCAGAGGAGTGGGCTGGACCTCGCCCAGCAACCTGTCCTGGGAGCAGAGTCCACACCCCCAAGAGCAGCTGGCACACAGGAAGCCTGGCCGCACAGCACTGCCTTCTGCTGCTGGTCTGCTCCGGAAGAGGAAATCAGAGGAAGGGGAAGCAGCTTAGGGCACCGACACACAGCTGAGGATGTGTGCTGAGTCTGTGAGCATGCGCCAGAAGACATGCACAGACCTACTTTAAAGGGGGCGGGGGGGGGGGGCAATGTTCACATTTCTGTGAGAACTACAGGAGGGGTGCTTACTACCAAGGGTCCACCAAATCAGGAGCCCTCTGAAAATGCACACGAACTCGTGAGCTTACGCACTAGGGAGAGGTCACGGACACCATCGGATTCTCCTAAGGCTGTGGAATTTTGAGAGACCGATAAGCATGTAGGCTGACTTGCTTTGTTCGACTACGATTTCTCATACATGCTGAAGTGCTTGGTAGTACAGCTGTTTACAAAATGTGGTCCAAGGACCCTTAGGAATTCCTGCAGCCCTTTTGAAACTTTTTTCATAGCAACACTGCCTTTTTAGCTGGGGTGGTATTTGCACTCATGATGCAAAGGTGATGGCCCAATTTGCTTAAGAACCTTCATGATGAACCACTAATTAATGAATTATTAATTTCATTAAATACCAAGCCTTTCCGTACTTGTCTTTTTCATATTCTATGTAACAAAATGTGAAACGTACATGAAGCATTTCTACTGTGTACGGAACAACAGCTGTCCCCAGCAAAGGCATTTTTATATGGAAGAGTGACTGATACACAAGCTCTACAAACGAGGGGGCGTGGCAGAGTGTTTCCAGCAAATGAACACAATGAGACTGCCGCTTCAAGGAAAACACCCGACCTAATTTATTGATCTCTGGCCACGACGTGCAGCATGCGGAACCTTAGTTCCCCAACGAGGGATCGAACCCAGGCCCTCAGCACCGGAAGCTCAGAGCCCTAACCACTGGACCGCCAGGGAAGTCCCAGCACCTGACCTATTTTATTGCCAACGCTAAAATGCAAGCATTTGGTCAAATATTAGAATTTTGGAAAACGCCATGAGCAGATAGCTTTTGATGGCTTAAAGGCTCTTCTGATGAGACTGGTGGTAACAGAAACAAAAGTAGCAAAATAAGATACATCAGCATCTGGAAGACGGAAATAACTGGGCAAACCACAGTTGACCAACTGCCAACGCACAATGCTGCAAAATCCAACACAGGTAAAAAGGTCCAGTTACAGTGCAAGAAAGACCAGTGGGTCGAATACAGCTGAGAAGAAACACGTGTGACCCAATGGAGGACGCACACTGCCAGTGACCATCACCACATGACCATTTGTTGGGTTTCAGTGTCATATCAAATAAAACCTCCAAAATTTTATCAAAAAGCTATTGAAGGGACTTCCCTGGCCATCCAGTGGTTAGGACTCGGCGCTTTCACTGCCGGTGCCTGGGTTCAACCCCTGGTCAGGGAACTAAGGTCCCGCAAGCTGCGCGGTGAGGCCCAAAAAAAAAAAAGCTATTCAAATATTCTTCCCTATTCCAACTACATTTTTTGGGGGAGGGGGGGCGGTATACTTTAACCAAAGCAACACATGACAGTTTTTCATTTTGGAAAGTACAGTGATTTAGAGTAACATGCAATGGGTTTATTCCTCCTACTTTTAAATGAAATTAGTAAATGAGCATTTTATTGACAGATGCCCCTATACAGACAGAAGTTTTCTGAGCCCCTCCGTGTTTACAACATGAGGAGTTCCTGACATGACAGGGCCCAGGAACATGGGCGTGCAGGAGAGACAGCTACTCCAGGCCCCTGCTCTATCACAGACCCCGCCAAGACCTCACCCACAAGACCCTTTAATCCGTGTGCCCCACTCCCTGGATCCCACCATGATCACCGTCAACTAGATGAGAAGAGAGAAAAGATGAACATATAAAAGTCTGAGCGTTTCTCTCAAAGAGGCACTGGCTTTCTGTCTGTCTCCCTGGTGGCAGCCGACGCCCAGGGCCGTGTGGTCCCACCTCAGGAGCACAGAGGAGACTGGAGCAGGGTGGAGGGCCTGGCCCGCCTGGTGGGCCTGTCTGTCCATTCAGCTCCACCGGAGACTCGTGGAGGCCAGCAGAGAGTGCCCGCCGGCTGCGGGACGCGGACACCGACACGCGGGGCCCATGCGCCCCGGGCTGGGGCATGACTGGGACTTGGTCCTTTTTGCTCGGCAAGAGTAAGATGCACTATTCCAGATTTTACAGCAATCTTTTGTAGACCCTGACCCAGTACTATCCTCTGAATGTCAAGATGAAAAGGATCCAAAATCATGCCATTTACAGATGGGGAAATGAAGGCCTAGCGGTGAGGCTGCAGCACAGGGGTGAACAGACCGGGTCCAGGTCCAAGCAGCCCCCAAGCTGGCTACCAGAACCTCCGGGCGGGGCTCTGCTTCAGAACAGGGCCCTGAGCGTCAATCCTACTGCTGAGTCCAGGGGCAGAGCTCACTCTCAAAAATGCAGGGTGTGGGTTGCGTGTGGAGAATTTGGCGGCATTCTGAAATAGCTACAGACCCCATGACACTCTATGTGTTCTAAGCCCAGGTTAAGAATTACTGGTCTTGTCTCTGAAAGGAAAATTAAGTGGTGTGGGCAAAGGCGCATTGGCTGGATGGGCACACAGACTTCCCAAGGAGCCCAGCGAGGGCCTTGCACCGCCTCTGGACTGGGGTGCGCACCCTCGGACCCCAGGAGACCACAGCCCGAGGCCATCCTTCTCCCTGCCGCCCATCACCAACTCCGCAGTGTCACCGCTGTGGGGATGGTTTCCACGCGAAGTGTTTCAGGTGCTCCCTGAACAGAAGGCTGCATCGTTCTGGAGCAACGTCCTGCACAGTCCAGGGCTCTCGGAACTGGGGGACAACACGGCACAAGCATCCGGGCGGCAACACCCCCTCTTCCAGGCATTTCACAGAGAGGTCAGAGGTCAGCAGCTGGCTTTGTTTACTGTCTACTTCCCATCAGAGAAGACCAGAGAGACAATTAAAAGTGATCCAAGATGCCCTTCAGTAGGTGAATGGATAAATAAACTGTGGGACATCCAGACGATGGACTATTATTCAGCGCTAAAAAAAAAAAGAGAAATGAGCTATCAAGCCATGAAAAGACACGGAGGCACCTTAAATGCACATTCCTACGTGGAAGGAGCCCATCTGAAAAGGCGGTACGAGCCCAACCACATGATATTCTGGAAAAGGCAAAACTGTGGAGACAGTGAAGAGATGGAAGGGTGAACAGGTGGAGGGAGAGGGTTTCAGGGCAGTGAGACGAGTCTGTGTGAGGCTGTGATGGCAGAGACGCATCATCACACACTCGTCCAAACCCACAGGACCGACAGCACCGAGAGGGAAGCAGAATGCAGACCGTGGACTCTGGGTGACACCGTGTCTGTGCAGGTTCACTGCTTTCAATAGATCAACCACTCCGCCGGGTTGGGAGGGTGGGGGTGGAGTGTATATGGGAAATCTCTGTACCCTGCTGCTTGATTCTGCTGTGAGCCTAAACCTGATCTAAAAAATAAAGTCTGCTTAATAAAAAAGGTGACTGAACTGCCACAAGCTCACCATGCTGGGCCGGGAGGCTCCCAGGAACAGAGCGCCTGGTTTATGAAACAAAGGTGGCCACATCAGGCTGGGCCGCCAACCTCCAGCCCAGTCTCCCACCTCCTGAGGCCTCTCCCACCTCACCTGCTCCCCACCCAGTCCCCAGGCTCCGCTCAGCAGGACCCCCTGCTGTGTGAGGGCGGACAGTGTGCAAGGGGACAAGGCCCCTTTTCCAGAAAACGTGAAAATCATAACTTCATCAGGCACATTATATACACTGCTCTCTAGACTATGTAGTCACTAAAAGTCACAGTTTGAAGTTTCACGTCATCGGAAGTTAATGCTAGGTTTTAAAGTGCAGAACACGGAAGTTTATATACAATCTGATCCCTGTTTTGTGAAATGTAACATATTCACAATTTTTAATTTGTATGTTTATCTTTGAGGGATAGGATTACACATGATTTTTATTTTATTCTTTATATTTAACTTTATTTACTGGTAAGTGTTATTATCTAAATTGTGTCCCCCCCAAAAAACGTTATTTTGGGATCGTAACCCCCAAATACCTCAGAATGCGGCCTTATCTGGAAACAGGGTCTTTGCGGATGTTGTCGGGATCATCAGGGTGGGTCCTCACCCAGTACGACTGGTGCCCTTATAAAAAGGGGAAATTTGGACACGGACACAGACACGCACACGTGAAGATGGAAGCAGAGAAGGGCGTGACGCTTCCGCGAGCCACAGAACATCAGAGGCGCCCGCAAATGCGGCAGCTGGGAGAGGCCTGGGGCAGATTCTCCCTCAGCCCCGGCAGGGACCAGCCCGGCCGGCACCTCGGTCTCGGACTTCTGGCCTCCGGGGCTGTGGAGGAGTCTGTCTCCGTGGTCTGAGGCCCCCGCTCTGTGGGTTTGTTACGGCCGCCCCAGCAAACTGACACACTGAGTTTTGGATAATGTGCACGAACTACTTGAATCGTGGGAGCCCTAACTCTTCTCTAAGACACCGAATAGTGTAACTCTTAGCATAAAGAAAAGATTTCTACACTTCACTGCACTAAGAAACTACCCTTTCAACAAAAGAAAGCAACATCGTGTACAATTACGTTCGGTGACCTACACTTTACTTTAATCCGCTCTTTGTAGAAAAGGTAGGGGTTCTCTTGTTGACAGTAGTTTCCCTACAACCTCAGAGTGCAACACAGCCCGAGAGCGAGGCTGCTGTCAACTGACAGGCAGGTGTGTGCAGGGGAGTGTGTCAGCTGTTTGGTGAAAAGACAGAGCTCATTACTGGGAGCAGTTCTGCTCCCGCGAACCCCAAGTCCTCCTTCTGCCCCAGACTCCACTCACCCCCAACCTCCCAACAGTAGCCAAAAACTTATTTGTTTTAAACGCGTAACAACTGGGAACAGCCTGAGCAAACTCCAAAGGCCCCAGGCCCCAGCACGTGAGAAAGGAGCCTCGAGAGCTGAGATGAGGCCAAGGGCAGCCCAAACGGCGCCCCTCGAGAGGGATGGGAGCGGCGTCAGGGAAGGGGGAGGCCCACTGAGGGTCCTGCTCGCTCCCCACTAAACCCCCAGCAACTCTCAGCTGAGCCTCTGTGACTGGGCACCGGCCGAGAAGACCCCCAACGGCCGTGAACGGGCACCTGAAGGGGGGGGACCTGCCCCTCAGGCCACGCGGCACATGCTCAAGCGCCGTCATCCTCCCAGGTCAAGCACCTCGAGGCAGCCCCACGCTGAGAGGCGGAGCCCTCACCCCTTCCGCATCAGACCGCAGACAGGAAAAATGTCTGCCGGGTGAGCTCAGCCCACCACCTGGCCGGTCTCAGAGCTGTCCATCCTGCAATATCTAACAGCGCATGGCCTCCGGGACCGAGCATGCGCTCTGCCAGGCTGACCCCGTGCCCACGGGTGTGGTCCCTCCCCGCAGCCTCCCATGTAAACGTTAATAGTCATAAAACACTACGCTGTCCTCCTAGTGTCCTGCAGAAACCGCAGCCTCAGCTCGAAGGGCCTGGGTGACAGGGAAGCGAATGGCAGCAGCCCTGAGCCGCTGAGCCTCAGTCCGGGGTGGTCACCACACCCTTCCCTGGGGAGCGCTTCCAGAGAACGAAAGCCAAGCCAGCACCCCTCTCCCAACCTCGCGGGGCTGTCCTAGGACCCAAGACTCTGTGCAGCCCTGTGCAGATGCACTCCTCAAAGCGCAGCCCACCAACAGCCGCCCTGTGCTCGCACCGCCAACGCCTGCCCACGGGCCCACTGGGAGGGGGAACCGAAGTCGTGAGCCACCGAGTGGAAACCACACACCATAAACACAGTTTGTTGTTTTAAATAAAACCAAAATCGAACTTCCAAAAAGAAACATCTCACGGTCTCTCCTCTCCACACACCAGCCCAGGGTCACGGTTAAGACCACAGCCCGAGGCCACTGTCACAGGCTCTCGGGCAGGACCACCCACAGGTAGGCCTGGTGAGGCTGCTGGGAAAAAACGCTCTCATTTAATACTTCTCTATGGCTATTTCTAAACGAGTTTCAGAGAAGTTCTTCCCGCCAGAATCTGTGCTCTCAAATAACTTTCACTAGCTTATGACAGGTGCCCTACTTAAGTAATAAGGGGAAGAGAAAATATTTTGTAGCACACACTTGCAAAACAGCCCTTGGCAGGAGCCCGTCCTCACACAGTGACTTTCCAAGCAGCTTCCCGAGTACAGACTTGATTACGTCCAAGGCCAGGCTGCCCTGAGTTCCTTATCAGGAAATGCACTACTGGAATTCCAGAGAGTCCTCAGGACCCACACAGAGCCCGCACCCAGGGCTCAAATTCCTCACATGATCTCCCAGGACTGCTCGACGCACACGATGCACCACAGTGAACCTCAACGGATCTCCAGCAAAACTTCAGCCAGACAATCACCAAGGTCCTGACCCCAGTCATGCACTTCGCTTCCCCTTTCCTGACTCTAAAGCACAGGACGGGTGAACGCTGTGAGCAGGACACCCTTCAAGACCAGGTGCTCTGGACTGCAGCTCCCGCGTGATGGGCTCCAGGCACACACGTTCATGCCCACTCTAAGCACCAAGCAGAACTGTCCCCAGGCTACACACATGTCACACTGGTACTCCTTGCGGGGAGGGGCCCCAGTCCAGAAGGCCCAGGCCATAGGCACTTGCAGGTGGTCCTGGAGAAGTGAAGGTTCGCAGTGCCCAGAAGAAGCCGACGGGCTAAGGTGCCACATGAGCCATGGTAAGAGGACAGCTGCAGAGACGGAGACAGATGCGCTCCGGCGCGGGGGGCCTGGGGGACAGAACAGAGAAGGAGAGCAGGCGCGGAGTCCCCAGGCGGAGAGTCTGCCTGGATGGAGAAGAAGGACAGAGCCTTCCTTGAAGACAGGCCTCCACGTCTCTCGGAGCTCCCCGGGAGACCAGCAAGCCTGCCCGCCAGCCACAGCCCCACTCCTGCCCCAACCCCAAGGGCGGCAGTGTCCACCTCGCCAGCGTCTGGGCCACCGGGCAGCACGAGAGTACCAAGCCCATATCCTTTGTGCATACTACACAACTCCATCTTCCGCCGAGCTGACAACTTATCAGGTCACAAACGAGGGCACCAACAGCGGCCTGGGAGTTGTGGCTGTCCTTTCCCGGCCACCCCAGCAGGGTTCCCTGGCACTGCCCCACTGCCAAGGCGCCGGGCCTCACACACTGGTGGCCAAGCAGCCCCGAGTGGTCACCAGCTGGCAAGCCTCTACTGGCCACCTTCTCCGGGGGATGCAGGCCCCACGACCCCTCTGAGGCCACTACCCTCGGGACACAGACCGCAGTTCACTTAAGTCTCAGGAAAAAGTGTGAAAGGGTCGAGAGTGAACAGAACAGCAACTTCTTCCTTGGACAAGAAAAGGACAAGGATGGCAGGTGCGAGGAATCTAGAAAACAGGCTCTGCTGTCGACCCAGAGCAGTGGACCCAGTCCTGTCTGTACTGTGCCCAGGCCTCGCCCTGCACCCGGCACAGTTCAAGCACATGACCTCTGCCCCGGAGCCAAGCACTGGGTGATGGCCAAAGGCGCCCCACCCCCACCCCACACACGCCAGTGCCACACATACACCCCGCCGCACACAGTCCACCATAAACCCACACTCACTCACCCACCCACCACACACCCCCATACTCCCTGCAGCACAATCATGGTACGAGTGTAAAGTGGGGCCCAGGGAGTGCCATCGCCCGGAGGTGATACACCAGCACGCTACTTCATTCACTTCCTGCCCCTTTCCTCAAGTCAGACGCCAGCACAGGGATCTCCTGCCTTAGTGTAAGAAGGACCCCAGGACGTACTCAGTCTGCCGCTGATCAGCTATGGAACCTGGAAAACCCTACTATTCAACATCTTCGACGCCTAGAATCTTTTAATAAAAATGTGGAAAATGCCACCTACTTTCTTGCGTTTCGTAGGGGAAGAAAAAGAATATAAGTGAAAGCATGTGGAGAGCCCGTGCCTCTCGTGCCTCTCACAGACCTTCAGCGTTCCTGGAAGATGCAACCCAGCAGCCAGTTCCCGAGTGGGATCCCTTCCTCGTGGCCCAGGGCAGCGTGGGCCCCAGGGCTTGCCGGCAGGAAGGCAGGGAAGGCAGTGCACACGCACCTCCCGTCTCAGCCCCGTGCCCACTCCCTGCTTCTGTCCACGCAGAGGCCCTGGAGCGGGAGCCCGGAGCACAGGGGAGGAAGGAAGGGAACAAGAATGGGGTCTTGGGGAATCGCATGACACTTACCGTTTCTGATTTTGTGGACCTTTTGTGAATGGGTAGTTTGCTTATTGGAAGAAAGAAGCCCCGGGGCCCTCATCCACCTCAGAGGGCGTTGTCACACGTGAAGACAGGGGCCCCCCAGAGACCCTCTGCACAGAGACCTAGAAGAGCAGCCGTCACTAGATGAAGAATGCCTGAGAGATGTCCTGTGAGGCAGGGTAAAAAGAAGAGGCTCAAACACAAAGAAAAGGGATTTTTAAAGAAAAGTGAGGTGTTAGCTTAAGGAGGTTAGATGAGCTTACACACCTGATTATAGCTTTTCCCATAAAAAATGCTCAAAAGAGGGTTGAGCATTCCCAGCTGTACCACCCCAGGTTTGGCTGCAAACCTTTGTCCTACCCCCGACCCATCTATCTCCATGGGCCTCAAGCCCAAAGACTGTATCTGGGATGCTAGTGTGAGACTGGGCTGCAATAAAGCCCAACTCCACAGGCTCCAGCACCCAACTCACACACACTCTGCCAGAGACCCCCTCCCCCAAACACGGGGGCGGGGCCTCACCATCCGACTTCTGCAGCCCGTGCGGCTCCTCCATAAGTCACCACTCTGCCCAAGATGAAAATACACGGGGGTGCAGGGCACGGGGGCGGGGGCGGGTGAGCTAGATGGTAAACTTTTCAAAAGAACAGGAAAATTCAAAATCTAAAAAAAATCCTTGTTCAAAAAATTAACAAGCACAGGGACTTCCCTGGTGGTGCAGCGGTTAAGAATCCACCTGGCAAAAGCAGGGGACACGGGTTCGAGCCCTGCTCCAGGAAGATCCCACATGCCGCAGAACAACTAAGCCCGTGAGCCATGGCCGCTGAGCCTGCGCTCTACAGCCCGCGAGTCACAACTACTGAGCTCGTGCGCTCTAGAGCCCGTGCTCTGCCACAACAAGAGAAGCCACCACAATGAGAAGCCCGCGCACCGCAACGAAGAGTAGCCCCCGCTCGCCGCAACTAGAGAAAGCCCACGCGCAGCAACGAAGACCCAACGCAGCCAAATAAATTAATTTTTTAAAAAACCACAAGAACAAATTTTCAACAGAGGTCGACCACAACCAGGAGATGGAGAAAAAGAAGACGTGTGAAGGGTGTGCTAGGATCAGAAGGTGGGGTCACAAGCCAGATGCAGATGCGCTGCCCACGCAGTTCCGGGCCCCACCCCCTTCCGGGCCCCACCCCCACAAACACCCAGGATCCAGACAGCGGCCCTGGAGGCCCTGCTCTTCAGGTGTGACAACGCCCTCTGAGGTGGATGAGGGCCCCGGGGCTTCTTTCTTCCAATAAGCAAACTACCCATCCACAAAAGGTCCACAAAGTCAGAAACAGTAAGTGTCATGCGATTCCCCAAGACCCCATTCTTGTTCCCTCCCTTCCTCCCCTGTGCTCCGGGCTCCCGCCCCAGGGCCTCTGCGTGGACAGAAGCAGGGAGTGGGCACGGGGCTGAGACGGGAGGTGAGTGTGCACTGCCTTCCCTGCCTTCCTGCCGGCAAGCCCTGGGGCCCACGCTGCCCCGGGCCACGGCTGTGTACCCATCCAGGGCCATGGGAGCAGACTCTGCCCCGCCCTGGGCAGGGACCAGACTGCTGCTCTGCTCCCCTTTCAAACTCACTACCCTGGCCAGCCCTCAGCTCCATCTGCAGGGTTCCCCACACAGCTTGGAAGAGCCTCAGTGGCAACCACGAGATGGTGCAGACGACCCTGCCGGACCAAACACCGCATCCTCACTCTCAGAACACAGTACACTGCAAACCTCACCGGAAACCTCACTATCACCCTTCTTTTTTTGGCACTAAGAATACCCAAATCCCTATTCCCAACGGGCAACACAAATAATGATCAAGGTACATATTCTATGATATACACACAGTACTATATATAAAAGAGATAACTAATAAGGACCTACCGTATAGCACCAGGAGCTCTACTCAGTACTCTGTAATGACCTATACGGAAATAGAATCTAAAAAAGAATGGATATGTATATGTATAACTGATTCACTCTGCTGTACAGCAGAAACTAACACAACATTGTAAATCAACTATACTCCAATACAAATTAATTTTAAAAAAAAGGTACCTAACCTAGAGTGCACAAGGCCAAGCCATGAAGGCGCCTCCCCAATTCTGTCCTGGTCGACCCCACAGAACAGCCCACCGGCCCACAGCCCTGCATCGCCTTTCCCCTGCCTTCTTCTTCCCCCCCACCAAGATCCAAGTGGGCTGCACAGGACCCCCCCCCCCCCCCGCAGCAAACATCAGTAACTGCACAGAGCCCTCGTCCCGTGAGGCCCAGCAAGGAGCAGCAGGAGGGAAGGTGGGATTTCAGGTTGGTCCAGCAGTCAAGTTCAGCTCAGTTTTAACAACCTGTGGAGCTCTACTCTGAGCCAGATACAGGCAAATCTCTTCACCCTCAAATATAAAACTTGGAGGAAATCCCTTTAGCCAGCTTTTAAAATTTGAAGGTATTAAAAGTAAAATGGGGATGGGCTTCCCTGGTGGCACAGTCGTTAAGAATCCGCCTGCCAATAGAGGGGACATGGGTTCGAGCCCTGGTCCGGGAAGATCCCACATGCCGCAGAGCAACTAAGCCCATGCGCCACACCTACTGAGCCTGCGCTCTAGAGCCCGTGAGCCACAACTACTGAAGCCCGTGTGCCTAGAGCCTGTGCTCTGCAACAAGAGAAGCCACCGCAATGAGAAGCCCACGCACTGCAACGAAGAGTAGTCCCCGCTCGCCGCAACTACAGAAAAGCCCTTGTGCAGCAATGAAGACCCAACGCAGCCAAAAATGAATAAACAAATAAATAAATATTTAAAAAAATAAAATGGGGGGTTCCCTGGTGGTCTAGTGGTTAGGATTCGGCACTTTCACTGCCGTGGCCCAGGTTCAAGCCCTGGTCCAGGAACTGAGATTCTGCAAGCCTTCACGGTACAAGCAGAAAAATAAAAACATAAAAAATAAGTTAAAAAAATAAAATGAACACTGGCTCCATGAGAATCCCTGTAGCTAACGATGGAGGGAAAACAATGGCAATATTATAGGCAACAAATGAGGTGCTACAAACAGCCGACAAACCCTTCCAGTCGCAAGCAGAATCTCCACATGCCTTCCTGCCCAGCACAGCTGAGGCACCAGAGCCCAGAGGCCAGTTCAGCTAGAAACGTCCAGAGGGAAAGGAGCTGGGGCACAGCCTGGGCTCAGACCGTCCCTTCTGCTCTGCCCTGCCTATTTTCCAAACCCTGTTCTTGGGCATGTGCACTCTCCAGGCAACTCCCATGTCCTGGAATAAAAGGACCCAAGTCCTACTGACCAACAAGGGCTGTGGTGGGGAGAGCGAGAGCCTTCTGGGGAGGTGTGTGAACACAACTGCCAATTTTTATATGAACAAAAAGCATGCATTTAATGAAATCTAATTTAAATGACATCTAATATTCCATACTTTGTATGTATTTTAAGGGAGCCTAGACAATGAATATTCCCCAGAACTCTAAAATTACAATAAAAATTTACTATACTCAAAAATCCGGAATACATAAGTTTTATTGGTGTAATTAGCTAGACATATTTCTTAGAGAAAGAAGCAAAAGTGTGCTTTGTTACCTATTTTTAAATCCTGACAAATATCCTTGTTAAAAAGGCAAATGTATCATTAGCATTAGTATCTACAAGCTTCTTACCACCTGCAAATCCAACCCAGCCTTCCGCCCTGCAGCCAAGGCACAAGACGGTAGCCCCCCCAGCCACGTGTGCTGTGACTGTGAAGTGCCACAGTCACTAGTGGCCACCACTAGCTGGGTGGTGGCAGGGTCAGCAAATCGCCACTCCTGCCATGTGAGGGGCACAGAGAGACCTACCCAGAAGAGCTGCATCACCAGACGGCAACACATTCCCCATCACGAGGGGCCCCAGGCACAGGACGCCCTCCCCCACGCCCCCAGCCCGCATCCGGACAGCAGGTGGAGGGGGACTTGGTTCTGCCGCTGACAAGACCTGCAGTTCTCGCGCTCACAGCTCCACAGTGAACACAGCCTGCTCCGGGCGCCAGGATGCCACAGACAGGGCGTGTCACTGCTCTGCACACCCCAGCAAGTCAAAAGTGATCACTCTGCAGTAACTGTAAGGTAACATTTAAATCTGCGCATCACTATACTGTAACTTACTACGTAAGTTTTATATACTACACATCAACTGTACTTCAATTTTAGAAAGTGATCACTTTTGTATTTTTTATGGAGGTGTTCAATTAGAAACATAAACCATTAGATCCAAGCCTCCATTCAAATAGACACACTGCCTTTATTACTCTAACAGCCACTTCCAGAAGCCACTCTGTTTTTGGAAACATCACTCAGAACTCCTGTCCACAGGAAGCTACGGTACCACCCTGCGCTGCCCTGGGGTCCCTGCTGCTGACAACCCTCGGCGGCAGCAGCCACACCCGCACCGAACCCTGGCGGAACGCGTGCCATCGAGAGCCATTTAAGGCTCACCTCTGCCCCGACCCTTGCGCTTTACCAAGAAAGATGTTAACACAGCGAGAATTACACCAGCCATCAGGTGAAACTAGTGTTTTATGCTCGAGAAAGGAAAGCAAAGAATAAATCTAACTATTTTAAAGCTTCTATTTTCATTGAGCTTTACCTCCGTAAACAGGGTCACTTAAGCTCTCGGGAAATCTTTCGGATGAGTATGGCCATCACGGCCTCACAGGGCAGGGGAGCCGAGGCCCAGCAGGACCTGGGCCCACGTCCAGAGCTGGCATCGGCCCGCCCCCTCCCGGACCCTGGAGCCACAACCACACCTGGATCACCTTAGGGCAGGGCCGAGAGCACAGCAGTGTGCACTGAAGGATACTTAACAAGCCCACCTCTGTCAGAAACAGTGATCTCAGGTGTGATCTAAATGCTTCATATTCTACCTTACGTGGTCAAAATGAAAATTAAAAATAATGAATGGGGCTTCCCTGGTGGCGCAGTGGTTGAGAGCCCGCCTGCCTATGCAGGGGACACGGGTTCGTGCCCCAGTCCGGGAAGATCCCACATGCCGCGGAGCGGCTGGGCCCGTGAGCCATGGCCGCTGAGCCTGCGCATCCGGAGCCTACGCTCCGCAACGGGAGAGGCCACAATAGTGAGAGGCCCACGTACCGCAAAAAAAATAAAATAAAATAATGAATGATATAAATAACAATGAACAATTATTAGAGAGCCTGCAAAATTATTCTGTTTTTATATTTGTGCCTTCTGATGCCAGGAAAGGTCATGGATCGTAGACCCCGGCACCTGTGCCCACACACGCAGGCCCCGGACCCGGGAGGGGCCCCCCTGGTGATCAGTCAAAGTAGCACCTTTATCTCTATTCCTTCCATACACTGTGGATTTTTTAAAGACAATTACAGTCAATATTAACTGAATATTTATGGTTCACAAAAGTGATAAACGGCATTAGACACCGTGGATTACTGCCATGGGACTTACCGTCAAACAGCCAGCCCTTCACGTGTCAGGAAACTTTGCCAACGTTAACACACCTACTGCTCACAATCCACCAGAACAACTGGGCCAGCCCCAGACCTCTCAGCAGAGCTGCTGATAACTTGTTTCCTTTTAAGCAGCGATCACCAAATGCTTGTTAATAACCTAATTTAAGCAGCATTTTTTTTCCTCGTTATAAATTAAGGCCGATGTTATCATTTCCAAACAAAGGCCAGGCTCAAGCCTGCAGTGTGGGTGGGCCTGGCTGCCCCTCCTCGCCCAGCTCACCCCCTGCTGGGCTGAGTCTCTCAATGGCTGCCCCACAGCCCGTGACAGCCAAGCTGAATGCATGGGCTCATCCTGGAAGACGGCCGTGGGAGCGCTCCCAGCATGCTACAGGGCCCACCACGGCCCCTCACCACCACACCCCACTGGCCAGGCTGGCTTCTTTCTAATCCCAGACCACCCTGCAGACTAAGATCTTTCCATCATACCTCACCCCCATTTCCAAGGAAACACTTCCTCAAGTCAAAGAGTCCAGCCAGGTGCATTTCAAAGTGGCCGGATACAATGACGGCTGAGATAGAGGACGGGGTCTGTGAGATTAAGTAGCAGGAAAGGTTTCTTTCCTGTCTGCTAGAAACAACACAAAATAGAAAATACACTTTGGCACTGTTCGCTTTAAAACACTAATACCTGGCCACGGTAGGAAACATGCAAAGGAGCCAAGAGTTTTCTTTCCAACGTGTCCCAGGGGAGGAGGGCTCTGTCCTAGAGCAACGAGTGCCAGTCGGGCCCCAGGCTGCAGGAGGGCAGCTGCCCCTCCGGGCACAGCCGTGCTAGGAATTCCCAGTGGGACGCAAGGCTCAGAGCAAACGAGCCAGGAGCCCACTCCACACCCACACACGCTGGCCTCGGACTTCAGGAAAACCACGTGTGGCTACCAGCTGGCCCACACACGGGACACAGAGCAGAGCACAGCCAGGCAGCCTGCCTCCCCAGAGGAGGAGGGGCAGTTCTCAGATGGTGTGTGTGCAACACGCCCAGAGCACAAAACAGGCACCGCAAGCAGGTCCTACAGGCTCCAGACCACTTGGGGACAGAGCCAGTAAGACAACAGAAGTTGACAAGAAACCAACTTCTTTCACAGACCAGGCTGCCAACCTGTCTTAATTTGTCCACAGAACGCCTCTCGCTGGGACACCACGCAGCTCACCACCGCCCTGAAGCACCCTCAGTTAAGTGAAATCCAGGACAAAACCCAGAACACTTAGCCAAAGCTCTATCAAGCTCAAGAAAACCAATGTGAAGACTTAAGAAATATTTTGATACTTCTTTTTACAAACCAATGAAAATAACACAAACTGATGAGAGAGGCAATACAATAAAATATTTACCGAGTCCATCGCTAAAAGCCGAGGTTGATGACTGTAAATTAAATCCAACAGAGGCGTGTCCCAGAGCAGCACTGAGGGTATTCTGAAAGAAGAGAGTAAAGTTAGCTCATGTAAATAATAATTTCTACTCAGTTCATTTTATAATGTCAGTCTCTCTCCATTTGGACCACACTACAACCTTCCTTTACTTCACGGAACTCCCGACAAGCAAGAGGTTTTTAGGATGTCTGGCTGGCTGGTTTGGGCTATAAAGGGAGAGGACACCAGGAGAGGCACTCACACCTGGTGGTTTGTGGGAGGACGCTACCCGGGTGGAAGTCTCTGTTCTTGATCATGGTTCCTGGACGGCAGTGCCCAGAAAGGCCCAGTTAAGGAAAGAACACTCCGATAGGCCGGTCATTCTCCCCAGAGAAGGGGCTTGAGGACTGGGGCCCTGGAAGGGCCGTCCACAGACTTTCACCTTACTTGCAGTTTGACAGTAAACCTTTGTCGAAGTTATGCATTTGCGTCTTCTACGGACCCCCGTCACACTCAGAGTAAAATGTGAACTCTCCTTTTGGCTCACAAAGCCCCGACGGCTGGCCCGTCCGCCTCGCTCCGCCTAGAGGCCCTCTCCCAGCCTCAAGCTGTGCTCCTGCGGCGCCCAGATGGGCTTGGTCCCGGCCACCCTGTATCCTCTCCACTCCTCTCTCTATCCACCTAGGGATCCATCCTCAAAGGCAAAGGACCATAACTCAGACCACATAAGCTTCCCGGGATCCCAGGTCGGAGACATGCCTCCAGCGTCCACGGCAGGAGAAACCAGAGGTTTGGGGCGGCCCCACAAGGGCTGGCACACTTCGTCAACATGACTAAGAGATATCGTCTGGGGGTGGCAGCACACAGGGGCCTCGTGGGCAGGCCCGCCATGGGCAAACAACCCCGTTACTCATGAGTAAGCTGCAGCTACATGTATCAACATCAGCAAATCTCAAAAACCGTAACAGTGAGTGAGAAAAGGTCTCAGAGGAATATATTGAATGTATGTGTCTTTCAAAAGTACGTGAAACTTAATATATTCGATTTACTATGTATACAGTAAAAAATCAATGAAAAGGGACTTCCCTGGTGGCGCAGTGGTTCAGAATCCGCCTGCCAACGCAGGGGACACGGGTTCGAGCCCTGGTCCGGGAAGATCCCACATGCCGCAGAGCAACTAAGCCCATGTGCCACAGCTACTCAGCCTGTGCTCTAGAGCCCGCGAGCCACAACTACTGAGCCCGCGAGCCACAACTACTGAAGCCCGCGAGCTAAAGCCCATGCTCTGCAGCGATAAGCCACCGCAATGAGAAGCCTGTGCACCACAACGAAGAGCAGTCCCCGCTCGCTGCAACCAGAGGAAGCCCGCGCACAGCAACGAAGACATAATGCAGCCAAAAATAAATAAAACTAAATATTAAAAAAAAAAAAAATCAATGAAAAGCAAATAGTCATAAACTATAAATTTCAAAATAACGGTTCCTCTTAGAAGTCGGGGTGGGGTAGATAACAACCAGGAAGCACACCCGAAGTCTAAGCAGTACTGCTCAAGCTAGGCAGGCCAGGGCCCAGGGCCTGGAGAGCTGGTTCTCACGTTTACACCGTGAGTCTTCCCCGGGTCCAGCAGCGACCTCGCCCCCTCTGCTGCCCTGATAAGGACCGGAGAGGAAGATGAGAGGACCATGCCCGCTCCTGGGACTGTGTAACTGGGCACCCTTCCATTTTGTCATTAATTGAAATAATTTATTTCCATCATTCAAAACTAGGAGTTTAAAGGTACAGAGACAACTAAAAACATCTTTTCATCCATCGAATATTTTTACATCAAAATGTAGCAATTTCAACTCTTTGAAAGTAAACCCAAAGTACAGTATCAAAAGAAAAGCAAATGGCACAATATACAATCTTCCAAAATCATTATAAAAAGAAGAGCTTTTATTGCAAAGCGTCTCCAAAGACCTCCATGTCCGAAATCAATCAACCAATCAAGCAAGCCTGCGGCCTGGCCATGTGAACACAGTGACGCTGCAGGGTCCTGAAGAGAACTGAGATCCCAAGAACAAAACAACCAGCATTATTCCATTCACACCTATTGTTCCACAATCCCATCAAGCTCGCTCCCACCTCCGAACGCACCAGCCGTGCAGCATCAGGACCGGACACGCACAGGCACACAGGAGACAAACACAGCTGCCAGGACACAGTGCTTATGGAGAGTAGATTTCCAAGGTCTGCACTCGGTTTCCAAAAGATCTAAGTGGTTTCCTGACCTGTGCTTACAGATGTGTATGTGTGTTTTGCAAAGATGGTTTTAGAATTTTCTGTCCTTATGTTGCTGGTACAGGACTTTTTGAAGCTGACATTATTAACCTCAAGGACTAGAAAAGCAGCTTCCAATCACCACACCTTGGTTTTACTGAAAAGCAACAACTCACTAAGCTTTTCAATTTTCCTATAAAGGCAGTGACGGAACAACGCAGAGTTTATGATGAATGTCTACACTCGGAATGCAACAAATTATACAACTACTATTCAGTTTTGAAGGAAACTTGAGTTTCTCAAACCCAGCACAACTTACCACCTGGAGCCACATCATCCTGTGCTGTCCTGGGCACCGCAGGGTGCTGAGTATCCCGGCCTCTACCCACCGCATGCCGGGAGCACCTCCCCAAGCTGTGACAGCTAGAACATCTCCAGACACTGTCCCAAGTCCCCTGAAGGGCAAAATCACATGGGTAGAGAACCAGTGCTCTACTGGGCCCAAGTTAAGTGACGTTAAAAAATAATATATTTTCAAGTTGTCTGAGGTCATGCAGGGAATTAAAAGCCAGTTGGAAACAAAATCCAGGGCTTCTAAATTCTAGTCTAAAAGTCTTTTCATTTTAAGAGAAAATACTTAGTAATTGACTCAATTATTCCTAGAAGACAACACAAATTAAGAGCCTCTAAAATATTTATACCTTGTGACAGAGTAATCCCATTTCTGGGGAATGCACATTGAAGAAATACCCTAAAAATATGAAAAACGCTTCGTGTTGCACACACGTTCACATCAGAACCAACACACAACTATAATCAAGCCACATATTCACAAGGAAACACAGCAGACTACACTTTACTGTCAGAACGACAGCATTCAAAGAGCACGTTCCCAGCCCAGAAGTAGAGACCAGTGGGGACAGAGTGCAGACGCAGACCCTGGCAACATGAAGCCAGTGTCAACCACAGCTAAGCCCGTGCGCCACAACTACTGAGCCTGTGCTCCAGAGCCCGCGAGCCACAACTACTGAGCCCACGTGCCACAACTACTGAAGCCCGTGCGCCTAGAGCCCGTGCTCCGCAACAAGAGAAGCCACTGCAATGAGAAGCCCACACACCGCAATGAAGATTAGCCCCGGTGCAGCAACGAAGACCCAACGCAGCCAAAAATAAATTAATTAAATAAATAAATTTATTTTTAAAAAGACCCAATGCCGCCCAATTAATTAATTAATTAATTTTTCAAAGGCCTGTGACTGCTAATCGCAGTTTCCGTTCAGCACTAGACAGTTGTAATCAGTCCCACGGAAAGCACGGTCCCCTCGGCTGGCCCACACTCTGGGTTTTAAAGCACCGAGCACCGCCCTGGCCTCCTTGACCGCCCTCCTGTGCGGCCTTTCCAGAGGCCCCAGATTCCAGGAGCCCCAAGTAGCCAAAGCCTGGTCTTGCTGCACTGGCCTCAGCCGGAGGTCTGAAGACACAGACCAGTTCTCCAAGCCCAAGCTCCCAGGGACCACAACGCTCCCTGGCAGAAGCTGGAGTGTGGATGCGAGTGACAGCGGAGCCCCGTGTGGGCAGATGCTCCACACACACCGTGGACAGAACCAGCGCCAGGACACCAAGGTGCTGGAGGGTGGTCATACCCACAGGGCGGTGGGGCTGAGTGCATGTCTGCCTTCCCTTCCCTGCTCCCCAGAGACAGCAGCCGCGGGCTCCTGTGGTAACGCTCCAGGTCAAGGGGCACGGGGCTGGGTGCGGGTGGCCAGCACAGAGCTCAGCCTTCCAGAGCAGGAACTTCTTCCGTAGTTCAGACAATGGCACGGAGGAGGCAGGATGTGTCTTGAGGTCTGTGCACAGACCAGCTAGGTCCACACATCCACACACCCAGCAGAGCGCAGGGCGCCTCTGGGTACTGGACTGCGTTGTCAGAGACCGCCATTTTGGTACGTCAGAAATGGTCCAGTAGCCTCCACAGAATGTTCATAGCAGTTTTATTCATAATTCCCCAAAACTGGAATTAGCACAGATGTCCTGCAACAGGTGAATGGTAAACAAACTGTGGTCTGCGGGGAACAACACTCAGAAACACAAAGGAAAGAAAGTTGTTACCAGTGTGGCAACAACTCTGATGGATCTCAAGGGGCTTGTACTGAGCCAACCCCAAAAGGTTACATTCATGATTCCATTCCCATGACGTTCTCAGAGACAAAATTTTAGAAATCGAGGACAGATTGGTGGTTGCCAGGGTTAAGGACAAGGGTGAGGCGATGAAGCAGAAGGGAAGTGGGTGTGATTATGAAAAAGCAAACAGGAGAGTCTCTGGTGGGGATAGTGGATACAGGGACCTAGATGTGATGGAGATGCACAGAACTGCGCGCGCACACGGTACAAGGAAGGCCCACCTGAATAAGATTAAGATTCATCGGCTGTATCCATGTCAATACTCTGGTTGTGATATTATACTACAATTTGACAAAATGTTCCCATCGCAAGAAACTAGGCAAAGTAGCCAAGGGGTCTCTCTGTATTATTTCTTACAATTGCATGTGAATCTACAACGATCTCGATTTTAAAAAAGTCTCATATTAACAATCTCATATTGTTTGGCCTAACCTCATCTCTGAGGCCCTGTGAAGGTGCACAGCCTCACCAAGGTCACCCCGAATGGGGGGCCAGGTCTCAGACCCAGGCTGACTCCAGAGCCCACACTCAACCACCACCTCCCTGAAACTGGAAATGGAGAACACGTGTCCCTGCTGTTCTCACTGAAGCTTTAAAAACCCCCTTAAGGACTTCCCTGGTGGTGCAGTGGTTACGAATCCACCTACCAATGCAGGGGACACGGGTTCGAGCCCTGGTCCGGGAAGATCCCACATGCTGCGGAGCAACTAAGCCCGTGAGCCATGGCCGCTGAGCCTGCGCTCCAGAGCCCGCGAGCCACAACTACTGAAGCCCGCGTGCCACAACTACTGAAGCCCTGGCGCCTAGAGCCCGTGCTCTGCAACAAGAGAAGCCACCGCAATGAGAAGCCCGCACACCGCAACGAAGAGCAGCCCCCGCTCGCCGCAACTAGAGAAAGCCCGCGCACAGCAATGAAGACCCAACACAGCCAAAAACAAAAAAACGTTAATTAAAAACAAAACAGAAATAAACCTTAAAATGTAACCAAGAGGACTGAGGGCACTGTTTGAAGAACGCAGAGGCAGCCGGGCCTCAGTCACAGAAGGACAGGACAGACTGAGCTCTATCTGCAGAGTTACAAAGCCTCCCCACCCCGGCCCGCCACAGTGCCCAGAGCCCAGAGCTCAAAGAAAGCCTCACTCTGCCGGGGGGCGGGAGGGAGGGCTGATTTTTGGTGTTGTTTTAGGATGGGTGCTATCTGTCACTGCTTCCTTGGCTAGATTGGAGAGAAGGCTCAAGGGAACAAGGGGGGCCGGGGGGGGCGCGGGGCATAGCTGAGGCAGGTGGGGAAGGAGCTGGAGGGAAAACGAACGCCCCATGTACAACTTCTCTCTTCAACTCAGATGCTTCTTTTCACCAGAGGACAAAGCAAGCAGGAAACAGAAAATTAATGTTTCCAGACAATTCGCTTTTTGCCCCTGAACAGAAGAAAGCGCAGAATGAACAGACACGGGCACACGGGGAGGCGGGAGAGCCTGAGCTGCTGTCCAGGGACCAGTGCCCACTGAGCCGCCAAACCTAGGGGAGGATAGAAAGGGGTTTCTCAGATATCAAGCCACACAGCTATGAAGAGAAACCCCAGGGAAACTGTAAACCAGGGCCTGGGCAACTCCTGAAAGCTGGGATAAGAGCACAGAATCAAACTAGGGGAAGTGGGAGCAGACTGGGAAAGCAGGCCCCTAACGACTGGAGCAGGGGACAGTGCTGCGCCTGGCAAAACAAGCTGTCCATTCGCGGCAGGAGTGACATGGACACCACCGAACCTTCACCAGCCTGCCTCTGGGTCAGCAAGTCCACACTCAAGTTCACAGGCTCCTCGCTCCCTACGCACCGTCCACACAACAATCCACATGGAGAGCAGTCCTTCGGACATCACAGACACACTTGAAATCCTGACTAACAAGACGAAGACTCCTTTTCTGAGGGTCTAAGTCAGGAAACAGATGACCGATGTCTCTAGCTCTCAGCAAACTCAGACTTCCCAGTCAGCATCATGCTCTCCAGAGACAACAGGATGCTGTCACCCACCGTGGTCGGGGTGCACTGGGACCCCAGCAATGGATACACGCAAGGTCACAGGAATCAGGGCTGTGGCTTCCCCACTTCACTCGTGTCAACAATCACGACTGATCGATCTCAGGCTCTCACCACTCCCATCTGCTTTACTTCTCCAAAAGGAACAGTCCAAGGAGGACAGACCACAGGACACTGGGCACCACCCTGTCTTCTGTTAACGGGAGCTCAGCATCAGTCCAGCTCCATGAAGTCGCCATCCCCGTGCCCCACGAGTCTCACCGCAAGCATCCACATGACAGTGCTTAACAGAAGCGGTCCACCGACCACTCAGGAACGCAGACAGAAGTCACAACCTACCACAACAGGACATAACTAAAGCCTGAACTCAACCAGGTTGTCCAGCTAGAAAACTGACCTTAAAAAGGAACACAGAGACTTCCCTGGTGGTCCAGTGGTTAAGAATCCGTCTTGAAATGCAGGGGATGCCGGTTCCATCCCTGGTTAGAAAACTAAGATCCCACATGCCGTGGGGCAACTAAGCCTGCGCACCACAACCAGAGAAGCCCACGCACCTCAAAGAAAGATCCTGCGTGCTGCAGCTAAGACCCGACGCAGCCAAAAAATAAATAAATAAATATTTTTTTTAAAAAAAGAATATAAAACCCTAGAGAATCTACAAGAAACCATGAGAGCTAACAAAAGAGTGCAGCAGAGCAAAGCTGCAGGACACAAGATCAATGTGCAAAATCAGAGGTACTTCTAACATGCCAGCAGGGAACACTCTGAAAGAGAAATTAAGAAAACAACATCATTTACAACAGCATCCAAAAAAACATAAAATATATAGGAATGGATTTAACCAAAGCGATGCAACACTTGTACACTGAATGAAAACCCACAAAATACTCGTGAAAGAAATTACAGACGACCTGAACAAGTGGGAAAGCCCTGTGTCTGGGCTGGGAGACAAGACAGTTACAAGGGCAGCCCTCGCCAAGGAGGAGCCCACACGGCCTCTCCCAAAGCTGGCCCAGGTCCTCACAGCCACACCCAAGTGTCATCAATGCTTTCTTTCCTTTAAATACCTCAGACGCTTGCAACTTACAGATGTACAAAAGTTCTGTGAAAGGATTTTTGAGAGCAGGCAAGGAAGACACAGCTGAAACGTCTAGTACTCCTGAGTTGCCAGTTTTTCTCCCTAAAAGGGTGATTTAAAAAAACAAAAATTGACAAATTCTTAGAAAGGTATAACCTTCCAAGACTGAACCAGGAAGAAATAGAAAATATGAACAGACCAATCACAAGTAGTGAAATTGAAACTGTGATTAAAAATCTTCCAACAAACAAAAGTCCAGGACCAGATGGCTTCACAGGTGAATTCTATCAAACATTTACAGAAGAGCCAACACCCATCCTTCTCAAACTCTTCCAAAAAATTGCAGAGGAAGGAACACTCCCAAACTCATTCTATGAGGCCACCATCACCCTGATACCAAAACCAGACAAAGATACTACAAAAAAAGAAAATTACAGACCAATATCATTGATGAATATAGATGCAAAAATCGTCAACAAAATACTAGCAAACAGGATCCAACAACACATTAAAAGGATCATACACCATGATCAAGTGGGATTTATCCCAGGGATGCAAGGATTCTTCAATATACGCAAATCAGTCAATGTGATACACCATATTAACAAACTGAAGAAGAAAAACCATATGATCATCTCAATAGATGCAGAAAAAGCTTTTGACAAAATTCAACACCCATTTATGATACAAACTCTCCAGAAAGTGGGCATAGAGGGAACCTACCTCAACATAATAAAGGCCATATATGACAAACCCACAGCAAACATCATGCTCAATGGTGAAAAACTGAAAGCATTTCCACTAAGATCAGGAACAAGACAAGGATGTCCACTCTCACCACTATTATTCAACATAGTTTTGGAAGTCCCAGCCATGACAATCAGAGAAGAAAAAGAAATAAGAGGAATACAAATTGGAAAAGAGAAGTAAAACTGTCACTGTTTGCAGATGACATGATACTATACATAGAGAATCCTAAAAATGCCACCAGAAAACTACTAGAGCTAATCAATGAGTTTGGTGAAGTAGCAGGATACAAAATTAATGCACAGAAATCTCTGGCATTCCTATACACTAATGATAAAAATCTGAAAGAGAAATTAAGGCAACACTCCCATTTACCATTGCAACAAAAATAATAAAATACCTAGGAATAAAGCTACCTAGGGAGACAAAAGACCTGTATGCAGAAAACTATAAGACCCTGATGAAAGAAATTAAAGATGATACCAGCAGATGGAGAGATATACCATGTTCTTGGATTGGAAGAATCAATATTGTGAAAATGACTATACTACCCAAAGCAATCTACAGATTCAATGCAATCCCTATCAAATTACCAATGGCATTTTTTACAGAAGTAGAACAAAAAATCTTAAAATTTGTATGGAGACACAGAAGACCCCAAATAGCCAAAGCAGTCTTGAGGGGAAAAAACGGAGCTGGAGGAATCAGACTCCCTGACTTCAGACTATACTACAAAGCTACAGTAATCAAGACAATATGGTACTGGCACAAAAATAGAAACATAGATCAATGGAACAAGATAGAAAGCCCAGAGATAAACCCGAGCACCTATGGTCAACTAATCTATGACAAAGAAGGCAAGGATATACAGTGGAGAAAAGACAGTCTCTTCAATAAGTGGTGCTGGGAAAACTGGACAGCTCCATGTATAAGAATGAAATTAGAACACTCCCTAACACCATACACAAAAATAAACTCAAAATGGATTAGAGACCTAAATGTAAGATGGACACTATAAACATAGTAAGGAAAACATAGTAAGAACACTCTATGACATAAATCACAGAAAGATCTTTTTTGATCCACCTCCTAGAGTAATGGAAATAAAAACAAAAATAAACAAATGGGACCTAATTAAAAGCTTTTACAAAGCAAAGGAAACCATAAACAAGACGAAAAGACAACCCTCAGAATGGGAGAAAATATTTGCAAACGAATCAACGGACAAAGGATTGATCTCCAAAACATATACACAGCTCATGCAGCTCAATATTGAAAAAAACAAACAACCCAATCCAAACATGGGCAGAAGACCTAAATAGACATTTCTCCAAAGATGACATACAGATGGCCAAGAAGCACATGAAAAGCTGCTCAACATCACTAATTATTAGAGAAATGCAAATCAAAACTACAATGAGGTGTCACCTCACACCAGTTAGAATGGGCATCATCAAAAAATCTACAAACAACAAATGCTGGAGAGAGTGTGGAGAAAAGGGAACCCTCTTGCACTGTTGGTAGGAATGTAAATTGATACAGCCACTAGGGAGAACATTATGGAGGTTCCTTAAAAAACTAAAAACAGAACTACCATATGATCCAGCAATCCCACTACTGGGCATATACCCAGAGAAAACCATAATTCAAAAAGACATATGCACTCCAATGTTCACCGCAGCACTATTTACAATAGCCAGGTCATGGAAGCAACCTAAATGCCCGTCGGCAGACGAATGGATAAAGAAGATGTGGTACATATGTACAATGGAATATTACTCAGCCATAAAAAGGATCGAAATTGGGTCATTTGTTGAGACGCAGATGGATCTAGAGGCTGTCATACAGAGTGAAGTAAGTCAGAAAGAGAAAAACAAATATCGTATATTAACGCATGTATGTGGAACCTAGAAAAATGGTACAAATGAACCGGTTTGCAGGGCAGAAGTTGAGACACAGATGTAGAGAACAAACGTATGGACACCAAGGGGGGAAAGCCACGGGGGGGTGGGGATGGTGGTGTGCTGAATTGGGCGATTGGGACTGACATGTATACACTTAAGTGTATAAAATTGATGACTAATAAGAACCAGCTGTATAAAAAAATAAATTAAATAAAATTCAAGGGCTTTCCTGGTGGCGCAGTGGTTGAGAGTCCGCCTGCCTATGCAGGGGACATGGGTTCATGCCCCGGTCCAGGAGGATCCCACGTGCCGCAGAGCGGCTGGGCCCATGAGCCACAGCCACTGAGCCTGAGCGTCCGGAACCTGTGCTCCGCAACGGGAGAGGCCACAACAGTGAGAGGCCCGCGTACCGCAAAATAAATAAATAAATAAAATAAAACAAAACAAAACAAAATAAAATTCAAAAAAAAATACCAGGAAACAACCCTGAGATTATTAATCCATAAAACAAGGGGATTAGGTTTGATAATCCCTAACACACCTTTCATTTGAAAAGTTTAAGGTTCTTCGATATCCAATGTAAAATTGTTTCCTTTAAAAATACATCATTTTCCCTAAATGTGTGCTACTCTTTTCATGGAGAATGTGAGCTCACACCAATAATCTGTACAGGTTAACATCTAAAATGCAACGAATCTGATTGGGGGGGCGGTATGGAGCTGGCAGGGATGAGCAGCCCTAACACTGTAGAACCAAGATGCAGCGGGGGCAGGCGGCCCAGCACAGAACAAGGACCAAGTCTAGGAACTGCTGAATGGATGACTTAGTACCAGGTGTCCCACATTGCAGGCCCCACCCCAGTCCTGCTGGAAGGTCCACCCTCTGCCAGTTCCACCAATGCACCAGCTGCCCAGACAGGAAAGAAAGGGACAGCACCCAAATGAACAGCTCTCTTCAGACAGACAGAAGGCAGTGCACACTGTCTGGAAGCTCTCCAGCGTCTCTCTGGAGATCAGGACGGGAGCCGGTGCCCACCACACCTTCCCATGTTCGCGGGCATCACAAGCAGGGGACCTGCAGCCACTGGGCAGGGAGGCGTAGGCAGGAACCCAGCCCCAGCCCAGCCTCAGCCCAGCCTCTCAGGAGAGCTTTCCCGACGGCGGACTGACACCCAACCCTGTCCTCCCAGGAACCCGCAGTGGTCACAGAGCTCTCGAGCAGCAACGGTGGGCGGAGGGGCCAGCTGGGCACACGCCTAGCATGTCTCTGTGCCGTCCGCACACACTCTGGCACGCGTCCTGCACAGAAGGGTAGCCCTGCCACCCCACAGCTGCCCACCCCTGCCCTGCACCTGCTCTCCCTACACTGGCTCATTTAACCCTCATGACAACCCTGACAGTAACAGGATCGGCTCCTTTTTTCTGTTGAGAAACCAGATTCTGAGATGTTGAATCATTTGCCTCAAAGTCAGGATCAAAGTCAGGCTGCAGAGCCTGTATCCACGAAGGTCACTCACACTACCACCCCCAACCCCACTGTGCACTCACAGCTTCTGGGACGCAGCTGAAGTTTAAAAGTGACCAAGCCCTTCTGACCCAAAATACAGACACAAGGCTGGTATTCACAAGAGAGTTCTCAGCTCAGAAACCCAGGGCACGCTGAGCTCCTCCTCCCTCCAAGCCAGGATCATAACTGATGCTGCCCTGCCTTGGCCTCTGGGCAGCACCCATCCCGTCAGGCAGCACCCCACCCAGCCTCTCTGCTGTCACTCCACCCGCTCCTGCGGTGTGGGTCTTCCCGGCTCTCCCGGGGCCATCCAACCTGCCTCTGAGGCTCTAACAACCATATGGGTAGATCTCAATCCCCATTCTCCAGCTCAGAGCTCCCCACGGAACTCACAAAGTCCAGCCACACCACAGACACATCCACAGCACACACAAGTGCACAGATGGAGCCCCAAGGGAATTATGACTATATTTCCTGCCCTGGTTCAGGGTACCACTTTCTAGACGATCGATCCTCCAAGCCAGCAACCTGGCATGCCCCCCTCACAATCGAAACCCAGTCCATTCCAGCTCCAAGTCATCACTCTCTCCCCCTCCCTCCGCACTGGCCCAACTCCTGACTCAGGTGCAGTATTTCTCCACCTGTGTCATCACAACAACCTGATTCTCTCCACTTCCCACCGCACTGCTGAGAAGTGAACGTGGCACATTAGATTCATCCCTATGCACACCTCACTCTGCCCACGGGAGTCACTGAGCTCATGAGGGACAGATTCGTGTTCAAACTTCAGACCATCATGGCAGAGCACACACGTACATGCACACACACAGCTGAGGAAAAGGCCTCACGGGACAGAAGCTCCGTCCTGCACGGCAGGCACCCCAGCGTTTCCTGCCGCGCTCCCGGAGCTGGTGGGGGTCAGCTCTTGCTGCAGGTGCACCCACTAAAGATGACCTCACAGCCCATCAGTGCCACCACCCTGGTGGACAGCCCCAGGGACACAGGTGCTGAAGGATGCTGTCCCCAGCTGCCACCCTGGCAACTCCAAATCTCTCCAAGTTTCTTGGAAACATCCCGTGTCACTCACAGGAGGCTGCCTCTCCCCCGCTGCCCATCTGGGCAGGTTCCTCTCCACCCTCCAACAGCATACTCAGGCCCTCACTTTCTTCCTTAACCTGTCGCTACTGTCCAGGCCGGCTTTCTGTCTTTACGTCATGTCACGATCATGCTGCAGGCCCCACGCTGCACCCTGGTCACCGGCAGGCACGCAACGGGAGGCCCCGTGTGGAGGAGACCGTGGGCCTCAGGGGCACCGGAAGAGCACAGCTCATCAGTGGGCAAGCGGGTGTGGAAAGGAGGCCGCTTCCCAGAGGCACGGTCAAGTGCTCGGCCCCGCACCTCCAAGCATCTGTGCCCTCTCAATCCACCCAGCTCACAGTCACCCTTTGACACAGATAAAAATTCACCTCAAATCCATGTGGTTTACGGACAAAATTAATCAGAGGTAAAAATACGGACAATAAGAAGCCCTCCCCGGCCAGCGTGTGTCCCTGCGAGCCCCAGCCGAGCGGCCATGCCTGGTGGGCTCCCGAGCAGCCGCTCGAGGTCGTTGGCTCAGTGCTGCCTCTCCTCCACATCAGTTCGCTTCCAGGATGAAGCGTCCACGTTCTCCTTCGCACACTCACCAATCCCTGACCGCACTGCACAGCCCTCCCTGTATGCCACCCCACACACTACATCCCTCCTCCACCTCACTACTGCCATGAGCCTTCCAAACTAGATTATTCTCTAATGCAAAACAAGTTTTGTTCACTAGCCCCAATTCAAGCAAGATTAAACGCTCAGATTGACAGCTGTCCCTCAGGGAGCAGTGAGGGGTGGTGTGAGGCAAGGGGACACCACCTCCGGCTCGGCCTGCAAGGACTGGGTAAGAAAACAGCTACTTAATATATACCTGTTCTCTTCTTTAACCATAGCACCTGGGGCGAATGACACAAACAGAACACTGGCCTCTAAAGGCAGGAGTCTCCGCTCCCACCACTTATACTGCATCTCACCCACCAGGAATTTAAGATCCTACCACCACCTGACCTCTTCCACACTCCAAGTGTAAACACATGGCCCAGAAGAAAGAACAGGGCTGCTCAGAAGATACGCCCTTGTATTTCAAAGACTTAAATCACCCGTGACTTGTCTCCTACACATTCCCACCCCCGAAAGATGCTTCAGATTTTGTGTGTCTGGGGTAAGCGTTGCCAAACTGTACTGTTTTGTTTTTAATGCTTTCCAAGCAAACCTAATAAATAATCACTGATCTACTCTCATTTGCCCATCCAAACCCCCAATTACAAAACTGTGGAGACGGCCACCAGAAAGCGGTGTTTCTTAGCCTTGAGAATTCTTACCACCCTCACCCTCTAAAGTAAGTTGGAGAGGACTAGTTTAAGAAGGAAGACCACAGAAATGAGAAGGTTTCACAGAAGTCATTGAAGCAGGAGTAGCAGGGCTGTGAGAATCCACACACCCACAGAGCCCAGGCTGCCCCGAGCTCAGAGGTAACCCACAGCCCCGTTTGTCAACACAAGGACACAGGGCTGCTAGTTGCTGGTCCACCGACCATGCTGCTTGGCCAAACAAAGGCGTATCCAACAGCCTAACACTATACATGCCACGACAGACATCTCCTGGGCCCAAAATCTGCTTTGAGGGGCAAGATCCAATCCTTCCTTATTAAAGGGTAGAATGTGGACGGGCTAAATAAGACTCCTTATGGCCAAACCACTCCTGTGAAGTTAGGACTTGAATCGAGATCAACTTTGGGTTTCCAGTGATTCAATGTGTGATGAGTGATCTACGCTGTGATCCCGGGCACGAGAGGGTGTCCCCACCCTGATGACTGCACAGACACACAAGCACAGCAAGAGCACCCTGAAACGCCTCTGCACAGGCCTGCAGGGTACGGGTGCGGTCTAATCAGCGGGTGTGTGCGTGAGCAGGCTGACCCGCCCCCGGGAGCCCAACACCCTCCCGCCAGCCCCTGGTCACCACCCCTGCACAAACGTGCTTTCCACTTGTCAAGTCAAGGAGTGAGGCGTCTTCCGTACTTCATTTTCTACGTTTAATTCAGTGTGCTGGCGATGTTCTTCATCTCTAAACCACCTCTAATTTCCAGAAGAACAGCTCTGTTCCAGTGACAGTGCTGAACTGTTACAGTGATATGCTCACCAGCCAGCAGGTCCTGCTACCAAGCAGGGAGACGCTGGCCCTCGCCCACCACCCCAGTCTCCCAGGAAACCCCTCAAGCAAAGAGTCTCCATTCTGAAAAGTGGAGTCAAATTTTCTTCTGTTAAAACATAAAAATCCAAGTTTCTTTCCTGGTAGATGACCCTCATCGACAAGAGAAACTCCAGTAGAAAACACACACTGTTTCCTAACAAGAAGTATTACTCAGACCTCAGGATGATCATCCAGCAAGAATAAACCTACAAGGGCTTCCCTGGTGGCACAGTGGTTAAGAATCCACCTGCCAATGCAGGAGACACGGGTTCAAGCCCTGGTCCGGGAAGATCCCACATGCCACGGAGCAGCTAAGCCCGTGCGCCACAACTACTGAGCCTGTGCTCTGGAGCCCGCGAGCCACAACTACTGAAGCCCGTGTGCCTAGAGCCCATGCACCGCAACAGGAGAAGCCACCACAATGAGATGTCCGCGCACCTCAGTGAAGAGTAGCCCCCGCTCACCGCAACAAGAGGAAGCCTGCGCACAGCAACGAAAACCCAACACAGCCAAAAATAAATAAAATAAATTAACTAAAAAAAAACAAAAATGACACTTATGGATCCTGTGAGCGAGAATCCAAGAGAAAGTCCGCCCGAAGTCTTCCATTATACACCGAAACCGGAGCACTGTTTGCCTTGGTGCCTACCTTCCTCCCCAGCAGCAGGCACCAGGCCCGGAAGTGAAGCGCTTCCCCCAGGGCCTCCTCCCAGCAACTGCTCTCTCCTCCACCAGCCCCCGCACCCCCCCAACCAAGTCCCCACTGGCACCTCTGAGCAAGCAGCCCCTCCTGGGAGGTCCCAGTCCCTCCCAGTCCGGCTACACACCTCCACTGGCTCTGCGGACACAGAGCTCGTACCCAGGCCTCCCGGCCTGTGGGCTTCACTTCCATGGCTCTGCTGCCTCTACTGCCCCTGACACCTCTGCGGGCGCCAGTTTGTACCCTTCCTACAAGTCGCCTTCCGATGCCCCTTCATGCTGCAGCCAGCTTAATTTCCTGAAGATCAACGTGGGCCAAGCTCAGACCAGGGACAGTGGAGTGTGATGGCTGTCGTTAAAATTCTGACCCTGCCACTGTTTTGGCAGTGACCTTGGGTACATTCTAACAGCCTCTGTCATTCTTAAGTTTTCTCATCTGTAGAAAGAGAAGTTCCTGGATACAACATATAAAATGAATATACACAAGCCAACTGCATTTCTAGACACCAGCAACAATCAAAACTTATGATGAAGACAGGGGACAGTGTCACCAGGATAGACAAGCTGACCAATGGGACACACAAAAGCTCCAACACCACATGGGCACACATGGGGAGACCTGATTCGTGACAGTAAGCAATGCAGGTCAGCGAGCAAAGAACAGCCCAGTCAAGGACAAGGCTGGGCCAGCTGGCTTCCGCAGGGAAGACTGCGAGCAGCCGGCTCGTACGCAGACCTCAGTCCGGGACAGATTAAAGGCTTCGGTGTAAAGAGCAGAAGTTCAAAGTTTTCAGAAGGTGCAGGAAGCTACCTCTATGTCCTTGGCACAGGAAAACATTTCTTAAATAGGAGTGATGGTTCATGATCCACAGTTTGAAGACACTGTCCTAGAGGATGTGGCACAGATCCTTCTAAATAAAAGGATTCAGTATTGTTGCCAATATCTTAGGCAACAAATCTAAGTACATTTTTCTGTTTATCTCAGGGGTAAATATCACGACAGAACATCACCTTAATGCATGACAGGTGTTGTTCAAAATGCACGTATAGGCACAACAACAACAAAACTCTTATCTTTCCTACTCAGCACTGAAGGTTCAAGTAAGTCCCATTGTTTTTGGTAAACAGAAAAGATTTTTGAAAAAATGGATAGTATTTAGGTATAAGCACCTCTATGTATGAGTCATGAGCACAATTATATATGACCTCTGAATATATAACACTAAGTGAATGGATTTATTTCTAAGAAGACAGAATCAAATACATATGCCCTTTTAGTGCTAAAAACTGCACCAAAGGGAAAAACAAGTGATGAAGGTCTCCATGTAAAACAGTGATTTACAGATATAAGTGAGGGGAATTTCCTGGAGGTCCAGTGGTTAGGACTTGGCACTCTCACTGCCAGGGGCCCAGGTTCAATCCCTGCTGGGGGAACTAAGATCCCATAAGCTACGCAGTGCCACGGTGGGAGGGCGGGGTTTCGCTGCTGGCCCAAGTTTGGGTTGACATGGTTATTAAATTGTTAGTAATAAAATTTTAAAAAGCGGGGTGGGGTGGGGGTGGAGATGAGAAAACTTATCTGAAATGCAGAGCAGCATGAAGTTGAAACCTACAGGAGAGAGCGTCAGTACGCAGGACTGTGAAAATGACCACACCGTCCACGAAGGAGTACCTGTCCTACTCGGCACCCACATCGGCCACACGCAGCACCAAAGGCAAAGCCAGCCCTGTGCAACGTCCACGCCACGTTGATACACACGGACCCCAGGCAAGCTGAGCAGTAACCACGGCAGAGGTCAGCTGGGTCTGGACCCACAGCCAGCCTAAGGAGGCAGGCTGTGCGGCACCGCACACGGCTTTCTGACACGGCACCATGGCCCACGCCCTCTGCTTGTCCTTGGTTTGGGAGCTGCGTCAAGTCCACCATTTCAACTCTGTGATCTGTGACTTTACTCTCAGAAAAAGAGCCGCAGAGGGATTCACTGCAAACCAGGACCAAGGTCCGCAACGTAAAAGTACCCTCGCTTCCAGCCCTGCGTTCTTTCTCCTACGTCATTCTCCCAGCCTCCTTCTTACTCTCTGGTCCTCAAGGGGACAATGGAATGATTCACACCACAGGCCTCCTCCAAAGAATCCAGCGTGCCCCTGTTGAACAACGGGCAGCTAACAAATACGTTAATGTAAAATGTGGGAACATATGTATATGTATAACTGATTCACTTTGTTATAAAGCAGAAACTAATACTCCAATAAAGATGTTAAAAAAATAATAATAACAATTAATATTAGGGGCTTCCCTGGTGGCGCAGTGGTTGAGAGTCCGCCTGCCGATGCAGGGGACACGGGTTCGTGCCCCGGTCCGGGAAGATCCCATATGCCGCGGAGCGGCTGGGCCCGTGAGCCATGGCCGCTGAGCCTGCGCGTCCGGAGCCTGTGCTCTGCAACGGGAGAGGCCACAACAGTGAGAGGCCCGCATACCGCAATCAATCAATCAATCAATCAATAATAAATGTCAATGGTCCCAGGGGAGGGGCAAATGGGAACAGAGAACTGAGAAAAAGACAACCACCAGACAACAGCAAGCCAAACTAAGGGCCCATAAAAGTCGGACCCAAATAGCCACAGGGGCAAAGCCCTGGAGAGGGCTGCCCATTCTGGGGGCTGTGAGTCCCGCCAGCACTTCCTGTAGTCTCGCCAGAGCACTGTGCATGCGCTAAAACTCCCTGGGAGGCAAGTCCTAAAATATTTAAATGAGTTTTCATTCTGAAGAGACTAAAGAAATTCTCAAAACAGAGTCTATTACAGATTTTTTTTTAATATCTTGCAAATCCAATGTCAGAATACATTCTGCCACCCAATAACAAATGCAAAGTCATAAAAAAAATCAATCTTCAAACGAAGAATTATTTCAAAGATGTGCAAATCTGATTCTAAAAAATTAAACCTACCCTGCATAATTAAACAGAAGCCGCACGCAGCAATCTATGTAACCCAGTGTTGCCATAGTGAGCCCTTGGCGCTGGCCAATTACAGCCACTCACGGAAGCTGCCTTTCCCACATCCTCCCTGCAAAATGCTTTCCTAAAATCAGCCGAGATCTCAGTCTGACAGTGCATTTGTTGGAAGATTTCAAAACAATTTATTCTAGTTTAAATAACTCCAAATTGAAAGTCTGTCAGTTACAAATCCTTGCACTGGAAGCAAAATCAAGATGAGTTGGGACTAAGAGCCTAGAAATACATTTTTTTTAAGGTGATAAAGCATTAATTCACCGATCCGTGAAGGGTTAGATAGGCCTGAATGTCCTTGGTGGACACCACGAGGGCACAGCACAGGACAAGGGGTGCAGGGACCGTAAAGGACAGAGCAGGGAGGGAGGTGGCTGGGCAGGCGCAGGGCCCAAGTGACACCTACAGACAGTGGTGCCGGGGGAAGGTGCCAGGCCCTGCCTCCGTCCTTCTCACCGGGGCTGAATCTCAACAGTCTACATTCTCCTCTAACTCCTTAAAACTATGTTTTTGGACATGATAGATCTTATCTAGACAACACTTTGTAAACTATCTCAGAAAGCTGCCTGTTAACAAGAGACCAAGACTTCTAAGACTCTTCCTTTTCCTTTCCCTAGAGTTTTGCTCAAAACTGATGCTGAATATAGAAAATTCTAGGGAATTCCCTCGTGGTCCAGTGGTTAGGACTCAGCGCTTTCACTGCCATGGCCAGGGTTCAATCCCTGGTCGGGGAACTAAGATCCTGCAAGCCTGTCTTCATCTCTCTCTCTCAATTCCTCTAGGTTTTTGGCCAAAACAAATCCATTTTTACTGAGCTGGAGCGTGTCATTCAGCAGCGGTTTTACACACCCTAAGACTTGCTTCCAAAAGACCTTTGTAAGCAGCTCGCGGAGAGAAGCCTGCATCTTAAAAAGGGCACACTGGGGCTGCTTCAGCCACTCCCCCCACCCCATCTACCAGGATTGCTGGTGGATTCCAGATTCTCACAGGAGACCGCTCTGCGGTGCTGGCGTGTGCCCACGCCACCCCACCCCTAGCAGCACGAAGGCCTGGGCTCCCAGCAGCCTCCAAGCTGTCACCACCACTCCTCCCCGCTGGCTCTTGGCCACTGTTAGCAGCACTTCACCACAAGAGCCAGTCTCTCTCCCTCTTTCACTAGAAAGATAAATAGGAATTTTTACTCTAGCCAGGAAATGTGTCAAATGTGAAGCATTTGATACTAGGCTTGTTCTTAGTCAGCAAAAACAAACAGGTACCTGGCACGCCAGGGCATCAGGTGCCCTCCAGTCAGTGGGGGGATGACACACAAGGAGCAGGTGGGTCCCCAAGGCATACACCCTTCCCCAGCACCACCCCGCACGTGTGTGAGGACACAGCCACACACCCTCCCTACCTGCCCACTGCGCAGGGAAACTCCGTAAGCAACACCCTCCCCACCCAGGGCCAACGAGACCTGTTAAGACCTTTCAACAAGTTTTGCAACCAAGAGAAATGAATTAAGGACACTGTAGGGATGAGTGAGAAACACCCTTTTTTTACATGTAAAGATATACAAATGGGACGAATTAAATGGGGGCACAAAACAATGACCTATTACCTAGACAAGTTCAGAAGCTGGTGAGGGATGGACCTTGAACCACATGGGTGCAGAGTGAACGCACTTTGAGAACAGAGGTCTGTCCCTGGAGGACAGTATGAAACAAAACTGTGCTAACGTGTAACTGCTGTGCAGAGAGTAAGCAAGGACACAGCACCTGCCGGGCTGGACAGGTGATCCAGTCTCAGGGTCAGGTACACGGCCTTACGGGGACATTCAAGGGCACCAAGGCTGGGTCAAAAGTTGATGGAAAGTTTAAATCTGAAATCAGTAATAACTCGCTTATTTTACCAAGGAAAGTAGTTTAATAAGCTTTATACTCCTGCATCAAATAGTAACAAGACTCGAAAAAGAGAAATAGGACTGTGCAACTTTTTAAATTACAAACAAAATAAACAACACACTGTACTGCAAGCCTCCACGTCAAAAAGCAGTGAGCACAAGAATATCAGTAAAAAAGGTTTTCATGCCTAGAGATACTCTAGTTATAACTCCCCCTGAAATGTAACTCTGAACAGACGGAAAACTGCAAGTGGCTGCCTGCCCGACATTTGTTGTGCATAAAAGGCTTTCTGCTGGAAAGGGCAGCTGAGCGTGAAAACATGCTTTCTTCAGACAGCCTACTTCTGGGAGGCGGGGTGCAGGGGGGCCAGCTGCCAGCATCAGCAGCTTTACCCACTACGAAAGCCTGGACCTCGGCCCAGAACCCCGTCCGTCTCTGGACTGCACCTGAAATCCGACCAGACCGAGAGCACCAAAGGAGCCAAGCAATCACCCTCTGTCCACTGCCTCTTCTCCCAAACGCGGTAAAAGAGGAGGCCGGTTGGTGTGGGCCGCCAGGGGACTCACCAGCACGCAAGCCCTCTTTCCCGAACTCTAACAAACAGAAATCAATCACGGAGCACCGACCGGAGACCCCGGCTAGACTTGTCCCTGCAAGGCACGCATCGGGCTGGCCGAGGGGGTCCTCAGGGCGTCCATGGGAAGACAGGCCCCGGACCACGCAGGCACCCGCACGGCACCGGCCGAGCTCCGAGGCCGGGATGCGGCACGGGGCGCCCAGGCTCTAGCTTCTCGAACCAGTATCTCTGCACAGTGGGCTGGGCCCAGCGAAGGAGAATGCAAACAACCGACTCCTCCCTGGTAAGCTGAGACCCTATCTGTGTGGCTTGCTCGCCAAAGGAAACCCGGCTGCTTGGACAGGGCAAGGAGCACCACGCTTCCACCGGACACCCAGCGCCCGCTTTGGCTCGAGCGCTCCAGCCGCACAACCCCACGCCCGGAGCGCCAGCCTCGCAGGCCCACATGCACAGGGAGCACACACCCCATACGCGCCTGCGCCCACACGGCCAGGCCGCTGCCCCCCGCACCTGCCAGCTGGGGACGCATCTCCCCACACCCCAAGCAGCGACAACACAGCCTCTTCGGTCAAACACGGGGACAGGCAGGGACCCAGGTGGACAGGATGTGGGGCCAACGCCAGGACACAACACGGGGAACAACAATGGGAGTCACGGAGGGAGGCCCCAGCATAAGACGGCTCCAGGGCCGCCACGCAAGTCCCACGCTGACTCCGCAAGCCCAGGGAAGAACCGGCCAGCTCTGTGGAGCCCAAGATGCTGCCCCTGGAGCCATGGCCTACCACGCACAGGCAGCCCTAACCCCCCAAGCCTCCCTAAGACCACTGCCCGAGCCCCCAGTGATCACCCCCACCTCCTCCAACTGCCAGAAACAAAAGAGAAGTCATCACAGGCACAGTGACGACATGTCGCCTCACATCCCATCCCCACTCTTAGGCTGATATCCTGACAGCCTCTTGACTAAAATCAGTAAACAGGTGTGTGTGTGTATGTATGTACGTATGTATGTATGTATGTATGTATGTATGTATTCTGGCTGTGTCGAGTCTTCGTTGCTGCACGTGGGCTTTCTCTGGTTGCAGCGAGCAGGGGCTACTCTAGTTGCGGTACGCGGGCTTCTCATTGCGGTAGCTTCTCTTGTTGCGGAGCAGAGGCTCTAGGCGCATGGGCTTCAGTAGTTGTGGCACACGGGCTCAGTAGTTGTGGCTCACAGGCTCAGTAGTTGTGGCCCGTGGGCTCTAGAGCACAGGCTCAGTAGTTGTGGCACACGGGCTTAGGTGCTCTGTGGCATGTGGGATCTTCCCAGACCAGGGCTCGAACCCGTGTCCCCTGCATTGGCAGGCAGATTCCCAACCACTGCGCCACCAGGGAAGTCCCCATTTTTTTAAAAAAAGAAAGATTTTTTAAAATATTTTTAAAAAGGAAGGACTAGCCTAAGCTAGCATATGTTCTGCAACAAGTGAACGGCAAAGAGAATATGACGTTTTGGTTTTGAGAAGAGTCTACCTAAAACCTCCGTCCTGAGGAACAATGATGCCCTTACAGCTCTACAGTAATTTTCAAAGGGCCTCCTAACCGCATTTGTGGAGGATGTAAGAAGCGCGTGCTCAGCTCCTAGTCAGACATGATCTTAAAGAATGCACCGCCAGGACGGAGAGCCAAGGGGAAGCAGGCAGAGGCCCCCCAGGCTGCACTGACCCTGGAGGGGGCACCAGAAGCCAGACCTGAGGTTTCCAGGTACAACAACAGCTGAGATGTAGAAAAGGTCTAACACATGAGCTCTGAACAGTCCCCTAAAGCTTGGGCCAGAATCACGAGTGGTGAGAATAAGGAAAAAGAGGTGAGGTTTTCCTTGGCACTCGCGCCTAAAAGGAACTTTTAAGACAAAGTCAATCCAGCAACCAGGTCACTAAGGGCTTCAAATGAGCTCATGAAATCCTCTAGCAGGAACCTGGAGGTACACTGAGGGCACCCCCGAAGCTCTGCCCAGGCAGAGCCCCCCACACCGGGCCCTGCACGCGGCCTTTGCCCACACCCATGCTCTGCGCCTGTGCGCGCACGTGTGCGCCGCCAGTGGCCCCTCCTCCTGGCCCAGGCCTCCGGGGAGCAGAGTTTGGGAAGAACACAACATGAGGCCCGGCCCACAGTCCAGCTGCCACCGACGACAGCACCCGACTGGGCCTGGCCCCAGCTTGGCCTGAGCTGTCCCCACAGGAAAGGCACGTCCAGCTGGCCACCGCATGCTCCGTGCTCAACTCCGGTGACCCGCCCACCTCCAGTCCACGCTCCCGCCCCCCCACCCCGCATCACCCATGCCCTTTACCCCGGGGGACCCTTACCAGCAAACACCCCGAGGTCTCCTCTGCCTGTCACTGAACTGGCACGAATGTCAACAACAGGGCCTGGCAAAGGGCTGCAGGAACGTCACACAAGTGCAGACTGCAGCGTCCACACCGTGCGGGCACCCACACAGCAGGACTCCTGCTGGCCCCAGGGCCCCTGTCACACCCCAGGAAGTCCCAGGGGCGTCGCCCTACTCAGCCCAGGCGCCGCCTCCTCTCCTTCTTCCTAAGCAAGCGGCATGCAGGCCCCCCGCTTCCATGATGGCTCGCCCTGTGCTCTTCCAGGAAGGACAGGGACCCTTCCTGCCTGAGGCCAAGCCTCCCCAGCAGCCTCCTCTGCCAAGCTTCGCCTTCTGTACCTCGTGCTACACATACACCACCCTAACGCGTGGCACCAGGGCCTCTGTAACTAACTCCATCCTCCCCACAGTCCTCAGAGCCCGCTGCTTTGCCTTGTACGCCTCCCCCGCCCCCCTTAGCGCTCACCACACTGTCCTCTTTTCCACGCTGACCAACCCTGGTCCCTCTGCATGCTTAGGCCCCTCGGCCATTCTGTCCACCGGTCACCTCCTTACTCATCCCACAGAGCCCAGGTCAGGAGCCCCTTTCCTCAGGACACATGTGGACAGCCCCTAAGCTGAGGTGATCGCCCCTGCCTTGGGCCACTACTCTGCCTTATGCTCATTTCTAGGACGTTTCTAATGTCACACACCACATGCATCTGTCTGAAGATTCCATGGAGGATGTGGCTGCCAAACATGCGCCACCGTGCCCTCAGGACAGTCCCGTTGAGCCTCTGCTCCCCTCACCCGCCCTGAGGGAAGCGGCTGTCTCCTCCTGTCCATGGTGGTGGTCCTGGGGTGTCACGGGCACTCTTCAGTTACAAAGTTCAGCAAACATTGGTTAATGGGCTCCATAAAGCGCTCAATCGCTGCTTTGTAAGACACAGAGAACTGCCGCCATCAGGCCAGCGCTGCCCGGTGCCTTGCTGGCAGGAACCGGCGCCTTTCTGCACGCACAGGAACTTCCCGCCTCCAGGCCCAATATTCGTGTCATCTTTCAGAAGACATTCCAACATCAACTGTACCAAGACTTTTACTACCAAAATATACATAACAACTAAATTTAAGCTGTTTAAACAGCAATGACGAGGTCCAGCCAAGTGCAGGGAATTACAACTAGTTAGGACCGCTGCTGATGTCCAAGACATCCCCTTCCAGGGTTGTAAAAAAATCACACATCTTGGAATCAACATGAAAAGACAGCAGTGATGGATTTATAAAAACTGTTTTCTGATAACAGGCAAAGAGCTCCTTAAGGGCAGCACCTGAGCACCTAGTGGGCTTTGAATACATACTTGATGAGAAGCTAAGCAAAGCAGAATCTCAAGAGGTGGAAAGTCCCTTCAAGGTCACTCAGACCAGGAGCTCTCATACTTTTCCACACACAATCAATGGTGAGAAACACAACTGACACCCTGACCCAGGATATACCACGCCCAAGCAAAACAAAAATAGAGACATTATTTCCATACAGTATGTGTGACACTCTGATGTTTTCTAGTCTATTACCTTAAATTTTTAAAAACTGGCAAGACCCACTCAGCTGTGCTATGCTCTGCCCTACGCAGTCAATGTTTGCAAACTCACTCATCTAGGTACCGTATCCCTAAGTTTTTGCCATAATCATGCATTCATTACCCATGCCACCATTTATCTAGTTGTGGTTTTTTGTGGGTTTTTTTGCTGCATTGGGTCTTTGTTGCTGTGCACGGGCTTTCCCTAGTTGCAGCGAGCGGGGGCTACTCTTCATTGCGGTGCGCGGGCTTCTCTCGTTGTGGAGCACAGGCTCTAGGGCTTCAGTAGTTGTGGCTCGTGGGCTCAGTAGTTGTGGCTTGTGGGCTCCAGAGGGCAGGCTCAGTAGTTGTGGCGCATGGGCTTAGTTGCTCCGCGGCATGTGGGATCCTCCCGGACCAGGGCTCGAACCCGTGACCCCCTGCACTGGCAGGCGGATTCTTAACCACTGTGCCACCAGGGAAATCCCATATCTAGTACTTTCTTTAAATAGAATAAATTTCTTATTTTAACGAAAGTAACTTTCCTTTCATAAGCGTGCCATGATGAATGGGAAACGAGCACCACTCTGTACAGAGACGGAACTCTACACTGTGCCGTGCGCCTCACCTTCACAGCCGCGCCCCCTACTTGGCAGCAGCCCTGAGAGCCCTCCCGTTCCCTTCAGGTGAGCCCCTTGGCCCCAGGCCCCAGAACCTCCACGCCCCGGCACGGCCTCAGCACGCTCCAGAGCTGCAGGAAGGAGTGCAGGGCTGCTGAGCCCTAGGCCCCCATCACCACCACACACAGTGCCCAGGTGGCAAAGGCATGTGGGCCTCCAAGACTCACCCACCCGGCCCAGGGGTCCCCACAGCCCTGTGCACGTCTCTCCTCATCCTTCCCAAACCTTCCAGCTGTCTGGTATCAAGTGCGTCTCCACAGACAGGCAGCCAACTCCTGCAGGTGGAAAACTGGGCCTCCCCTCTCAGAGGTCCCCACGCTGAAGCATGGCACAGCCACATGGGCCTGATGCCCCACTGCGCGAGTCCAGGCGGGCCCACCGACAGAACATCCACCCTACAGGTGCCCAGGGACTCACGCCGGGTTACCTTTGGACTTAGGTAGCAAATACGTGCATATAGTGCACAGAAAACACAAACCAAGACAGTCTCCTTAAGACCTTCTCAACCACAAAAGTAACATACACAGTCCTCTCAAACCAAAAATTGAAATTAAAAATATATATAATAATATCTAGAAAATACCAGACATGGGACTTCCCTGGTGGTGCAGTGGTTAAGAATCCACCTGCCAATGCAGGAGACACGGGTTCGAGCCCTGGTCTGGGAAGATCCCACATGCCATGGAGCAACTAAGCCCGTGAGCCACAACTACTGAGCCTGCGCTCTAGAGCCCGCGAGCCACAACTACTGAGCCCGCATGTCACAACTACTGAAGCCCACATGGCTAGAGCCCATGCTCCGCAACGAGAAGCCACTGCAGCGACAGGCCTGCACACCACAATGAAGAGTAGCCCCTGCTCAACGCAACTAGAGAAAGCCCACACACAGTAACGAAGACCCAGTGCAACCAAAAATAAATAAATAAAACTGACTCATGATGATAAATAAATAAATGAATGAAACTGATTCTTTTAAAAATAAGTAAATAAATAATAAAACTGTACTGCACACACGGTACATATACACTCACATGTTACATACCCCACGTGTGTTCCATATACACCCACACATGTGCTACACGTGTTACATACACGTGTTGCATATACACCTGCACACATTACATGTGCCAACATGTTACGTCATTTACTTGCACAGATGTGTTACACGTACATCCACACGTTGCGTATACACTCACATTGCATATAAACCCCACACATGTATGTCATATATACACCCACAAGTGTTACATAAACACTCACATGTGTTGCATGTACACCCACACACGTGTTACATGTTGGAAAGGAAGTGAGCATCTTTTAAGGCACAGCACATCTCCTGCACAAGGTCAGGCATGAAGTGAAGCAGAGGGAGCAGGTAGCGGGTTCAGTCCCAGGGACGGGCTGACCAGGCTGCGTGAGGAGCCCTCCTGGCTCCCTCCACCTGCTGACCCACAGGGTGACCCCTGCCATGGGGGTGGGAAGCACCTGACTGCAGGCTTGGTCCACACTCGTGCATTTATTCCCTCCTTGTCACAGGGAAAGCAGACGGCTGATAAAACGGCGGGCGATTCTAACTTGATCCCTTTCCTCTCCCGCTCCACGCCCAAATCTTGCATCACACAATCACGGCAGATCCCTCACCGTGACCCAGCCCCACACATCTCAGTCACTGAGCTATCACGGAAATGTTTACCTGAAGGACATGAAGTAAATTATTTTTAAACATCTGAAATTCCAATACTTAAAAAATTCACCCAAAAGTTACACTGTTACATATCAAACTTAAACTTATTACAAACACTGTGGGGCCGGGATCAGGCCTCTCAGTATCTGTCAAAGCCATTTTTCAGTTCCATGCATCACTTTCCTGTTTCCTTGCGTTATGGGTTCTACACAACTTACCTCTAATTCACTGATTAACAGTAAGATAATCCCATCTTATTGTGCTGACAGAATCACAAACCTTCCTCACTTGTGCTGTCTTCCAGGGACAGTCAGCACCAATTCTAAGAGAGGGCGCTGGTTGATGCCAGAGGACCTACAAGTAGTGCACACATCACAAAAAGCTCTACTTTGGTGAGAAGTGGAATCACTGCAGGTGCCCAAGATGACTACTTATGTGTTTTTATAGAAATTCAGGTATAGATAAAAACGGATGAAGATCACTTCATCTTCTTCGCGCAGTTCCTTAGACACAAGAACTTATCAGAAGGGAAAAGTTAAAATATTTGAATTGCATCAGAATATAATTAAATTCTGCCCCCAAAGAAGACCCAGAAAATCCCAAAGCAAGTCTCAATTCTACAGCACACAGCCAACTGCCCTAAGTCCCACCCGATGCTGCATTATGCATTAAAGAGCAGAAACAAATCAAAGTCAGTCAGGAAACCACCCAGGTCTCTAGTCACAAAGTGGAAGCCGACTTACACAGCGTCCTCGCTGTTAGTGATACTCCCAACGTCCTCCAAACGCCACATTAAGAAAAACAAAGGCCAGAAACCTAACACCCTGAAATGATGGGGGGGGGGTGACGAACTCGGAGGTCTACACTCTCACTTCACTTCCACCTTCATCAAAAACCTCTCTATAAACACAGCTCAGCAAAGCACTCCTGCAGGAAGCGGCTGCAAAGAGCCCCAGCACCTGGGAAAGCGTAAGCGTGTGCATTAAAGCCTAAGTCATGTCCCATGGCCAGTGTGTCCCGGGAGCCACCAGGCAGGGGTGGGAGGATCACAGAGTTGGGGAGACCTCCTCAAGGACCCAGCTCCCTGCAAGCGGGGTCGCTGCCCCAGCAACCTGCAACGGGAGACACCTGTGAGGTGAGGAGGGGCACGCTGCCCTCCCTGACTTTAAAAAAATCATCCTGTTTTTAATGCTATCCTGGGAAACTTCTGCATTCTTTCCTCAGATCCCAACTGAATGTCTAGCAATTCAATATGTGGTGAAGAGATGTGCACAATATAGTAAGATTGGAAAAAAGAGAAAACAGGGTGTCTTAGCATACAAAGGCCTGTGACTTTCGTTCACATTTTTAAACTTACATTTTAACATATACACACACCTATTCTCACAGGCCCGGGATGGGCATTGCAGCCTCCACAGGAAGACACAACCAACCCCCCTCTGCGCCCTCTGTGGTGGGACCACGTGTGCAGATCCGGTATGTGCGATATACGCCTCACTGTTGCTCAGAACACAGCACTTTCACAAATTGGAGAAGGGAATTTTTCCACTTTATGAAAAAGTAAATATAAACTGAAGACTCTGAGACAGACCAAGAGCACACCCGGCTGGTGGGGCAACTCCCACAGCAACCACACTCCCCCGGGAAGAGGGGCTGCAGGCCCAAACCCACACCTGACAGCACAGAAGGGCTTGTTCTCCCAGTTAAATGTGACTAAGCAATATTCAAAATTAACAAGTTTGGGGGACGTCCCTGGCGGTCCAGTGATTAAGATTCTGCGCTTCCACTGCACGGAGCGCGGGGTTCGATCCCTGGTCAGGAAATTAAGACCCCATATGCCACATGGCGCAGCCAAATTAATTAATTAATAATAAAATTAACAGGTTTTAAGTTCCAAACCCAGTCATTTTCACATTTACTGCTGATGACTGCTTGCTTATGATCCTACAAAACCCAAATCCTTTCTCTTGATTATCATTTACAAATTCTCTTTCTAAAACTTACTACTATACATGCACTCCTAAATTCCTCATTTCTCTGAATCATCAGGACCATCTAAATGCTTGCTTTATCTTCCCAGATATCCTCACATGTTACACAATTTCATATATCCCCCAGAAACCAAGTACGCTCTCCATCAGCCACCAGCATGTCACATGACTGGAGAAAGGTCCAAGCTCAGCTTCTGCGGGAAGTCCTGCTGGCCCATTCCATCTCGGACGTGTGACCACGATCAGGGGGAGCCAGGGCCTGGCTCTGTAAAGGGTTTTCCTGGAACACGGCCACACTCTTTCCCTCCCCCGTTACCCACGGCTATCCTCGTGGTTCAACGGCAAAGCTGGGTACCTTTGACAGACACCTGTGGCCCACAGAGTCCAAAATACTGAGCATCTGGTCCTCTATGTCAGATCCCAAGGTTTTACTCAAAGATGAAGTGTGTCTTCATACAGACAACTGAGGAAGGTGCTACTGCTGCTTTTAAGGGTGTTTAAGGGTTTTCATTTTCAAAGTTAATTATCTGTAAAGACAAATCTATAGAGATGGGAAGTAGGTTAGCAACTGCCTGGGGGTGGGGGCAGAAACAGGAACTAACTGGAAATAGGTAAGAGGGATCTTACTCAGTAAACTCAGGAAAAATCACTAAATTATACACTTAATATGAGTCAATTTATGCTATGAAAATTACAACTCAATAAATTAAAGAAAAATTTTAAGTTAGTTATCTGTATAACCGTGCTTTTTGTCATCTAAGACTGAAGCTCAGGGTGCAATTCACAGTAATTCTCTACAGATTCCTCCCAAACATGTGTCCTAAAACTTAACCCTGTGACAGCACGCAGCTCACTGTGGCTGGAGGGACAGGAGCACACGTGCGCCCTCATCCCGGCCAGGCAGCCTGCGCATGGTCCACCCCGGTGTCCAGTGCCGCCGTGAACCCCCAGTTCTCCACCCTCCACCCACCCGAGTGCTCGAGGGCTAGGGTGTCCACGTTCTGGACCTGGCTTAACCAAATAACGCCTCGCTCTTAGTAACCACAGAGGTAAACACAGCCGTTTAGCTGTCACAAGTCAAGAATACTTCGTCAGGAGAAACACATCTTCAGCACATTTTAAATATCCTCTACTATGTTAGTAGTTAAAAAATCATCCTTTGTCATCAAATTTTGTTTTACTTTGCTGACATCAATGTTTCAAATCCAGGAAATAAGATGATTATCATTAAAGGTAAATACTACACTTTTTTTTTTTTCTTTTTGGTCACGTTGCTTGGCATGTGGGATATGGGATCTTAGTTCATCAACCAGGGATTGAACCCACGCCCCTTGCGGTGGAAATGCGGAGTCTTGATCACTGGACAGTCAGGGAAGTCCCAAAACTCCATTTTTTTTTTAAGTCTTTATTGAATTTGTTACAATATTGCTTCTGTTTTATGTTTTGGTTTTTTTGTCCACAAGGCATGTGTGATCTTAGCTCCCCCACCAGGGACTGAACCCACGCCCTCTGCATTGGAAGGCAAAGTCTTAACCACTGGACCACCAGGGAAGTCCCCCAATACTCCACTTTTATATCAAAAAAATTCTAACTTAAAACTGAAGCAGGCCCACACCTCTACGGTCAATTAACCTATGACAAAGGAGGCGAGAAAATACAATGGAGAAAAGAGAGTCTCTTCAGCAAGCGGTGCTGGGAAAGGTGGACAACCCCATGTAAATCAATGAAGTTAGAACACTCCCTCACACCATGCACAAAAATAAACTCAAATGGCTTAAAGACTTAAAGCATAAGACATGACACCATAAAACTCCTGGAAAATAACACAGGTCAAACATTCTCTGCCACAAATGGTACCAATATTGGGACTTCCCTGGTGGTCCAGTGCCTAAGGCTCCGTGCTCCCAATGCAGGGGGCCGGGGTTCAATCCCTGGTCAGGGAACTAGAGCCCACATGCATGCCACAACTAAGAGCTCGCATGCCGCGACTAAAGATCCCAAGTGCGGCAACTAGGACCCGGTGCAGCCAAATAAACAAATAATTTTTTTAAATCTGCCCCGCCGTTTGCTTAGATCGGTGCCCAGGGCAGAGGAAACTGTAAATGAAACGAAAAGACAACCGACAGAATGGAAGAAAACATTTGCAAACGATGCGACCAACGAGGGCTTAATTTCCAAAAGATTCAAGCAGCTCATACAACTCAATAACAAACAAAAAAAAATCAAAAAATGTGCAGAAGGGCTTCCCTGGTGGCGCAGTGGTTGGGAGTCCGCCTGCCGATGCAGGGGACGCGGGTTCGTGCCCCGGTCCGGGAGGATCCCACATGCCGCGGAGCGGCTGGGCCCGTGAGCCATGGCCGCTGAGCCTGCGCGTCCGGAGCCTGTGCTCCGCAACGGGAGAGGCCACAGCAGTGAGAGGCCCACGTACCGCAAAAAAAAAAAAAAAAAAATATCCCGTATCATGTTTATAGGTTTACAGTGTAGCATGTAGCACGAGTGTGAAAACATGTATGGTGATGATTAGCATCAAAATCCAAAATCTGGGCTTCCCTGGTGGCGCAGTGGGTGAGAGTCCGCCTGCCGATGCAGGGGACGCGGGTTCGTGCCCCGGTCCGGGAAGATCCCACATGCCGCGGAGCGGCTGGGCCCGTGAGCCATGGCCGCTGAGCCTGTGCTCCGCAGCGGGAGAGGCCACAGCAGTGAGAGGCCCGCGTACTGCAAAAAAAAAAAGGGCAGAAGACCTAAATAGACATTTCTCCAAAGAAGACATACAGATGGCCAAGAGGCACATGAAAAGATGATCAACAATGCTAATTATGAGAGAAATGTAGAAAAACTACAATGAGGTATCACCTCACAAAGGTCAAAATGGCCATTATCAAAAAGTCTAAAAACAGCAAATGCTGGAGAGGGTGTGGAGAAAAGGGAACCCTTCTACACTGTTGGTGGGAATGTAAATTGGTGTAGCCACTGTGGAGAACAGTATGGAGGTTCCTTAAAAAACTAAAAACAGAGTTACCATGTGATCCAGCAATCCCACTCCTGGGCATATATCTGGAAAAAATGAAAATTCTAATTTGAAAAGATACATGTACCCCAATGTCCATAGCAGCACTATTTACAATACCCAAGACATGGAAGCAACCTAAGGGTCCATCAACAGATGAATGGATAAAGAATATGTGGTATTTATACACACGATGGAATATTACTCAGCCATAAAAAAGAATGAAATAATGCCGTTTGCAGCAACATGGATGGACCTAGAGATTATCATACTAAGTCAGAGAAAGACAAATACCATATGATATCACTTATATGTGCAATCTAAAAATTAATACAGGGACTTCCCTGGCAGACCAGTGGTTAAAGACTCCGAGCTTCCACTGCAGGGGGCATGGGTTTGATCCCGGGTCAGGGAACTAAGATCCAGCATGCTGTGCAGCATGGCCAAAATTAATTGATTAATTAATTAATTAATACAACTGAACTTGTTTACAAAACAAAAACAGACTCATAGACAGCAAATTTATTATTACCAAAAGAGAAGGGGGGAGGGATAAATTAGGAGTTTGGTATTAACAGATACACACTACTATATATAAAATAGATAATCAACAAGAACCTACTGCATAGCACAGGGCACTATATTCAGTATCTTGAATATATTCAGTATTCCACCCTATAATGGAAAAGAATCTGATATATACATACATATCTGCAACACTTTGCTGCACACCTGAAACTCACACACTATTGTAAATCAACTACAGTTCAAATAAATAAACAAACTGAGGCAGGAATCCCTCAAACAGCACCTACATCCCTGCTAACATTTCTAAAAAGAACTTATAGCTGAGTTAAAGTCCTAATCAGCCCAATAAGTTCTCTCCCTCTACAAAAAGACCCTTCTACAAGCCAAGCTGCCTTCCCCTGAGCAGGAACCGGCTGCTGAGGACCCCCTGAGCCAGTGTCCCCAGCAGCTCAGGGCAGCAGCATGGCTACGTCCACAAGCATAGCCAACCCAGGAGCCAAAAGAGATGTTATGTTACTTCTGTAAGAGCACAAGTCGTCCTTCCGCCAGCAAGAGTGTAAGTGGGAAAGCACGAGACCACAATGTTGTGAGAAGACGTTCACTCGGCGCTCTACTACCTGCTGGAGATACAGCTGCCAACACAACATACGCTATCTACCCGTCCAAAACAGTGTGGGGAGTGGGGTGGCTTATTACAGAACGTGGCCAGAGGTGGGGCTCTGGAGCCAGGCTGCCCAGGGCCCAATGCCGGCCTTGCTACTCATGACCTGTGTAACCCCAGGCATGTGGTCCAGCCTCTCTGTGCCTCAGTTTACTCACCTCAACAACAGAGAGGTGAGTAGGTCTACCTATGCCTCAGGAGTTACCAGGAGTAAATGAGTTGATCTTGCGAAGCACACAGAACAGCCCCCGGCAAGGAGCGCACGTTTCATAACTGTTCCTTCGATAACGAATAGAAACGATGTGCTCACTGAACGCAAAAGGTACGCCGCTTCACAGAGGCCTGGACGCGGGCTGCCACGCGGACACACGGAGAGCTGCTCTCAGCCACCCACGTCCGGGGGCCAGAGGTCAGGATGCAGCGCAGCGCCACCGGGGGCAGACGGAGCAGGCGGCACTGTGTGGGGAGTGGGCCTGCACCTGGCCCGGCACTGGCAGCACCTGAGAGCCGCACTTCACCCAGACCAGAGCCCGATCCTTCCATGAGCACTCTTCACAAACCATAACCCAACCTGCTTAAACCAGCCTCTACAGAAAAACGCTCCAGGCAAGACTCCTCAGCAATGACCAGGATCACAGGGTCCTCAAATCGGCTCCACGTGAGCCACACAGCTATGTGTGTCTCCTCAACAAGAAAAAGTCACAAAGTACCAACACAGACGCATCTCAGCACACAGGCCAGGTGAAGATGTCACCACAAAGGCAGAACAGGGAACCCAACAAGTCCCTCCCTCAAAAGAAAGCAGTGGACAAGGTGGCAAAAACCATCAGAATCAACTTCTTCACAACTATGTAACCATGGGATCCAATCAAAAGCTTCCATCCACGGGGACACATACCGAGAAAGCTCCTGATTTCTGTGGCAGAGCACTGACAGTGGTGGGACGGACCCACTCACCACACTCTTCGTGCAGGCGGCTGACGCCAGACAGGGCACCGCACACCCGATCCCCAAAGGACTGTGGTTGTGCTTCTGACCTGTATGGTAGGAATGTAAAACGGTGCACCTGTTGTGCAAAAGAGTTTGGTGATTCCTCAAAAAGTTAATAACAGATCTATAAAAAATTAAAAAAAAATTTTTTTAAATCACTAGGGACTTCCCTGGTGGTCCAGTGGTTAAGACTCCACGCTTCCACTGCAGGGGTTGCGGGTTCAATCCCTGGTCGGGGAGCTAAGATCCCATATGCCACTCGGCACAGCCAATAAATAAATAAATAAAAATTAAGTTAAAAAAATCAATCACAGAACTGTCACATCACCCGACAATTCCACTCCCAGTCACACACCTACGAGGTGTTCAAACAAAACCTTATACACATTTGCTCACATCAGCACTATTCATTATAGCCAGAAGGTGGAAAGAGCCCACATGTCCATCAACAGATAAATGTAAACAAAATGTGTATATCAGTACAATGAAATACTTTCCAAACATATAAAAGAATGGAGTTCCACTACCTGCTACAACAAGGATGAGCCCTGAAAACACCCAGATGCAAAAGACCAACCTTGTAAGATTCCCTTGACATGGAATGTCTAGAACAGGCAAATCCACAGAGAACCAAAGGACGTGAGTGGTTGTGAGGGGCTGGGGGAGGGGAGCATGAAGAGTGACTGTTTATGGGAAACCCTAAAACGGGCAAAACTAATCTATGCCAAAAGCGGAATAGGTGGTGGCTTGAGCAGGGCCTGGGGCATTAAGTGTGACAAGGAACTTTTGGGGGTGACAGACATGTTCTACATCAATTTTGACTGTTGGCCACATGGGGTAATACAACTGTCAAAATGCACCTAGCCGGGCTTCCCTGGTGGCACAGTGGTTAAGAATCCGCCTGCCAACGCAGTGGACACGGGTTCGAGCCCTGGTTCCGGACGATCCCACATGCCACAGAGCAACTAAGCCCGTGCGCCACAACTACTGAGCCTGCGTGCCACAACTAATGAAGCCCACATGCCTAGAGCCCATGCTCCGCAACAAGAGAAGCCACCACAATGAGAAGCCCGCACACCGCAATGAAGAGTAGCCCCCGCTCACAGCAACCAGAGAAAGCCCGCGTACAGCAATGAAGACCCAACGCAACCAAAAATAAATAAATTTATTTATTTAAAAAAAAAACACACCTATATAGATTTTAGAACCAGCACTGTTACTGTCGAGACTATACCCATGGAAATGTCACTAAAACCATCACAGGCACACTAGTGATTACCCTGAGCAACACAAACACGTGCCGGATGGACATGAGAAATGACACACTCTGGTTAAAGTCGGATCAAGTGAAGGGCCAGAGGCCCCACCTAAGAACGGCTGCTCCCACAGAATGCCCCCCGCCAGAGCCTTGGAGACTCTCCTCCCTGGAAGACAGCCCACCAGCACAGCTGCTGTCTGTCCTGAGAGGGACACCACTGCTGCAAGGCAACCAAGGGAAGACAGTGATGCTAACAGAAAAGAGTTTTCTGAAAAGTTGCTGTTTTGGGGTTTTGGGGCTCTGCTGGAGCTTCGTTGTAGCGCGCAGGCTTCTCTAGTGGCGGCGCGTGGGCTTGGTTGCAGCATGTGGGATCTTAGTTCCCTGACCAGGGATCAAACCCGGGCCCCCTGCATTGGAAGCGCAAATTCTTAACCACTGGACCACCAGGGAAGTCCTGAAATGATGTATTTTTTAAAGTTTATTCAAAATAAATTCCAGTCAACTTCGTTCTTCAAAGTATATCCCCCGCTCCTGCATGAATTTAGCACTCATGTTATGTAATTCAGGTCTGCGGCAGGGCTTTCATTGATGTCACAATTCCCCTAGAAGACACACCATCACCCTGCTGGGTTCAGACGTCTCCCACTCATCTCCAAAGCTGCCGCCACAAAGAAGCCGCTGCATTCAACAACACTTCTTTCCACAAAATCCAGACTTGTCTTACCTAAGGTAGCAAAACTTGATTAAAATTCCCACAAAGGGAAATAAACCTACAGTGTATCTTCTCCATCTTAAAAATATCTCAAATCCATCCAGTCCCTCGGCTGTACCACCAGCCCTCCATGGTCCAGTTCCACCATTACTGCCTCTAGACACGGTCTCACCCGTGTGCAGCAGGCGGGAGCTCTGAGATCAGAACTAGGTCAGAGCAGAAAGGACTAGTCGTCTTCCCGGAGCCGACACCTGCAAGGCGGGTGCAGCACTGCTGCTCCGCAGTCGCAACTCTACGTGCAGTGTCACTTTACAGTAACAACACTTCCTCTTCTGGATCAATCAGTAAACCTTCACTTTGTTAAACTTCGACACTGAGCTACACACTGTCTTAATACTGTGACAGAACTAAAGAGGGCATGAAGCACACCTACTGAAGACACAGGACAAGGGTTCCCTGAACCAGGCCCTCGTGCTGCTGTCTGAGCTGCAACTACTTGTGGGGAGCCCAATCTGACTCCAACAAACAACTGACAAACTCTAGTTTTTCAAGTAAACAACTGTTGTCAGTATCTGTTGTCAATGATACAATCTAAGCTTTTAAGCAAAAAATATTAAAATTCTGGAAAATTTCTATGCCAGCTTCCACTCTGACCAAGATGGCATAAAAGGAACACATTCACCATCCCGTCAGCCCTGGACAAAAGTACAGTTTCCAGACTCTGGACACCAGGTGGTGAGGAGTGACCCCCCAAGAGATGAGAAGTGGGGAGAGGGAGAGGGTGCGGCAGGGGCAGGAGAGCCTGAAGAGGACGGAGCTGGGTCCGGGTGGGCACATGGGGGACCTGTACAGGGACAGAGCTCCAAGGAGCAGAAAAACCAGCCCTGGACTGAACGCTGCTCTGGTCCCACCTAGCAAAGCTGCAAGTAAAGAACTGAAAGAAGTAACTGCTTCAAAGGAGCTTAACTACCCCCAAGAACAAAGCCCAAGGATGTTTACAGTAACACGAAAATATCCAGCAACGACAAGGTACCATTAACAATGCCTGGCACACTATCAAAAATGACCACGCAGAGGATCAGGAGAGTGTGGGCAACAACAGAGGACAGCAGCCACGCACAAGTGAGAGGACAGCCACACCGGATGGACACGGACCCGGATGCTGAAGACCCATGTGCTGATCAGACAGATGAAGATCTAAAACGAATCCAACTTCTTGACAAAATAAAACTACAATGTATGAGGTAAACTTTCCTGAGACGAGAATGTGTGTCACAGTAGACATCACAGAAGGAAAGCAGTGAGCTGAGAGACACAGCAACAGCAAGCGCCCCGAACGAGAGAGGGGGCACGGGGCACACCGCGCTGGGTGACATTTTAGGCAATCCCATAGGAAGGAAAATGGAGTCTCCAAAAGAGAGGGAGGGAAAGAAAGTTATCTGAACAAATAACGGCCAAGAATTGATGGACACTATAAACCCACAGACCCATAAAGCTCAACAAACCCCAAGCACAAGAAACATGAATAAAACTTGCTCTACGCTGCATCAGAAACCAAGTGACTTGAACTCTCAACAGCTTCAGAGGAAACAGCCACATTCCACACAGAGGTCTGAGTACCAGGGGGACAGCAGATTTCTGGCTGTAAACAGTACAAGTCACAATCAGTGAAGTGACAGGACTAAAGCACTCGGAACACAGGGTCAGCCTGCAAAACACCTCTCAAAACAATGGCAGAAGAAACACACGGTGAGGCAGACAGAAGCTGGAAGAGCTCATGCCTGAGTCCACTGTGAGAATACCACACAGAGGAATGAAGAACACCAAAAAACAGAAACCACCCAGTTTCTAAGCAGTTTTACTCCTTAAACTTACAAATCTGCAAACTATACCATATGATTTAGGTTGTCTAAAAAACTCTTCAAGTCTAGGTTTTAAAGTTTTTTCAACTTATTATTTAAATCTACTTAGAAGAAAATTAACCATTAAAGTAAAAATAATGTAGCATGTATTCTATAACATGTAGAAGATGTGTCACAGCAATAACACAGAGACCTAGAGGGGAAGAATGAAGTACAGCACACAAGAGCAGTAGAAGCACTGCTCACAACACCGACGGCCCACAGATGGACGACACACACACTCCACGCGGTCCATCCGCGCAAGGGAACGGTATGCTACAGCCTGGACGAGCCTTAACGACAGTACACTTGGTGAGGCGAACCAGACACAGAAGGACAATGCCATGTGACCCCACTCACACAAGGTCCCTGGAGGAGTCACGTTCACAGACGCAAAGCAGCGTGGGGGCCGGGGCGGGGGGCAAGTTGACAGTGTCCTGGGGACAGAGCTTCAGTCAGGGAAGATGAAAAAGTTCTGGAAATGGAGGGTGGTGACGAGAGCTGCACAACAATATGAGGACACAAGACTGTACACTTACAAATGGCTAAAATGGGGCTTCCCTGGTGGCGCAGTGGTTAGGAATCCACCTGCCAATGCAGGGGACACGGGTTCGAGCCCTGGTCCGGGAGGAGCCCACAAGCCGCAGAGCAACTAAGCCCGTGCACCACAACTACTGAGGCCTGCAAGCCTAGAGCCCGAGAGCCACAACAGGAGAGGCCACCTCAATGAGAGGCCCAAGTACCGCAACGAGGAGTGGCCCCCGCTGGCCACAACTAGGGAAAGGCCAAGTGCAGCAGCGGAGACCCAATGCAGCCAAAAATAAATTTTTTTAAAAAATGGCTAAAATGGGTTATGTTACGTGTACTGTACCACAATAAAAAGAAAACTCAAGTTGGCAATAATCCAACTTTAATGCAGTTTTACTAAATAAAGAAAAATTCACAGAACCATGAACAGTACCATCCTATTTTAGTTGCCTAAATTCTCCAAACTTTTTCCCCTAATCTAGGAAAATAAGGACAAATGCCTCCTCTAACTAATTACCATGGTCATTTCTACTACACTATAAAGCTGTGAACACTAGGGTCTCCTCTACGCCATGGTCACTGACCAGCAGTGCAGCTCCTGGATGCCAGAGGGACCAAGTCCCAGCCCCTCCCCCACCGCCGTCCAGTCGTGAGGCGCCACCCAGGATGTGCAAAGGCCCCTCAGCATCTCTGTCATCAGTGGGATACTCCACTCATCACAGCTTCACTTCACAAGCAGCCTCGTTAGTACCAACTCAATCACCATAAATACTTCATCCCAATGTGTTACTCCACAGCAAAGTGTTCAGTTCACATTTAATTCAAAATTAATTCCTTAGGCTGGCATACATGCATGATGACTGTTATTAAGTTTAATATTCCCCCAGCTTTCTACTTAAGGAAAAAATTCATTTCTTCTGTACAAGTCAAAACACACTTGGGGAAAGTGCTTCCTGTTCAGAGCGCAATTGTGTTTACAAAAAGATCAATACCAGTAGATCACGATGGTGGAATGTATCCCCTTAGCCTAAAATTTCTTAAAAGTGACAAACATCCTAGAAAAAATAAATCTAAAACAGCACTGAAAAACAATGATGTATCAGTAGCTGACCAGATCAGACGGACAAATAACCCACATCTAGGGAAACCACAGATCAAACTATATAGAAAGACCAAAGTCAAGACACTGCTGCAGTTAAAAGAAAGCTGCAAGGACAAAACTCAGTGAATTTATGCACTTCCAAATTCATCTGGTGTGACAGGGCTCTCTGCACACTGGCGCCAGAAGGCCAAATCTGTCCCACTGCTGCTTTTGACACAGTCCACAATCTAAGAATGGTTTTATATTTGTATCTGATTGAAATAGAAGAGAATATTTTGTGGCAACAGAAAATGACATGAAATTCAAATTTCCGTGTCAATAAATAAAGTCTTACTGGAACACAGCCAGGCTCCTTTGTTACATATGGTCTATGGTTCCTTCATGGCAGAGCTGAGCAGGTGCAGTGGAGACCATGCAGCCCCAAAGTCTGCAAGTTACTATCAGGCCCCTTATAGAAAACCTTGGAGAGATAAATAAATTAAGACAAGTTTGCATATTCAAAGAGCTACTAAATACTGACAAGATGAAAAAGTCCAATCCAAACCCTAACAAATAAGTGAAATTTCAGACTCCCACAAAAAGGCAGAAAACCCTACAAGTTACCATAAAATCCTAAAAGGTTACCTACAGAGGATCATGAATCAGACTGGTGTCAGATGCCACATGACACAGAACAGGGGTCTGGAAAGCTCTGACGTTCAGGGTACCAGTGCTCAGCCACTTGGGGCCGCACAGCCTCGTGCTGGCCCGAAGAACAGCCGCCCCAGCAGGCGGGCGGGCAGCCGTGCTCCCGCTCCACACTCCTCCAGGATGCCCAGATCCAGCAACAACCACGTGGCTCCTGGTGACAGCTCCAGTCACCAGCCACTCTCTCAGAAATGTCAGGATGCCAACGACAGCAGGGACCAGGAGAATGAGCCTGTACCTGAGCCTGGCAAGATGCCGGCAGAGCCTCCCGCTGGCTGTGGGGCAGCCACATCATGTCACTACACAAAGGACACCCTCATGCTCTTTCTGTAACGAGCCCAACTTTGCTGACAGTTCAATTGTCTGAAGAAGAAATGATTCTCTGATTTATCTAAAACCTGAAAGCCTTACTCCTTAACCTCTTCACTAAGCCTCGGTTTGGTCGTCAGTCAAGCAGAAATCATCCTGCCAACCACACAAGATCATCGCAGGATACAGAGTACCTGGATGATGCCCGGCACACAAACAACAAAGCACCTGACAAACGCTAGCATTATGTGTTGGCTAAAAGCTAAGTAAATTTTGGAAGAAAATCACACTGACATCAAAGGGAAAAAAACAAAGCTTAACTGCTCCCTAAGCTTTGGAGAGCCAGACCAAGGCCCTCTATGAGCATTCTGACCTCGATAAATTCAGCATCAAAGCAGCTATCAGATTAGAAGTAACAGTGAGCCTTGCACAGGGCCATGAACAGCGCCTGTCCCCACCAGCCCACCTGCACACACACACATGTGCAGATATACACATATCCACACATGGATACACAATGCAGGATAATACTGTATGTTTATAAAAGTCACACCCAACAACTGAGTTACTTACTACCCATGTTCTTTTGGCCATGCCGCACAGCCTGTGGGATCTTAGTTCCCCAACCAGGGACTGAACCCGGTCTCTGGCAGTGAGAGCGCCGAGTCCTAACCGCTGGACCGCCGGGGAAGTCCCGCTAACTCATGTTCTTTAACACCCCTGACTCTGTAGTCACGAAACCTGGCAAGAAGGAACCATTAGTGTTAACCTGAAAAGGAAAACCAAAGCAGAGAACTAGACAGCTGTTAGGAAAACTACAGCAAAAATGAGAGGATCTGGGTGTGGGCCGTCCAAACGACTGTGCCCCACAGCGGACTGTGCACAGTGCACCTTCCCTGCCTCGCCATCCACACCTGCAGGGTGACTCCCAGCTCCTCCCGTCAAGAGGCTGCGTGGCCACAGCTATTTCACACCCCATAAACCTGGGCTGGCCTCACGATGAGCTGGGCCCAGCAGGACGGGGCACAAGTGACATCGTGCAGCTCTGGGCCTCAGGGGTCACGCCGTGCCTGCCCTCTAGTCCACTGTCCTGGGCAGGGTGATGAGAGGCGCAGCCCAGTCACCTGTCAGCCAGCCACCAAGATGGCCTAGCAGCACACGGAACCAAGGCTTTAACCCTAGAATACAAGACTGGTTTCACGCTCGAGAAACAATCCGTGTAATCCACAGAATTTACAAACTAAAGCAGCAAAACCGTAGGACCAACTCGACTGGTGCAGAAAGTTTTTGCTAAAATCCACCATTCATTCCCGATAAAAACTCAGCAAATCTGGAATAAAAGGGAACTTCCTCAACCTATGAAAACCCCGTTAACGGTGAAAACTGACGGCTTCCCCAGTCAGAAACAAGCCTCAGGGATTCCCTGGTGGCGCAGTGGTTGAGAGTCCACCTGCCGATGCAAGGGACACGGGTTCGTGCGCCGGTCCGGGAAGATCCCACATGCCACGGAGCGGCTGGGCCCGTGAGCCATGGCCGCTGAGCCTGCGCGTCCGGAGCCTGTGCTCCGCAATGGGAGAGGCCACAACAGTGAGAGGCCCGCGTACCGCAAAAAAAAAAAAAAAAAAGAAGAAAAAAAAAGAAAAAAAGAAACAAGCCTCAGACGGGAAGCTACTCTCCCCCTTCTTTTCATCACTGCACTGGAGGGTCTGTTCAGGGTAGTCAGACCAAGAGAAAAGAAAGAAAAGGTATCAGAGTAGAGAGGAAGGAGTAAAGCTGACTTCACACGTTGACAGCATCATCATCTATGTACACAGACAAGCCAACCAAACCTAGCAAAGAGACATCAGAACTAGCAAGTGAGGTTTAGCATGGCTGTAGGATACAAGGTTAATAAAAAAATTTTGACATCTCTACTATTACAAAATATAGAAATTTTGGGAATTCCCTGGTGGTCTAGTGGTAAGGACTCCACGCTTTCACTGCCGAGGGCCCAGGTTTGATCTTTGGTCAGGGAACTAAGATCCTACAAACCGTGTGGAGCAGCGTATTTAAAAAAAAAAAAAAGAAAGAAAGAAATTTTTTAAAAACAACATTTATGGACTTCCCTGGTGGCGCAGTGGTCGAGAATCCACCTGCCAATGCAGGGGACACGGGTTCGAGCCCTGGTCCAGGAAGATCCCACATGCCGCGGAGCATCGAAGCCTGTGCACCACAACTACTGAGCCCACGAGCCTCAACTACTGAGCCCACGAGCCACAACTGCTGAAGCCCACGCTCCTAGAGCCCGTGCTCCACAACAAGAGAAGCCACCGCAATGAGAAGCCCGCGTACGGCAATGAAGAGTAGCCCCCGCTCGCCGCAACTAGAGAAAGCCTTGCGCAGCAACGAAGACCCAACGCAGCCAAAAATAAATAAATAAATTTATATACATATAAAAAAAAAGTCCTACAACACACAAGACAGCCCCCACAGCAAAAAAGAAACAAACAAAAAAAAACATTTACAACAGCATCAAAATACGAACTACTTTAGGGGAAAATCTGACAAAAGATGTACAGTATTCTAACCCTGACAAGTGAAGCCCTGCTGAGGGAGACTGCAGGACAAAGCCAGCAGAGAGAGATCCAGTGTCCAAGGCTGGGAGACTCTGGTCTGCTCACCCGAGAGCCAATGCGACCCCAACCAAAACCCCAGCAGGCAGGCTTCCCTGGTGGCGCAGTGGTTATGAATGCGCCTGCCAATGCAGGGGACATGGGTTCGAGCCCTGGTCCAAGAAAATCCCACATGCCACGGAGCAGCTAAGCCCACGTGCCACAACTACTGAGCCCTCGTGCCACAACTACTGAAGGCCGCACACCTAGAGCCCAAGCTCCCCAACAAGAGAAGCCACCGCAACGAGAAGCCCTCGCGATGCAACTAGAGGAAGCCCGCGCACAGCTATGAAGACCCAATGCAGCCAAAAATAAGTAAATAAAATGAATTTTAAAAGAAAAAGAAAAAAAAAAAACAGCAGGCTTCTCTGTGCGATGTGACATAAGACAGAAAATAACCAAAACAAGTCTGAAAAAAGAAAAACGAGTCTGCAGTACTGACACCCCAGGACGGCAGGCCTCACTGTACACCTACAGGAACCGTCGTGACGGGTGCTGTGGTGCAGGGACAGACGAAGAGATCAATGTGACAGAACAGAGTCCAAAAACAGACCCACCCACACACAGACAACCGATTCTCTACAAAGATACCGAGTCAGTGAAGAAAAAAGATTACATTTATATAAAATTCTAGAATATGCAAAGTACGCTACAGAAAATCAGGAGCAAGGGAGGGCTGCGGCAGGGGGGATTATGAAGGGGTCCTAAACTTCGGGAGGGTGGTAGATACATCCGTTATCTTGAGTGTGCCAAAGTGTATCCAATTGTACACGTTAGTAAGTGCAGTTTATTGTACGTCAGTAACACCAAACTAAAGCTGGAGAAAAAAAAAACAGCAGTTACCAGGCATCAAATGTCACCCTTGGCCAAGCAAAATGGGGGGAAAATAAGTAAAATTATTGTTTAGGGCTCTTGTGCTAGTCACTGTGCTGGTTGCTTTAACAGTCATCAGCTCACTGAACCAGAGAAAGAAAAATAAAAAAGCCCTGAGAGGCAGATGTAATCTCAATTCTCATAACAACAACAAGAGAGATGCAGTGACTTGCTCTCAGTCCTGGCTCTGACCCTGCCTCTAACTCCTTCACAAGAAGGCCGAGATGCCACGGCACGCGGCACAGGGCAAACACGCGCCGCGATTCCAGCCACAGCTGGCGCACGGCAGTCTTAGGCGAGGGCACCGAGTGGCCAGGCTGTGGCCAGGCAGCCATGGGCTTTGTGTGTCCAGACTAAACGTAGGTGAGGGAAACTGGTTAGTCTACGAGCTGGAAAAGCGAAGGCAGAACAGCAGCCTCTGAGGACCAATCATCTCTCCTCTACATCCTAAACTTAAAAGCACTACTGAACTCCAAACCAGAGACTCGATGGAAATGCTAACAATGTCCACGTCATAGCCTTCGAGCAGCTGAACACAAAACTGAAAGGACTGGTAACCTGAGTCCCTGAGTATCCATATTTCATACCCTCAGAAACACGAATCTGAGACAGGTGATTACAGCAAGTCAGGGAAAGCTCACAAGACAGCAAGAAGGCAGCAAACTGCCCCAGAGGCCTGAAGGAGCCCTGCGGGAAGGGACTCTGCCAGAGGCTGCTCTGAGCAAAGCGTGCAGTCACGATGAAGCCACCGGGGAGGTGTTAAAGGTACAACTCACCATCCAAGTCACACACTCAACTCCCATGCAGCACCACACAGAAGAGGGAAAAAGGAAACACTCCTCTCACCGTGTATTTTAAGGACTTGGCACCCTAACTGCCGGTCCCTGTCCACCACGCATGGGGCAGCTGGCGGTGTACACAGGTCCCTGCCAAGCGCTAGGACATCTCACTTTATCTTGATTTTTATAATAATTTTTCTTAATTAATTTTTTTATTTATTTTTTGCTGCACTGAGTTTTCGTTGCTGCGCACGAGCTTTCTCTAGTTGCGGGGAGCGGGGTCTACTCTTCGTTGCAATGTGCGGGGCTTCTCACTACGGTGGCTTCTCTTGTTGTAGAGCACGGGTTCTAGGCGTATGGGCTTCAGCAGCTGTGGCTCGTGGGCTCTAGAGCACAGGCTCAGTAGTTATGGCGCACGGGCTTAGCTGCTCCGCAGCATGTGGGATCTTCCCAGACCAGGGCTTGAATCCACGTCCCCTGCATTGGCAGGCAGATTCCTAACCACTGCGCCACCAAAGAAGCCCTATCTTGATTTTTTAAACTCTCTGCCAAAACACGGCTGAGTGGTAAACTGAAAATAATTAGCACTGTTTCCCACTTACCAGGCGTACGTCATCACTCACAGAAAGAGAGACAAATCTCTGTAAAACAAGAGGCCGGAGGACCCAGGCTGAGGCCTCCTCCAGCTGTGCCACCTGCCCAAGCAGGAGTGAGCACGGGGATGGGCACAGAGATGGAAAAAGGCACCTGCTCCAGATCCAACGGCAGGTTTCCCACCTTCTTTCTGAGGCTGAAGCTGCCACGTGAACACACCCAGGGCACAGAAGCGACAGCTCAGCAGGAAGCCCGAGGGCCATGAGCTCCCTTCTCCACGTGCCAAGTCTGAGCACAAAACACGTTCTTATTTTTGCACAGAGGTGGGAAGAGGGTACCAACATCTCTAAGTTGGGTGCAATATTTAGAAGATGCGGACAGTATCTAAAAGAAGAAATCATTTTGGACTCACACAACAAACCCAGCAATGAAACAAGGAGCCTAACTGACACACGAAGCGAGTGAGAGGCACGGTGGGTCCAGAGAGCCAGAGTCGACAGGCACAGCAGCTGGCATGGCCAGGAGCTGCAGCTGGCATGGCCAGGAGCTGCAGGCACCTGCTCCAGCAGGAACCCACCGCGCTCGCCAAGACAGCTTCATCGGGTGGGAAGACAGCTAAGTAGAGGACAATTACAACATAGGACAATAAACTGTGACCAGAGACATCCCCCTGGAGACGGAGGATGAGAATCTAGCCAACAGGGGCCAAGGGCACACCCGACAAAGGGGCAGCCGTGAGAGGCCTGAGGGTGAGCGGGCAGCGTCAGGCACCAGGGAAACTGGGGAGAAGGGACTCCCGGGCAGGAAGCAGCCCTTTTAAGACCTGGAAGAGGGCAGTTTCCTTAAGGAAGGGAGTAACAGAGTCAGATCTTCATTTTAGAAAATCACTGTGCAAATTGTGTGGAAGTGCCAGTGACTGGTGACAAAAGGGAAAAAAGGACCAACAGTAACAGAGGGACGATGGGGACAGACCTAGGTGGACAGACGGGAAGGAAGGTGTTTACGAGGGAGAACAGAGAGAGGCTTCAGAGAACGCCCTGCGCCGACCCCAGCTGGAGAAGCGGGAGGTCTGAGAGCCACGGCCGGGCAATCACCCTCCACTGACTCTGGAAAAGGACCAACCGCAGCCAGGAGAACAGAGGAGGGTTCAGTCCAGAGCCCTGCCCGGGGTTCCCTGACACACCCCATCACCCACCCGTCTCCACCAGCCCTGCGAGGTGCACACTCAAGCCGCCCAATCCCACGTGTGTCAGCAGGCCCAAGAGGGCAGTGAGAACAGGCACCAAGGCCACAGTCAGATCCCAGGATGCCCCTGGGATGGGCTGTCGAAGGCCCCCATCCCAGGGGCCACCAGGGGCAGACAGCCCAGCACATGGCCGGGACTGGTGTGGACTCCTCCTGGGGCAAGGCGGCAGGCCTGAGGCTCGAGCTACGGGCTCGGGAGGGGGGCTCCAGGGCCAGGAGCCTACAGGGAGAGGCGGCACAGAAGCAGGGACTTCTCAGACACAGGGAGGGGACCGCTCCCCACGCTGCCCGGCCCGGGACCAGGTGAGGCCCAAGCAGAGGACCCCAGACGCCTGGCAGCAAGCAAGCAAGCCAGCCTGCAGCTGCCACCTCCTCACACATGCAAACGACCGGCAGGTGCTGCCAGAAGCGCGGGCCTCTCGGACGCTAAGTTCAAGACCAGACGTCAGAACCAAGAGTATTCTCGACAGGCTGTCATTCAAAGGGAGACCAAGGTCTTTACAACTGACCTCATAGCTTCCAATGGCGACCACACTTCAAGCTGTGTGTGACAGAACAGAACACTGCTCTCCAGGGGGAAGCGGGCCACCACCTCCAACCACAGAGTGACACGTGACAGGCCGAAATATACACACCCGTAGTCCACAGAAACCCCAGTGAACCCAGCTTACGTCTCCAGTGTAGCCGCGCTGGTGCTGTCAGGCGGTCTCCCGCACTGCCACCCCAGCAGTGCGGGAGGCCATCCCTGCCCTCACCTCCTGCCCGCTGCTGCAGTGGCACAAGGACCTCAGTGAGGGCTCAGCAGGGGAACCTGCACAATTCAGGACAGATGTGAACACTTCTTGTTCAAGAAATCACTGAATGCTCCCTGGGAGTCAATCTTCCAGGCCAGGCCGAGAGGCTGGAGGGGTCTTGGGCAGCAGGTGGGGTCGCACAGATCAATTCAGGTAGGTAGGAAATCCATGACCACTCAGCTGAATAACAAAAGCCTCTGGCACTTAAGCAGGAAGGAAAGAAAGTCACGCCGTTCTAACCTCCAGAACCTGATGCTCTCATGACCAAACGAGAACAGCAGACAATCCAGGGCCCTCCCCACGGAGCTGCGCCATGGCTGCGGAGAGCCCGTAATGAAGGCCTGGCAACTCGGCACTCGACTAGTACTCACTACCAAGCTGGACTGTTTCCAAAGCAACCAGAGAGGACCTCTAAGTCAACCGGTTTTGCATGGAAATTATTCTCCATTACAATAAAATACTGCAGTCAGGAAAAGCATTTTGACAAACTAGGTAGGCAACATCAATAACATTAATGCTAATTATTTATTCACCATCCGTACAACTTTTCCTTAAATTCTAAAATTACTTTATATTATTCACACCAGAAGTTTGAAAGCTATTTTATGAGCACTAAATATTACCATCAATAAAGCATGCTGGGGGCTTCCCTGGTGGCGCAGTGGTTGGGAGTCCGCCTGCCGATGCGGGGGACGCGGGTTCGTGCCCCGGTCCGGGAGGATCCCACATGCCGCGGAGCGGCTGGGCCTGAGAGCCATGGCCGCTGAGCCTGCGCGTCCGGAGCCTGTGCTCCGCAACGGGAGGGGCCGCAGCAGTGAGAGGCCCACGCACCGCAAATAAATAAATTAATTAATTAAAGCACGCTGGGTCTTCCATCTTTAAATCAGGAAAAAGTGGCAGAAGATAGCACAAGAGCAAGTCAACAAGTACAAAAATACAATCAAATCAAAGTTCTGATCTTTGCTCTGATATCTACACCAAGCAAGAAATACCCTCAGAAGTCTGAAGAAAGATCAGGAACATAAAAACAGCTGAGCAACACAAAGATGAAAAGATAGAAACAAGTAAATTCTGAGAACAAAACCCCCTTAGCCAAGGCCTTCTCACATCAAAACCACCAAATTCCAAATCCAATTGAGGCGTTTTCAAAACTGGAATTTTGAAAACTGGAATCAAATTCAAAAGCCCCTGTCTTCGCCATCCCTAAAGCTACTGCTAACGTGTCACAATCTGAGGAACTCAGCACAGTGGGGACAGTCACGCTGTCCTGGAAAGAGATCAGAACGCTAGTATTTCACAGTATCCTCTGTTCTTAGGTTGTTCACAGAACAGAAAGTGATTTGTTTTGTAACGATAAAATGATTATTTACATGTTAACATGAGGAAGAAATACAAAGCAACACCCAGGCACACCAGGAAAGGGGTCCAGGCCCTGCTGGGCCACGCCTGCCTCCAAGCAGCCCTCCCCACCGCGGCGGCTGACGGGGGACTGGGCTGCCCAGAAAGACTCTTCTCCCCAATCCCCACCTGACTGGGGGTGACCGATCCTTCCGGAAAGAGGTTCTAGCATCTCGCCTGCCAACAGCACCGTGACCACTGCCAGTCCTCACACAGGCCAGAGAAGAGGCCAGGGCCACCCACAACCCCCTTACCAAACACAAGGCCCACCACCCCTCCTTGACTGGTATTCCTCCCCCAGACCCACCTGCGCCTCTGCAAACTCCCTGACCCAAAGAGAACAAGGTACCTGCGAGATGCCTTCCCCTTCCTCCTGACCGACATGCTGGTTTAAAGGTGACCAAATCTGGGAGGGGATGAACCACACATCACTCACCATGGTTACATGCTCTCTGTGGTCCAAAAGGACTTTCACGATCTGACACATGTGCAGATGCTGCCAGGCGTAACTACAAACTAAAACCATGACGACTTTTAATAAGATTAACTGTCTAACCAGTAACTTTTTCAGCCTTTTCTAGACAGAAAGAGAATCTCTGTAAGATACCAACACCCACCAAGCAGCAGCACCTCAATGTATGAAAGCTTTCCACCTCTTCAGAAAGGCTGGCCACCCCGACGCTCCTCGCAGAAGGTCAGAACCGTGCTGCTTCCGAACAAATCAAAAGCGCTCAGACCTCACTGGTGCGCGTGGGCAGCGCAGGCTCAGCAGGGGCAACCGGACACCCAATGCCCGTAACCCTGACCACGGAATCCCAGGGGCGGGACCGACAGATGACACTGACACCAGATGGATGCGCAAGGATGTCATTCTGTCAGTGATATGCTGGAAACAAGAAAACGTCCGTCAGGAACAGGCAGGTTAGCCAAGTTGTGGCACACATGTGTTATGATGATGGAAAAACCTGAAGCAGCTCCACAAGTATTAACACAGAACAAACTCAAAGAGTAAGTGGAAAAAAGCAAAGTACAGAAGAACATATATCTGCCACTCATGTAAACCACTCTGCACAGACTCATACACTTGTGTACGCAGAGCCACCCCTGTAAGGACACCCAAGGGATGGGAAGGAAGTGGCCTGGAGCTCGGCACTGGGGGCCAGGAGCCAAGGCTTCCCATGCCAGCCTACAGACAAAACCACTGTTTTCAGTGGAAAACCAAGCATAAAGACAAAAGCAAAACAAACTGTGGGAGGATAAAAGAATGTACAGTTTTAAGTCATCACAGCAGGATCAATCTACTCCATCACCATGGATCTTAACAGTCCGAAGCAGAGAAATTTTTGTTTTCTCCTATTTGATCTGAAAACCCTAGCCACCTCTATCTGTCCAACTGCTGGAGTTACTTACATGTTCCCTCTAATGACACACCTGACACACACCCTGGAACTGTCCCCAGCTCCTCACTCACTGTGCTCACAGCAGAGCGGGCCTCTAGTCCCAGTGAACCGGAGTCTCTCAGGGCATTAGCAGAGCTGGGTGGAGACCAAATGTGGGTATGCACTTCAGAGTCATTCATTCATTCATTCATTCATTTATGGCTGCGCTGCGTCTTCGTTGCTGCGTGCGGGCTTTCTCTAGTTGCGGCGAGCAGGGGCTACTCTTTGTTGCGGTGCACGGGCTTCTCATTATGGTGGCTTCTCTTGTTGTGGAGCACGGGGCTCTAGGCGCGTGGGCTTCAGTAGTTGTGGCACGTGGGCTCAGTAGTTGTGGCTCGCGGGCTCTAGAGCACAGGCTCAGTAGTTGTGGCACACGGGCTCCGTTGCTCTGCGGCATGTGGGATCTTCCCAGACCAGGGATCAAAGCCATGTCCCCTGCATTGGTGGGCGGATTCTTAACCACTGCGCCACCAGGGAAGTCCCCAGAGCCTCTTTGGGCAGACACAACACGCACGCACATGGGTGCACAGGCTGGCAACCTGCACCACACAAAGCCAGTCAAACAGGTGCAAGTCTGCCCCCTAAGTGTCTTCCCTGGCCTCCTCCACCACAGAGGGGGCAGCAGGTCAGCACAAAGGATGTCGCAGGATGTGGATGCAACATGACATGGACAAGCATCACCTACAAAGGGTTTTTCCAACACGAGAGGCCAGCAAGGCCCACACACACACTGCACAGTCCCCTGCCAGACTTCCCCGCCTACAAATCATGGCGGCAAAGAGTAATCTACAAACCACGAAATCATTCTCACACCTAAGCAGATTAACAATTCCCATTACCACCTGACATCTGGTTCATATTTATATGTCCAAGTGTCCCCAAAACACTTTTTTTTTTTTTTTGCGGTACGCAGGCCTCTCCCGTTGCGGAGCGCAGGCTCAGCGGCCATGGCTCACGGGCCCAGCCGCTCTGCGGCATGTGGGATCTTCCCGGACCGGGGCACGAACCTGTGTCCCCTGCATCGGCAGGCGGACTCTCAACCACTGCGCCACCAGGGAAGCCCCCAAAACACTTTTTTAAATTGAGATCTGACACATAGCCCAAAACATTTTTTTTTAAAGCCCTTTTGCCCGCTCCCTCCAAACCAGGATCCAAGCAAGGTTTCCTCAGTGCCTGTGGTCACTAACACAGATGCAGGATAAACATCAGTTAGAACAGCTCACAGACAAAGCCGTGAGTTGGCATTAGTGATGCTGAGTTAGATCACCTGGCTAAGGTGGGACCAGCAGGTCTTCCTACTATACCGACACATGAGTCCTTCTACAACCAAGAAGTCATCGATGGGGTGACCCTTTGTCAGTACATGAATACTTTGAACCAAAAATTTTACCCACGAAGGTTAAAAGGTTTAATCCAACTCTAATCCAGCCTTTCAACCTAACTTCCAGTTAACAGGAAACACAGGACAGAGGAGGAACCAGTTAAGACCCCAGAACCCGGACAAAGCCAGACAACTCAAGAATGCCCTTCCAGGGGCTTCCCTGGTGGCACAGTGGTTGAGAGTCCGCCTGCCGATGCAGGGGACAGGGGTTGGTGCCCCGGTCCGGGAAGATCCCACATGCCGCGGAGCGGCTGAGCCCGTGAGCCATGGCTGCTGAGCCTGCGCGTCCGGAGCCTGTGCTCCGCAACGGGAGAGGCCACAACAGTGAGAGGCCCGCAAAACAAACAAACAAAAAAGAATGCCCTTCCATCTACGGGTGACTGGTCTCAATTCAGGAAGAAGAAACAAAGGGGGAGGCTGACGCTAAAGACCCAAAGGAAAGGGGCAAACACAGCACGGAGTCTGTCAGGTCCTGAGCGCGGGCCCGCAGCCTGCCCCACGGCGCACAACGCTGCTGCTCGCAGGAGACTGTCATTTTTTGAAGGCGCTCCTGAGGGGGACATGTCAGGAGGCTACATCTTGCTTCCAAATTGTCGGGTAGCGCGCACACCCCCAGACGAAGCAAACAGGGCAAACTTAGCAAGCGCTGAACCCAGATGGTAGCACGTGGGTGATCACGGTGCTCTTCCTGCCTCTCCATAGTTCTGAAAATTGTCATGTTAAAAAACTGGAGAACAACTAAAACCTTCGTTTTTTGTGCTCAAGTTTGCAGGACTAATAAGAGGTACTTACAAAATCAACTAAAAATACTCTTTACGCTAGGTATTAGGGACTTCCCTGGTGGTCCAGTGGGTAAGAATCCATGCTCCCAATGCAGGGCACCCGGGTTCGATCCCTGGTTGGGGATCCCACATGCCACGGGGCAATTAAGCCCGTGTGCCTCAACTAGAAAGCCCTCATGCCGCGAACTACAGAGCCCACGTGCCCTGGAGCCCACGAGCCACAACTACAGAGAGAAAACCCACACACCACAACTAGAGAGAAGCCCGCATGTCGCAACTAGAGAAGCTCGCCACAACTAGAGAAGCCCGTGCGCCACAGAGAAGAGCCTGCATGCTGCAACAAAAGATCTCGCATGCCACGACGAAGATCCCACGTACCGCAACTAAGACCCGACACAGCCAAATAAATAAATACATATGTATTTTTTTTAAAAAAAGGCTCTGCGCTTCTAACGCATGGGGCACGGGTTCAATTCCTGGTCAGGGAACTAAGATCCCACATGCCACGGCGTGCCCAAAAAGATTTTTTTAAAAAGGGTAAAATACTTCAACAAAATAATAATAAAGCAAACATGGCAAAATGTTACCTATTAAATCTGATACACAGGATGTTCATTTTACCATTCTGTCCTCTTTTCTGCACTTTATAGCAAAAAGTCAAAAACGAGTGTTCCTTTTAAAAAAAAAAGTGTTACTGGTACAGCTGCTGTGGAAAACACTCCGGCAGTTCCTCACGAAGTTAAACATAGAATCACCATATGATCCACCAATCCCACTTGTGGGTGTGCACCCAAAAGAACTGAAAGCAGGAACTTGAACAGATATTCGCACACCCATGTTCACAGCGGCATTACAACAGCCAAAACATGGAAACCTAACCATGCATCAACGGAGAAATGGATAAACAAAACTTGTGATATGCATACAGTTCAGCCTTAACAAGGAAGGACATAATGCTACGATATGGATGAACCATGAAAACATCCCGCTAAGCGAAAGAGGCCAGGCACAAACGGGTAAATGTGCAGAGTCCATGTCCAGGGGTCTCTGTGGACAGACTGCTTCCGTGAGGGAAGGCGGAAGAGTCTGAAACGGATAGTAGTAATGGTCATAAGAATAGTGTGGATGTAATTAATGCCACTGAATTGTACACTTAAAAGTGGTTAAAATGGTCAATTTTATGTTATTTACATTTTATCACAATAAAAGAAGGATGAGAAAAGTTTAAGAACATATAGATCAAGGTAACATCCCCAACTCTTCACCAAAGAGTGCCTAGAGAGGACTGCAGCTAGATATGAACACATAAAAGGCAAACTCAACACAGTATGCAAGAGCTTCCTAAGCCACTCCCAGAAAACACGGTTCAGTGCTACAGTACCCAAGACAAGGGCCGCCCCTTTCCTAACAAGCTTGTTTCCACTGCAGCTGAAGATACTTCTTCACTGAATCCGCATGCCAGATACAAAGTGCTCACCCACGAGTAGGAAACATGAAAACATCCTTGATACGGAGGACCAGGAATGACTGCCTACAGTCACTGTACCCTGACCTCCCTGGATGTAGCGGAACTGTGGGCAGAGCCAGAACTCCTTTCTCTCTCCAACTTTCATTTCTTTTCTTTCTCCTTCACCAAGTTTTCAGAACACTGGTGACTGTACATCTTTGAATGTGATTAATTGGGCTCCATGGCAAAACAGGTCACAGTAAAATAGTTTTGGAAATATTAAATATGGCTGATATATTTTAAATGTTAAAAATTAGACCTCGGGACTTCCCTGGTGGCACAATGGTTAGGAATCCACCTGCCAACGTAGGGGACACGGGTTCGAAACCTGGTCTAGGAAGATCCCACATGCCGCGGAGTAACTGGGCCCGTGTGCCACAACTACTGAAGGCCGCGCACCTGGAGCCCGTGCTCTGCAACAAGAGAAGCCACCGCAATGAGAAGCCCTCGTACAGCGAAGACCCAATGCAGCCAAAAATTAATTTAAAAAAAAAATTAGACCTCATATTCGCTTCTTGGTATGTATTCTTCTATTTCAAATTTATTATGGCTTCAAAAGAATCCAAGGAAAGGGGGGCGGAAATGGCTCATTACGGGGAGTGCTTGATAAACTGGTTCTGCATCTTCCTCTTTCAGGAAGAGTTCCTAACCTAACTTCAGTCTTTATTAAGACACCAAGGACACAGCACAGCAGCAGCGGTGGCCTGCTTGGCCAGCCTGGATGTGGACTCTGGGGAGCAGCACATGCGGGGCCCTCAGGGCCGGCAGGTCCCCGTGACTTGAGGGCCTTATTTTTATGGCCAAGTCTGACAAACGGGCGGGCACCTATGAACAATCACCCTAACGCACACTCTGACTGCAAAAATGAAAGAGAGGGATAGACAAAAACTGGAAGATAAGTAAAACCAAAGTTCTAGAGTTGGTTTTTCTTTTGAAATCCCTCAAATCTGTCTAAAAATAAGACATCCTATCCCAAATATCTCAGTAGAAAAGACAGACCCTACACCCTTAACCAACCTGCTGCCTGCATCCCACATGGGAACTCACGACCTGGCTGCCCCCTGGAAGCAACCTGGGTGTCCTGCCCCCACGAGCAGCATCCTTGCTGACAGGACAGTCACACCTCGGGGAGCTGCACCCTGGCCCACTCCCCTTCCACCGCGGCTGGTGGAGAGCGGCGCTCACGCGCACCCACTCCTGGTGAAGTCTGCCAACAAGCAGCAGCTGCTTCCTACCTTTGTCATCGACAATCCTGGATGCTTAGTGAAAACCCCTTATTGTAACTATAACTCTAACCTCAAAGGACCACACCTCAACAGAACGAAACCTTGGTTATTCTGAAGTTTTCCAGGATGAGGTAGCCTGGAAAGCTCAACGTGCCTGAACTGAGACATCCCACAGTGACACACTTGAGCCCTCGCATTCAGTGACTCCAAGCAGATAAACATCCCACCACTGGTAACTGCATGGATACCGCGTCCCCTGCTCCCCGTGTGTCCCCCACCCAACACTCAGTCCCTGGAGGATCAGTCCTTAAGGGTTTTGGTGTCAGATAACCAACCTCGGAAAAGTGTAGGGTCACTAGAAGGCAGGTTTGCTCCTGCAAGAAACAAATATAACCTGATACAAAAATATCTCACTACTCAGAAGTGACTTTAATGAACCTGAAGGCTATTTAAAGCAGCCTACTTCCCTACATTAATCAGCACTTGATATTTGCTTTTGTATAAACTCAGTTTATGAACTATTTGTGTTTACCTTTTACTTTTTTAAGTGAATGCATGTACAGATATACTAACATGCCAGCAACAAGGACTGGGCAGGGGCAGAGTGGTCGTGGGGCACCACAGGGACAGTGGGGGGCAGCAGAGCACTGAAGGGCCTCACCCTGTGCAGGAGGTTTCAACGGCACTCCCAGACTACATCTTGTAGTGAACTTCTGTATTCTCTTCCCGTTTTACTGAAAAATAATTGACTTCCATCACTGTATAAATTTAAGGTGTATAGCCAGATGGGTGGATTAACATACACTGTGAAATGATTGCCACAGGTTCGGCTGACATCCGTCTTCTCATAGACACAATAAAAACAAAAGGAGAGAAAAGGAAAACCACCTTTCTCCTTTTCAGAAGGACCCTGAGGATTTAGTCTCCTAACAACTCTCCTGCACACTGTTCAGCAGTGGCAGCTATAGCTACCAAGTGGTGCACCCCACTCCCAGGGCTTATTTGTCTTGTAGCTGCAAGTCTGTGCCTTTTGACCACCTTCCCCTAATGCTCCTCTCCTCACTCTCTGCCTCTGGTCTCATCTCTTTTTCTATGACTTTAGTGTTTTGTTTTGTTTTAGATGCCACATATAAGTAAGATCATACAATGTTTGTCTTTCTCTGACTTACTTCCCGTATATAATACCCTCAAGGTTCATCCATGTGGTTGCAAACAGCAAGATTTCCTCCTTTTTATGGGCTGAATAATATTCCATTGTATATATGTACCACATTTCCCTTACCCATTCATCTATCAACAGACATTTAAGTTGTTTCTATACCTTGGCTGTTGTAAATAACGCTTCAATGAACATGGAGGTTACAGATCTTTTCAAACTAGAGTTTTCATTTCCTTAGGATAAGTACCCAGGAGTGAAACTGCTGGATCATACGGCTGTTATGTGACTGACTGACTGACTGACTGATTTAGGTCTTAGTTGCAGCACGCAGGATCTTTTACTTGCAGCACACAGACTTCTTAGTTGCGGCATGCATATGGGATCTAGTTCCCCAACCAGGGATCGAACCCGGGCCACCCGAATTGGGAGCGCAGATTCTAACCCAGTGGACCACCAGGCAAGTCCCCATATGGTAGTTCTATTTTTAATTTTTTGAGGAACCTCCATATTGTTTCCATAGTGGCTGCACCAATTTACATTCCCACCAACATTGTACGAGGGTTCCTTTTTCTCCACATCCTCGCCAATACTTCTTATTTGTCGTCGTTTTGATAACAGCCACTCTGACAGGTGTGAGATGATCTCACTGTGGTTGTGATTGGCATTTCCCTGACGATTAGTGATGACGAGCACCTTTTCATGTTATCTGTTCGTCATTCATTATATTCTTTGGGAAAATGTCCACTCAGGTCCCTTCCCATTTTTTTATTTGGGTTATTTGGCTTTTTGCTATTGAGTTGTATGAGCTCTTTTTTGTATTTTGGATATTAACTCCTTATCAGATACATGGTTTACAAGTATTGTCTCCCAACTCCAGAGGTTTTCTGTTCACTTTGGTAATGGTTTTCTTTTGTTAATCGAATTATTAATATAAATTCACTATCATCTAGAATGAACGTGACTTTTACATTTTACATCCCAAAGAGTAGTTTTCGTTATGTAATCAGTTTGTAACATTTGCAAGAGAGGCCCATGGGCATGAAACCTACCAGCACCGCCTCACCCACACCACGTTCTACCTACCTGGGCCCCCAGCGCACAGGGGCCTCTGGACGAGGAAACTGGCGTGCTCTCCCCTGTGAGGGGGGCCAGGAGAACCTTTTCTCCCCTTTGATGCAGTGACAATACCAGGAGAATCTATTCAGCAGACAATATCAACAATTTACAATGAGGGCTTACTTCTCTGAATGACATGCTAGGCTTCCAAGTCCAATTGTGAATTTATTTCAAGGGAAAAAAAGCATGTGCGCTGAGTCTCATCTATGTGACTATCACCTCTAAATCTTATTAGGTGACAAGTTAGTTATATTTTCAGCCGTAAAGCTACAGCTTAGGAAATGTAGCCACTAACGAAAGATATTATTTGTGTGGGAAGTTTAGAAAGTACCCTAGATTTTGATGAGGACACAGGTCCCCGTTCCAACTCTCAAGCGGCTGCCTTGTAAACAGAGGTGTGGGTTGGAGTTAAACACACAGACACCAGGCCACGCAGGAAATAAACTCATCAACATTAGTCTGTTTGCTACAAATCTCTCCGCCTCCTTTTAGAGGCCCACAACCCACTTCCAGCCTCCCCTAAGAGGGATGCAGTGAAGCTTGGTCCCCCAGTAGTAGATACCTGGCACCCCTGCAGCTGTTATTTACTGCTCTCAGGACTGCAACCTGCAAGCAACTCAGAAAGAGCAGAGTCTGAGAATGAGGGGAGCACAGACTGTTTCTCTTCTTAAACCAACAGCCTACTTGCAAACACCTGGAAACAAAGTAGCCTTCGCCCGTTAATCTTAAGTTATTTTTACAGAACCCTCTTAGCTCTCAAAAACATCCCTGGGGCTTCCCTGGTGGTGCAGTGGTTGAGAATCTACCTGCCAATGCAGGGGACACGGGTTCGAGCCCTGGTCTGGGAAGATCCCACGTGCCGCGGAGCAGCTGGGCCCGTGAGCCACAATTACTGAGCATGCGTGTCTAGAGCCTGTGCTCCGCAACAAGGGAGACCGTGATAGTGAGAGGCCCGCGCACAGCGATGAAGAGTGGCCCCCACTTGCCACAACTAGAGAAAGCCCTCGCACAGAAACGAAGACCCAACACAGCCATAAATAAATAAATACTTTAAAAAAAAAAAAAAAGCATCCCTGGACAAAGAAACAGTACCAGGCCAGCCTCGGGGAGGGTCAGAAAAGGCCAGAGACTAGCACAGCCACTTGAGTCCCTGCCCCATCCCGGATCCCCCACCCCCGTGGTAATGGTGCAGCCATCAAACACTGCAGTCAGGGTCACAAAAACAACTATAGCAACTTGTTCTCTCCCTCAGGTGCAGGGCGGTTGTCAGCCAGTAAAATGGTGAAACGCTTTAATGTTATGGAGGGGTGGTAACAAAGGGACTTGGCAGAGCGACGAGCGTTTAAGTGAGAGTGAACGTTCAAAGCCAAGCACCACACAGCCAAGCGGCCCAAAACATCCACTTCTGCTCTCCGTTTATCTCTCCATCTGCAATTAGACTGCATGCAATTCGGGGCCCTGACTGTACTGCTGGCCCAGTAAAGCCATCCCCCGCTGAAGGCTCCAGGGCCAGACGCCCTGAGCGTAACTGCTGCCGCCCACAGTCCGACCAAAGGACAAAGCCCTCGTGACACAGCACATGACAAGCATGCAGTGACAGAGCAGGTCAGAGGCTCCGTTCTGACGGCCTGAAGCAAACCGCACCGACTCTCACGCGAGCAGACACCGGCGCAGCTTCACTGGACGACGAGCTCCAGGCACACAGGGCTGTGTATCTCCTGCCAGGTGCCACTCCTTCCTCAGCCTAGAGCCTAACTTTTTTTTTTTTTCTTTTGCGGTACGCGGGCCTCTCACTGTTGTGGCCTCTCCCGTTGCGGAGCACAGGCTCCAGACGCAGAGGCTCAGCATCCATGGCTCACGGGCCCACCCGTTTCGCGGCATGTGGGATCCTCCCGGACCGAGGCACGAACCCATGTCCCCTGCATCGGCAGGCGGACTCTCAACCACTGAGCCACCAGAGAAGCCCAAGCCTAACTTTTAAGATCCGTCTTTCAGGCAAATACTGACTAGGTATCTGATCATACGTGCACAACATGTGCATAGAACTATGGGAAATACAAAACAGACGGCGTGCAAGAGAAGCCTGAGATATCGTGGCCTTTCTCCTCTCCACCCACCCGCCTTCATCGCAGGCTGCTTCTCCAGCTGCAAGTTCTCTAGCCCCTCCTACCCAGACTCAGAGCTACTCTCCTTGGCCTGCAGTTTAACTGTCTGGGAATAAGACGTGTAGGAGCCAATCACAGGCTCCTGGGGAGGTGCCCACTCCTCCCTGCAGGGGGCAAGCACCAGAGACTGGGGCTGGGTCTGTCACAGCTCCACAAGGCAGGGGACCTTTTATATAACTGGCCATCCCTCTCAGCTGACCCTCAAGTATTTACATCAACACTTGTCAGCAGGGACTTCCCAGGTGGCACAGTGGATAGGACTCCACGCTCCCAATGCAGGGGGCCCGGGTTCAATCCCTGGTCAGGGAACTAGATCCCACATGCATGCCGCAACTAAGAGTCCGCATGCCAGAGCTGAGGAGCCCACCTGCTGCAACTAAGAAGCCCTGGAGCCACAACTGAGGAACCCGCCTGCCACAACTAAGACCCGGTGCAACCAAATGAATAGTCTTCGCATCTTGTCCAGGCAGCCCACTCTCAAGATCCCCAGGTGCTCTGAGGGCGGCCTCGATGGGAGGCCCTCCCAGCCTCGCCTCAGGCCAGGCTCCAGCAGACACACTTCGCTCCTCAGCCACTTCCCTGGGACAGCACCTCTGCCAGTCATTTAAACTCAGGCATCATTCCGACAACAAAATCTCAATCCCATCATCCATTTCTACCACTCACCGTACATTTCCCTAGAAAATGGTGTTCTCACTTCCTGTAACAGTTTCCACTGAGACCTTTCTAAACCAGACATCATCCAAAAGCAGAGGATGGCGGGGCTGAAAGAACAGGCTAGAAGACAAGGCAGGGGGCTCTCATGAGCAGTGGCCACCCTGGCTGGCACTCACTCCCTCCACCCAAGCCCTAAACGCCACCCCTCTCCTGGCAGCCCAGATTCACGCATCACCAGGCACTGGCCTTCCGCTGGCACCAGCAGAGCCCACGCACGGCCGCTGCCGTCCCTCAGCACGCCATGGCCAGGGCCCTCATCCTGAGTCCCACACACTCGGCTGTACTCCGTTTCCCTGGCTTCATCTGCTACCACCTTCTTTCATGGGCTCCGTGTTCAAACAAGCCAAGCTGACATTCTCACGTTACAACCCGCCCTCGTGGCCCTTGTCCAGAGCCTTCCGGCAGTCTGCCGGCCTGACCCTGCTCTCTGCACACCCACCGACGCCCACCATGCTTCCAGAGCACTTCCTGCATCAACCCCCAGACCCGGAGCCAGAAATGCCCTCGCCCCTGCGTGCAGCTCCTGTCCCACACCTTGCTTTCATCTCTGTGCTTCCCCCACACAGTCCTGCACACAGTGAGCAACCAACAAACATCTGACTAAATCAGTGGAACGTGGGGAAAGCTGTCTGTGTAGTCTTAGAAGCCCCTCCCTAAAGCATGTTATGCATTCCAGTTACAAAAAGACACCAAACTGTTCTCCCCGTATACAGCAGGCCACATTCAGGAAAACAGTCAAAGAAACCAGAAGTCAGCTACACAACTGCCTATACACAGTTGCTTTACAACTGTGCCAAATGGGTGAATGGTTACAAAGACAGAAAAAACAAAGACTGTACTCTTCACAACTGCCAAGGTCATGAAAAACAAGGAAAAGACCGAAAACCTGTTACAGATAGGAAACCAAAGAGACAGGCAACTAAATGCCATGTGTGATCCTGGAGCAGTGAAAGGACATTAGTGGGAATGAAATCTAAACGAATCTGGGATTCAGTTAACAGTATAACGCATCAATGCTAATTTTTTTTTTTATTTTCAGCCACGTTGGGTCATCGTTGCTGGGTCATTGTTGCTGCGTGCGGGCTTTCTCACTGCGGTGGCTTCTCTTGTTGCAGAGCATGGGCTCTAGGTGCATGGGCTTCAGTAGCTGCAGCTCGCAGTCTCAGTAGTTGTGGCTCGAGGGCTCTAGAGCTCAGGCTCACTAGTTGTAGCGCAGGGCTTAGTTGCTCCACAGCATGTGGGATCCTCCTGGACCAGGGCTCAAACCTGTGTCCCCTGCATTGACAGGCGGATTCTTAACCACTGCGCCACCTGGGAAGTCCCAATGCTAATTTCTTAGTTTTGCCAAAATTACCACTGCTATGTAAGATGTTAACCTTAGAGGACCTGGGTAAAGAATATAACGGAACTCTCTGTACTACTTTTGCAACTTTGCTGTATATCTAAAATTATTCCAAAATAAAAATTTATTTAAAACAAGACCTTGGGACCTCCCCGGCAGTTCAAAGGTAAAGACTCCACAGTTCCACTTCAGGGGGTGCGGATTCAATCCTTGGTCAGGGAACTAAGATCCCCCATGCCATGTGGTGCAGCCAAAAACAATTAAATAAAAATTTAAAAGAATAAAATAAAAAATAAAACAAAACCTTGTCCAGGACATGTGTTTCCAGCATATCCACTAATCCCCTATCAATGCCAAGTTCTGCTGGCTGACGGACAGCACTGAGTCTCTCCGAGAGCCAAGGCAGTTCTGGGGAACCAAGGCCAAGCACCAGAGCCTGCTGCACACGGACCCGGCCCAACCTCACGTGTTACGACAGCGCCATGCACTCCCGGTGTGGCTGGCAGAATAACGTCCCCAAGGGCTCCACGACCTAATCCCTGGAGACTCTAGATATCTCAGGCTACTCATCAGCAGACGGGGGACGAGTCTGCATCATCCAGGTGAACCCCACATAATCACAAGTGTGTTTAACAGTGGAAGATGGAGGCCGAAGACAGTCAGAAGAAGAGCTACGTTCTTAGCTGTACTTTTAGTTCTTTCATTTTATATGGAGGTTTATATAACACTAATGAATGTACCCAATAAGGTAACAGAATGAAGATATTGTGATAAGTTTCAATGAATTATGAAAAGTAACAGTTTAAATAAACGTCCTGTGTTTTAAAAAAAACAAAACAAAACAAATCCACCTTGGAAGCTCAGAGAGACACAAGGTTGCTGGCTTCAAACATGGAGGAAGGGGTCATGTGAAGAGCCTCCCAAAGATGGAAGATGCAAGGAAATGAAGTCTCCATGGAGCCTTCAGAAGGAACCAGCCCTGCTGACACCTTGCCTTCAGCCCAGCACGATCCATGCCAGGCTTCTAAACTGCAGGACTGTAAATAAGAAAAAATCTGTATTGTTGTAAGCCTTTAAATTTCTGGTCATTTGTTACAGCAGCCATAGAAAATAGTAACAGCACTGAAATATAAAAACCACAAGGGTTTCTCCAGATTGTGAGAGCATGCCTTCCTTCCAACCTTCACACCCTCCTGTGGTACCTCTTCAAATCCTCCGTCTCCCCTGTTTCCCATCTCCCTCTAGACAACATATTTGGAGCCTAGAAGAAAACTGTCAAGGCGAGGAAAACGAGATGCTGTGGGTTAAATTCTAAGAGATTCCCTCCCCAGTGTTCTAAAACTTCATTGTGCCCTTAGTCTTTAATTTAGTATCTTTTTTTTTTAAAGATTAGAGTTATTGCTTAAACTGTCTTCTTTAAAAAGTTAGTCATCTGATGAGAACCCAGGTTCAGCAGAATCAGATCTAATCACTTCACCAAAGAAAAACAAAGTTCACATGTAAATCTCATTAAGGTTATATCTGCTGAAAATTATTTCAGCTGTGAGTGAAAGCACAGATCCCTTTTCTAAACTTCATACTAAAAGATAAGAGACACAATTCAACGATCACCTTTCCCAAGTATTTAGGGGAAAACATTCTGAGCTTTAGCATATTTAATATATTAACCTCTAGACTAAAACACTTCAAATTCCAGATGGACCCTTCTCAAAGTAATGGAAATACCTATGTAGGTAAGCTAAAGCTTAACGGAACAAATCATACACCTCAGCAAAGAAAGAATTCAAAGTCTATAAATTCTTTGAAATCAGAATCACCTGAGGGCTACAGTTTCAGACCCCTAAAGACTGGCTTTTCGGGACTTCCCTGGTGGCACAGTAGTTAAGAATCTGCCTGCCAATGCAGGGGACATGGGTTTGAGCCCTGGTCTGGAAAGATCCCACATGCTGCGAAGCAACTAAGCCCGTGCGCCACAACTACTGAGTACTGAGCCTGCGCTCTAGAGCCCACGAGCCACAACTACTGAAGCCCACGCGCCTAGAGCCCGTGCTCCGCAAGGAGAAGCCATCGCAATGAGAAGCCCGTGCACCTCAATGAAGAGTAGCCCCCGCTAGCTGCAACTAGAGAAAGCCCGCGCGCAGCAACGAAGACCCAACGCAGCCAAAAATAAATAAAGTTATTTTTTTAAAAAAAGACTGGCTTTTCTCCTCTGTAAGCATCCAAAAAGGCCACGATTTCTTACAGTGTTCTGCACATCCTTTAATTAGTCCAGTGTTTTAGTAACTTTTTTTTAAAGTTAATTCCTTCAAGAGTGCTGCTTTGGGGTTTTGCTGTTTTTTATTCTTACTTCCTGTTTTACAGGATGTACAACCGCATTTAGAAACATGGTACATACCAGCAAGGCTTAATTTCTTAAGAGTAATAAGGTTCTTCTCTGCTTTTCTCATGCTCTCTATTTTAGATAAGTTTACACAGTACAGCCATAATATTCTCAAGTCTACATTATCACCGAGAATTAAATGAAAGTCTTTTTTATTTTACTGGATATGAATGCAGTTAAAAGAAAAAAAGCCCACTATTCATAACTTTACCCCAAACCTTATGAACAAAGCACCTTCCCAAACTGTTCTCACTATTTAGAAATGTTCTTTATTCCAGGACATTCGCATTCTGGGTCTGAAGACTGCCACTGGAAGGGGGAGAGGAAGGGACACTTAACTACTAATGAGCTGAGAAAAGAAGTCTATTTGCTACATTTTAGATGAAAAGTAATCTCTGATATCACAAAGTTATTAAGCATTTACAAGTTAAATTTCAACCCCAGCCATTCTTAAAGGTCACGTTTTTTTTTAAACAAGTAACTGAAAAAGGGGGGATTTTATGAATTTTATTTAACCTTGACAAAATACTTTTCTTTGACCTAAGTGATCAAAAATGTTTTAAGTTGAGGGCTTCCCTGGTGGTGCAGTGGTTGAGAGTCCGCCTGCCGATGCAGGGGACACGGGTTCGTGCCCCGGTCCGGGAAGATCCCACATGCCGTGGAGCAGCTGGGCCCGTGAGCCATGGCCGCTGAGCCTGTGCGTCCAGAGCCTGTGCTCCGCAACAGGAGAGGCCACAACAGTGAGAGGCCCGCGTACTGCAAAAAAAAAAAAGTTTTAAGTTGAGCAAAGACCAACATTCTTATTTTGTGAAGAGGTGCACACTGGTTTCTTTGCAAGTGGAAAAAGAGCACCCACAGATTTTCAGGATAATAAATAATTCACTGCACAGATGCCAAAGGCAAGACTGGACACGTGGGTCTCGCCCTCAGCCAGCAGCAAGGACGCTCTAACTCAGCACCGCTCCCAACGGCCACCTACCTCCATCCTGGCTGCGGAGGGGGCATCACAGAAGGATTTTCAGTCCTTTCAGCCTTGGAAAAATCTGAGCTATATTAATAGGCCAGACTTCTTCTATTTTCACATTGAAAACCCACTTAACTCTTTATTCAAAGGACCAGAGTGTGAACTGCAGGATTTCTCAAGTTCTAGAATGATGTCTTTAAACGTTTTTGACAACCACCAATTCCCCTCACCCCTTACCACCTAAAATGTTAAAAAACCACACAAATCTACTGTTATCTAAACCAAGAACTCAAGTCTTTATCACCCAAATTATGCCCACGATTAGGCTTTTCAATAACAACCTTTTCCCAAATACATAAGTTTCATTTTTAAAATTTTAGAAAACACAAACATAAGGGGGAAAAAAATAAAACACAACTCCATTTTGGTGTATTCCCTCCAAAGAGATTTTTTTTTCTTCATTAAAATGCCAAAACTAGGGACTTGCCTGGTGGCGCACTGGTTAAGAATCCGCCTGCCAACACAGGGGACCCGGGTTTGAGCCCTGGTTCGGGAAGATCCCACATGCCGGGGAGCAACTAAGCCCGTGTGCCACAACTACTGAGCCTGTGCTCTAGAGCCCGCGAGCCACAACTACTGAGCCCATGCACCACAACTACGGAAGCCTGTGTGCCTAGAGCCCGTTCTCCACAACAAGAGAAACAACCATAAAGAGAAGCCCGCACACCGCAACGAAGAGTAGCCCCCGCTCTCCCCAACATAAAGCCCACGCACAGCAACGAAGACCCAATGCAGCCAAAAATAAATAAATAATGTTAAGGGGCCTGCCTCCATTCTGGAGAATTTATATTGCTTTGGCCTTCTTTATTACAACCGTTTAGGAAATAAAAAACATAAATCAAAAAATTCTAAACCTTTCACAGGACTCCACACTGCTCACATGACACGCGGCCAGAAGGTGCCCGAAGTACTCATCACCATGAGCAGCAGCAGCAAACCACACTTGGCGAGCCTCTGACTGTGGCCCCCGCACCGCAGTCCTACTAAAGCTGCTTTCACAGAAAGCATTCTTTTTCTTCCACAAAGACAACCGTTACTTTATTTCCTTTATCTCTCGTTCTGTGCCAATTTTAAAAGCCATGCCCCACACCTTTCGCAAGTAAACCTGTAATAACAACAAATAGGAAAATGGCTAAAATGTACATAGTGTAATTCCTAGTCAATCAAATAAATGTTCATGATACTAAGTATGTCCTTTCAAAATTTCTCAAACACTTCCATACACTGCCTTTAAACAATTCAACAAATACTTCCTAAGCCAATTCTAAGCCCAGGGTCATGCCTAGGCTGGGCCCTGGGTGACAAAGAGACCGTGCCTCTCTTCATTCAGCTTAGAGCCCTGTGATCACACATTTGATCAACTGTGTTGATGGGGGGGGGGGGGCGGGGAGGATTTGCAAGGGAGACAATGATGGACATTCAGCAAGACCCTGGTCCAGGCAGAGGGTCACCTAGGAAATGAAAGGCCAATGGAACCGGAGCATGAAGAGTTGAGAGGACTTGAGTGAAGGACATGGGTGGGGGCAGGGGGTCACACAATCAGGGTTAGGCCAGTTAATAATCCTTTGGGACACTTTCATAAAAATAATACTTGTAGAGCTTCCCTGGTGGAGCAGTGGTTGAGAGTCTGCCTGCCGATGCAGGGGACGCGGGTTCGTGCCCCGGTCAGGGAAGATTCCACATGCCGCGAAGTGGCTGGGCCCATGAGCCATGGTCGCTGAGCCTGCGCGTCCGGAGCCTGTGCTCCGCAACGGGAGAGGCCACAGCAGTGAGAGGCCCACGTACCGCAAAAATAATAATAATAATAATACTTGTAGTTCTAGCATATATATAAAACACTATTTGGTTGAAAGGTGAAGTTAAAGAAAATTTTTAACATGGGGAGAAAGGAGCGGGAGTTAAGAAAAGCACAGAAGAATACTAACAAAAACATACACTTACGTACACAGCTGAGTCTGACTCTGGCTTAAAAGATATCAAGAATAAGATGCATCAAACAACAAAAAAAAGAACCACTTAGAAACAGAAACATCTCTATAAGAATTAACAACAACAACAAAAAAGAATTAACAGAGAGTTGTTGAAGTGGATCATTTCCTAAGCCTTTTTAAAAAGGCTTTCTATACCAATTATCTCTAACTGCCTGCGTTCCAGGTGCTGGGGATTGACGCCATCTTTCACAGAGTTTAAGATAAAACTGAAAAAGTTGAATTGCATAGAAATTCCATTTGAAATTCAAATTAACAGAACACACATGAAAACATTTCAAGACAGTAACTTTTATTTGCGTTCATTCGATTTTTTGTACAAAGTTTATCAAACAGGCCAAACTCAGTCCCCACAGAGCACTGACTGAACAGCAATAGTGAACTGACCCAGCACACAGCCAGGCAAGCAGTGCAGCGTCATTCGCACCTATTAACTAGCAAGTATCTTGCTCTTCAAGGAAGCTCATCCATTATACTTACATATGAGAGATGAAGGGACTTACATGGACTAATGGACAGATCAAAACACTTATTTTGGCAACAAATGCAGACCATGCTCTGAACCAGCATTTACTGACGCTCTCTAATTATGTTATTTAGTTGATGATGGGCTCATTGCCATCCTATGCAAAGTAACTCTCCTCTCATATTGGATGAAACGTAACCTTACTGTGTCAAATGTACTTAAAAACTCAAGGCACGCAACGCAACGCCTCTTGAAAAATATTCTCCAGTACAAATAGCACAGCTTCTTTAACTCTATTTGTAGAAAGTTCTACTTGTCACTGTATCAACACTGTAATTAGAGCTAAGATGACAGCCACTAGTCACAAGCAGCCCATCTGGTTTGGAGAGATGAAAGGCCTGCTGTGCAGTGTGATTATCATGGCTGGCCCACAGCACGCCCAAAGGAAAACATCCAACAGTGGCAGCACAAAGGTACAACTGCAAAGGAGGAATTCAAGACTATGTGACACCTTTAAAAACAAACTTCTGGTAAATTTTGTTATGTATATTTTCCCACGATAAAAAAAAACGTTTAGAAGAAAAAGATCTTTTCAAAGTTTCAAAGCTGGGTCAAATTTGGCACTATCTGTGGATAGCTTTTTAACTAACTCAAGAGGCACACACAAAGAACAGAGGAAAATGTCACAGCAACTTGGTCTTTGTTTCCTCCGTTCAGAGAGCCAGCCTATCAAAGGCGAGCCCGCTCCTGAGCGTGACACCACAGAGGGAGGACAACAGCTGAATGGAGGGCGGGGGATGAAGGGTCACAATCTAAGTTGAGCAAGATGTGTTCCCTTTTTCCTTTCTAACTACAGTTTCAAAGTAATACCAGAGTACTTGTGCAATCATTCTAAAAAACACAAACAGAACTCCAGGTCTTCCAGGACAGCAACACTGAGTAAGCGCAATCAAGGTCCTAAAGGCATCAAACACAGTCTCAGGGTCTCTGATTTAGAACTATCCAAGTTATGCCATTGACTGGGTTTGCACAAACCAAAAATAGTAACTGTTTCAATGGCACTTCTTCTACAAGCAGTATCATCTTACATCTTCTGGCTGAGAGCATTTCATCACCCCCCCAATTCAACAACTGCGCGCACTCTCACTGCTCAGTGGAAAAGGAATGTTAAGGACATTGTGCAAAATCACTTCAGAATACTCTCTCACCATATAAGAAAGCCTGAAATTTGACTTCTCTGCTGAGAAATCCTGTTCTTGCAAACGAACATAAAACTTCTCATAACCTACAGAAACCATGAAACCTAAGCCTGCTGCATCTGAACTGTTAGAAAGAAAATGGTTTTGGAAGCACAGGGCCCTCTTAGGACAGCTTAATCTCCCAAAGCCTCTTCCAAAACTCTTCGGAAGTTGGGATACGAGACTAGCTTTCACAACACAACAGAAGCAGAAAACCTTGATGGGACACCAGGAAAAGAGCAGCCCTCAAGAAAAATTAAGACTCCCCCCAAAACGGCAGAGACACAAGATTCAACAACACGATCCCTCTTTGAAAGGGGACTGAATCCATGTGGCAGGGCCAACCCTACACACACACACACACACACACACACACACACACACACCCCACACACACACACACCACACCACACACACACACACACCACACCACACACACACACACACACCACACACACACACACAAACACACCACACACACGCACGCGCTCTCACAGCTACCGCCCTGCCAGGGGATGATGAAATGAGGAACGGAAATTAACATTTCAGGCAACGTCTCACATTGTTCCTTGAGGCCAAGGGCTGCTGTTGCAGCCGCCGCCGCCGCTTCCCTCCCACCCGCCCCCCAGTCCCGCCTACCCTCCCCCCGAAACACCCCCGCACCGCTGCCCCGCATTCCTGCCCCTCCGCGGGCCCACGCGCCTCCTGCGGCCCCAACGCCCCCTCTCCCTCCAGGGCCCCGGCTCGCCCTCCCCCTCCGGCTTAGAGCCCGAAGCCGCCTGCTCCCATTTCAAAACAGCGATAATAATAGGACGCTGGGAATAACAACTACAGCCTACACCGCGAAGGCGCCCCTCCCGCGGGTCAGAGGTCGGCGCCCCGCTCCCCAGGTGCCCGGGGCCCTGCACAGCCCACGGCCGGCCTCTCAAGGCTTCCCGGGCCCCCCAGGCCCGCCCCGAGCCCCCCGCAGCCCCCCGGCTGCCCCTCACTGCTGCCCCGGGACCCCAAGGTCCCCACGCCCACCGTGGCCCCTCCGGCTCCCCAGGCTCACCCAGAACCCACCCTCAGCCCCGTGTCGGCCCCCCAGGCCTGCCCAGAGCCCCCGTCGGCTCCTCAGGCCCCTCGAAGACCCCCGTCGGCCCCCGCCCGTCCAGAGCCCTCCCTCTGCCCCTCAAGGCTGTCCCAGGACCCCGGTAGGGCCCCCAGGGCCCGAGGCCCACCCGGAGTCCCCCGTCGGCCCTCTGGGCCTCCCAGGCCCACCCAGAGCCCACCCTCAGCCCCTGTCTGCCCCCCAGTCCAGCCTGAAACCCCCGTCTGCCCCCGGCCCCCAAGCCCGTCCGAAACCCGCCGTCGTCCCTCCCGGTTACCCCCCAGGCTCTCAGGCCCACCCGGATCCCCCCCCACAAGCCCGCCCGGAGGCCCTGGAGGCCCGTCACGGCTGCCCCGGACCCCGGCCCCCAGGCCCGCCGAAGCCCGCTGCGCTGCTCCGCCCGGCGCGGAAGGCCTGCAGGCCGCAAGGCCGCCCCACACCCCGCGCCCGCCCCAACCCCGGCGCGACCGCGGCTCTCACCGGCTCCGGCTCCGTCTCCGGCCCAGGGCTCAGCGGCGGCGCGCGGGCGAGGCCATGCAGCCCCGGGCCGTCCCCGGCCCGCGGCCCGAGCGGGAAGGCGGCGCGGGCTCCAAGCGCCGGCGCGGCGGCGAGGCGGGCAGACGCGATCCCGCCCTCGGGCTGCGCCGCGGCGGTCGGGCGCTCACTGAGGGGGCGTCGGGCCGCGCGCTCGGCCGCGCCTCCCCGCCTGGGGCCCTCGCTCCATCGCGCTCCGGCTCGGGCGGCCTCTGGCTCCGGGACCCGGCGGCGGCTGCGGCGGCGCGGGCCGCATGAGACGTTACCTCCCATTGGCCCGCCGTATCCACCACCGCCATTGGCCCGCCGCCGTCGGGCACAGGGCTGCGCACGTCACGGCGTCGGGAAGGAAGTGCGCGCGGGGCCACGGGGGACGCCGAGATTGACAGCTTCTACCACAGGCAGGGGCGGGACCAGAAGCACGTCCGCGGACGGATTGGGCAAGGTCTTGCGTCCTGGCGCACGGGACGCTGGGGTAGCGAGCAGCCGGATTGGCTACCTGCCTGGCGGAGGAGGCGGGTCTTTTGTTCTCGGACGTGACGATTGGCCTTCCCAAGTGCCGGAAGCGGCGAGGGGAATGGTCGGGAGCGGGTCTGGGCGGAAGCCGCCTGAAGGCGCGGTGTTGCGGTGCAGCCGCGGCGCCAGCTGGTCCGGAGGCGCGCCCGCGAAGAGAGGGCCCGGGGCTGGGGCCATCGGTGCTCTGTCCGCTCACAACGAGTCCGTCTTGCGTTGGCTGCACCTGCCGCTGTCCAAGGGGTGCTGGACCAACCGTCCGCCAACCTAGTCAGCTCTCAGACCTGCTTCCTTACAGGAAACTAAGATCCGCAAGCCGCGCGGCGCGGCCTAAAAAACAAAAAGAAAAACACTGACCTCAACCAAATAGAGAATTGAAAGTAGGAAATACGAATAAGGAGGCAATTTGCTTTGAAATAATCTGAAAACATACTAAGGCAAAAGCAAAGCGAAGTTCCACAGAAGCAGAACCTATGTGGTAAAAATATACAGTAGAGAAAAGGAAAGAATTAAGCCACTGAATACATTAATGCACAAATGTTTACTGAGTGTCTGCTATGGGCCAGGCACTAAATCAGGCACTGAGAACGACCAGGAACAGAAGGTAGTTCATCAAATAGCCATACAGGTATCTAATTACAGGCTATGATAAGTGCTTTGAAAGAGCAGTGTGGGGAGTTAAAAATACTGAGTGAAAATCAGGTCTTGTCTGGGGAGTGGCTTGCAGGTTTCCCTACTTAAGTATTGACACTCAAAGTGCTGACAGAAGGTTAAAGAAGAACTACCAAGTAAGATGTGGTGCAGAACATCCAGTGAGGCCGCCCCAGTCACATATGACAAGTCCAGGTTGACATGGGCTGTGAATATAAAATACTGGATTTGGAAGACTTAGTACTAAGAAGAAAAGAATGTAAAATGTAAAAAAGTAAATTTTGGGGACTTCCCTGGTGGCGCAGTGGTTAAGAATCCGTCTGCCAGTGCAGGGAACACGGGTTCAACCCCTGGTCCGGGAAGATCCCACATGCTGCAGAGCAACTAAGCCCATGCGCCACAACTACTGAGCCTGCTCTCTAGAGCCCACGCATCACAACAAGAGAAGCCACTGCAATGAGAAGCCCGCGTACTGCAATGAAGAGTAGCCCCCGCTCGCCGCAACTAGAGAAAGCCCACATACAGCAACGAAGACCCAACGCAGCCAAAAGTAAATAAAATAAATAAATTTTAAAAAAAGAAAAAGTAGGGCTTCCCTGGTGGCACAGTGGTTGAGAGTCCGCCTGCCGATGCAGGGGACATGGGTTCATGCCCCAGTCCGGGAAGATCCCACATGTCGGGGAGCGGCTGGGCCCGTGAGCCATGGCTGCTGGGCCTGCGCATCTGGAGCCTGTGCTCCGCAACGGGAGAGGCCACAGCGGTGAGAGGCCTGCGTACCACAAAAAAAAAAGTAAATTTTTTGTATTTACAACATGTGGAAATGATAGTATCTGAGACAGTTGCATTAAATAAAATATAGTGTTGAAATTAATTTTACCTGTTTCTTTTTTCTTTTTAATTGTGGCCACTGGGAAATTTTAAATCATACCCTGGCTGCATTCTGTTTCTGTTGGACAGCCCTGGGCAAAGGGGCAGACTAACCCATGTCCTGAAGGTGGAGAGAGGGACAGCACCTCTCCTCTCGTGGTGTCTGGAGTGATAGCACTCATTGGTTCAGAACACATTGAGGGCTTTTAAGTGCCTACTGTGTGCCTGGCACCATTCTAAGGCCTGTATTAAATGTGGAGTAATGGGGGCTGGGGAAGGACTCAGATAAGATGACCTTTGAGCTGAATCACAGAGTGAGGGAGAAGGCAAGTGAATTGAGGAAGAGCACCCCAGGAGGGGGCAGGAAGGAGCCCCGACAAGCACAGAGCAAAGTTGGAGCAAATGAGATGAGGGAAGTGGCTGGTGAGGGTCCCAGTTCAGAGTTAGGATTTCACTCTGAATGTAAAGTAAGCCACAGCAGGTCCCAGGGAGGTGAAGGGACCTACTGTTGAAAGGGTCGCCAGACTTCCCTGTGGCCCAGTGGGTAAGGCTCCGCGCTCCCAATGCAGGAGTCCGGGTTCCATCTCTGGTCAGGGAACTCTATCCCACATGCCGCAACTAAGACTCCCACGTGCTGCAACGAAGATCCTGCGGGCCACAGCTAAGACCTGGCTCAGCCAAAGAAAGAGAGAAAGAAAGAGTCTCTCTGGAGATGATGGGAGCCCAGAGGAGCTGGCAAGAGGTGGCAGTGACGTCTGGACTGGTGAGACAGTGTGATCTGGCATGTGTTTTGAAGATAGAGTAGGCAAGATTTTGTGGGCTGTAAGAGAAAGAGAGATGTCTGGGATGGAATCGACATTGGCAGGAAAGACGTGGCGGGGGAGAGCTTAGTTTTGTACAGTTAAGTCTGAGATGCTTGGGCCTCCTTGTGGGGCTCTAGGGGGATAGCAGCAGAGAGGTGACCAGGACCTGCAAGGCGTCTGGGCACAGGGGTGTGTCTTAGCCTGCAAGCAGCCCCTGCAGTGAACGGCTCAGCAGCAGCCCTGCTGAAACAGTGTGAACAGGACAGGACGCCAACAGGGGAGCTGTCACAGCAGTTCCAGAGAAAAGAGACACAGGAAGAATAACAGGGACCTAGTGAAGGCGGACAATGGCAGGGTGGTGGGACAGGGGTCAGGGGCCAACCGCCTGCTAGGCCAGGGGGACAGAAGGGGGCTGCCAGAGCCAGCATTGCCACATCTTCCAGTTTTTTATTGGAAATTAAATTTTTATTGGACATTTCAACAAAAGGACTTAATTTGCCAAACATCGTGTGGCCAAGCAAAACATTAGATCTACAAATTCCTGATTTTGATCCCTAAAGGGTAGTTCTCCAGCCCTTGCCTGGGAAGCCTGCTTTCCTTAGTGCAGTTACCTGCGCATACCCCGAGGTTCTGACTCGGAAGCTCTGGAGCGAAATCCAGAGTGTGCACCCACGTAGTCCAGGGGCCATCCTCCGTCCCCAGAGCGTCCCCCAGCCCAGTGAGGAAGGCCTGGCCCCAACAGTGCCTGCGCTTGGACATCTCCTCTGATACTGCTCCTCGACTGGATTCATCACGGCCCATCCGCACCCCACACAGAGCACCTGGATTCATCCTGCAAACACTCGTACAGGGCCTACTGTTTGCTAGGCACTGACCTGGGAGCTGTGGATTTAGCCATGAACAAAACCAGGTTCCTGCCAAAGGCACTCACACTCCAGCATGTCCGTGTCCCTGGAACCAAAAGGAGCTAATTGTTGACCAGACACAAGCCATTCATGGCTCCAGAAAGGCCCGGTAATGCTGGATGCCCTCCCGCATTAGAAATGATGCGTCCTACCTGGTCCCCCCCTGGGCGATGGCACAGATCACCTCTCCACGCTCCCCTGCCCACCCACACCCCTGTGCCGTGGCCTGGGAGAGCCGCAGGGCTGCTGCACCTGCTGGGCTCCTCTCTCCCTTGCCGAGTGGCCAGAGCAGGCCCACAGTCTGGCACCTCCCTTCTTTCTCTTCCCTGCGGCCATGTGATAAGAACTGACATCTGGGTTTGGGCCCAGCTGGCCCAGCCTCAGCCCTGTGCTCGACCCCAGCTTGCCAGCATTCTCAGCACTAGAATTTGGAGCCCAAGCTCATTTCACAGTAAATTATTATGCGTTTTGATTTCCAGTTACCATAGCTCTGTGGTGTGTTTTCCCCAAAACCTCAGGAGGAAGAGGAACTGTGGCAAAAAGCAGCACTCAGGTATTCCTGGGGTCCCCGACCTTGGGACCACCAGAACCACCCGCCAATTTGTAAAACTCTGTACCCAGTACTTTTCCTGCAGTCCTACCTGTTTTGATGTCATGTTAGAGTCGAAATGTCATGATGTATTCTTTTCTTTCATGAATTCATCACAAATCCAAGTAGGAAGCTTGAGAGTAAAAATGTCTTCCTAAGACTTTGTTCCTAGTAAGGCTGTCCCACACTTGCACAATGTTTTATGTGATGAATTTCAGCCTGCAGAAGGCTGGGGCCTTGCTCAGCTGGGAGGTGAACGTGAACTCATTCAGCAAACAACTAGGTGCCTGCTGTGTGCTGGACAGTGTCACAGCCACAACAAAACACGAAGATCTCTTAACACTTTCACAGTCAGTCAGGACTTGAAGCACCGTTTGGTGATAACGTAACTGGAGTAGAATATGCCAGAAGCTTTGCTAGGCAGACACGTTCAAGTAAGTGACATGACACAGCCTGCAGCCCCTCTCCTTGGATTTGTGAAAGAGCCATGGACGTCCCTTCAGGGAGGCCGTGTTCCTCGCCATCCCTGGAAAGCAGCCCTTGGAGATGCAGCTGAGCTCTGCTGGTGATGGTGGATAGGACAGCAGCCCGCTGGCTGGTACCAGTTCTGCAACTAACTACAGTGCTTATTTTCCAGCATGGTAAATTCAGAAACTTTTAGTAATGCTGAATTCAGTAAAGACTTTATATTAAAAACAAACTCCCCAAATTGTCCCTTGGTACTTGAAGTTGTCTTAGCTGGAAAAGGGCCCAAAAGGAATAATCTTTTTTTTTTTTAATGGTCTTCTTTTTTTTTTAATTGAAGTATGGTTAATTTACAATGTTGTGTTGGTTTCAAGTGTACAGCAGAGTAATTCGGTATACATATATATACATATACATATTCTTTTTCAGATTCTCTTCCATTAAAGATTATTACAAGATATTTTATATACAGTAGTGTGTATGTGTTAATCCCAAACTCCTAACTTATCTCTCCCTCCCCCCCCCAGCCCCTTTGGTAACATTAAGTTTGCCTTCTATGTCTAGGAGTCTTGTTTTCGTTTTGTAAATAAGTTTATTTGTATCATTTTTTAGATTTCACATATAAGTGATATCACATGATGTTCGTCTTTCTCTGTTTGACTTCCTTCACTTAATATGATAATCTCTAGGTCCATCCAAAGAATAATCTTGAATCTAAGTTCCCTTGTTAAATGTATGATGCTCATGGGGAATTCCCGGGTGGTCCAGTGGTTAGGACTCCACGCTCTCACTGCCCCAGGCCCGGGTTCAATCCTTGATCAGGAAACTAAGACTCTGCAAGCTACACGGTGTGGCTAAGAAAAAAAAAAAAAAAAAAGTATGACACTCATAGATATCTTTGGTAAAAAAATAATTCTAGTTACATAAGAATTGCCATGTTTGGGCTTCCCTGGTGGCGCAGTGGTTGAGAGTCCACCTGCTGATGCAGGGGACACGGGTTCGTGCCCCGGTCCGGGAAGGTCCCACACGCCGCGGAGCGGCTGGACCCGTGAGCCATGGCCGCTGAGCCTGCGCGTCCGGAGCCTGTGCTCCGCAACGGGAGACACAACAGCAGTGAGAAGCCTGCGTACCGCCAAAAAAAAAAAAAAAAGAAATGCCATGTTTGCCTTAGACCACAGCTTGCAAAGAGAGGTTCAGGGGAGGTCCCCAAGACTCTTTGTGGGTGTCAGCAAGGTAAAACTCTCTTCCTGACAATACTAGGAGGTGTCTGTTTCCCTCTGCTCCTGAGTGCACACGCGTGACGTGAGACAACGACGTCCCTCTGACAGCTGAGGAACATGCCTTCCTGTGTCTTAAACATTTCTCGGTTTTGATATGAACATGGTAAACATCAATAGATACAACCCACAAAATCAAAAAGTCTTGGGCTCTTACGTAGCAGAATCTACATATTTAAAGGCTTGGCTGGAGGAGAGGGTGGTGCAGCTGTGAACGCGCCAGGCCTGCACTGACCAAGCACCAGTCATGCCAAGGTCAAGTCCCAAAGAATATCAAAACATTTTAAAATAATGCATAGGGACTTCCCTGGTGGTACAGCGGTTAAGAATCCGCCTGCCAATGCAGGGGACGTGGGTTCGAGCCCTGGTCCTGGATGATCCCACATGCCAGGGAGCAACTAAGCCCGTGCGCCACAACTACTGAGCCTGTGCTCTAGAGCCCATGTGCCACAACTGCTGAAGTCCGCGTGCCTAGAGCCTCTGCTCCACGAGAGGAGCCACCGCAGTGAGAAGCCCACGCACCTCAACGAAGAGTAGCCCCCGCTTGCCACAACTAGAGAAAGCCCGCGCGCAGCAACGAAGACCCAACGCAGCCAAAAATAAATAAATTAATTAATTAAATAAAATAATGCATAATGTGTATTTAATACATGAACAGCAAGATGACCATGACTATGGACTCCGGAGCGGGCGTGTGCTCCATCTTTTGTAGACAAGATCCCACGGATCCCTCTCCCACGACAGTAGTCGTTAAGAGCACACACTCTGGCACCAGACTGCTTGGGTTCAGACCCCAGCTCTGCCCCTATTAACTGTGACCCAGGGCAGCGCGTTCACTCAGGGCCTCGGTTTCCCCACCTGCAATGGGGGATGAGAGAACCTACCTGGCCGGATTCTCACGAAGAATAACCCACCCAGCACGGTTTGCACAACGCAGCCGACACCTGTTAACCGTGACCACAAACCTAAGGAAATGCTCACATTAGTGCTGGGATCGTCCTTCCCGTATTTGATTTCTAGAGTTGCCCTGCATCGAGCTCCAGTTCTTGAATGCCCACAGGAGCGAGCAGGGTGCACAGATGCTCGGCAGCCTGGGGGCCGTGGCTGGGCTGTGGGGACTGCTGTTCCCAGAGTGCCGCGGTCCAGAAGACGGAGCTGTGTGCCACCACATGGGCGGGCGGGAACACAGCAAGGAGGGAGAGAGGAGGCTCGGCCCTGGAGATCACGGGGAGATGGGAAAAGGTGAAGCAGCGCATACAGATGGAGCTCAGCCCAGCCTCAGGGGCTCGTGGGCTCGCACATGGCCCTGCAGCTGTCCCGCACATCACTCAGGCACCTGCCGATGGGTTTGCTGTGGAGGACGTGCCCTGCCCAGGCCCGGGCTGCAGGGCCTGGACGCCAGCCGCCCAGCTCCTGCACTGACCTCAGCCTAAGAACCAGCCCCTGCCTGCTTCTCGGGGTCCTGGGCGGGTGCTGTGCTCGTGCACCTAACTCCCACGATATGGTAATCTGGGGACAGCGTGGGCATTCGGTGTTACAGGAATTAATACAGTTTGTCACTGAAACCCAGATTTACGTCCCAACTTTAAAGGGGTTCTAAAAGGACCGACGTGCACGTAGAAGTGCTCTAGCTGCCCCTGGGCTCCTGTGTTCGGGGCTGTGACCCCTGTGGCAACCGCGAGTTCCGGCCAGGCCAGCTTCTCCCCGTCCATCCTCACGGTGCTTCAGTTCTTCCCTTCTGCCAGTAGAGACGGATTGTAAACACAGTCTACGGGATTTGTTTTGTTTATTCTGTTTATTAAACTGTAACCTCATATAGGATTGCCTTAGGGCCCAAGTAACAAATAAACTGTCAAACGAAATAAAACATAAAGCAGCAGGGGTGGCGACGGCAAAACCCAAATTGCACGCTGTGATCTGAGGCATCTGTGAAGCCAAGTATCCTCCTGTCTCCGAATAATCTCCAGCTTGACCTGACCAACTCTTGTGCCCTCTCCAACCAGGGCTGGCTGGAGGGGCCACAAGAGGAATTCCGGAAACACAGGACCCCTTGGGGGAAGCTGCTGGGAGATCCTGGTGCCCAGCCGCCTGTGCTGGTCTATCTTTTCAACGATCCACGGGAGAGGGTGGAGTATGTGAGCCATGGTTGAAATTCTATGTAGAAGCGGCCACCTCTTCCTCTGTCAAATCAACCCCGTCAATCACAGAGAAAAGGCAGCCGTGCCTGCACCCCTGAGCCTCGTGGCCACTGCCGCAGCAGCTTGTCCTGGAAGGAGGCCTGTCTGAGCGCTCAGCCCTCGCCTTGCACCGCATCTGCGCTGAGTCTGTCCTGTGTGCTGACGCTGTGCTCGGCCAGCCTGGCCTCCCTGGGACTGCGAGGCAAGCCAAGCGGCCAGCCACTGGGGGAAACTGGAAGCTCCCCAGGTTTCCAGGGCCTCCTGGAGACCAGCCCCTGTCACCGCACCTCCCGTCCGCCCACGCAGGGTCTTCCTGCCCTCCCCTTCCCCACCTCCCATCTGTCTAGAGTCTGCTCTCCACGAAGCAGTCCAAATCATGCTTATAAAACAGAGCAATTGGTCCTGGGCTCAAAGCCCTCCAGCCCCTCCAGCACAGAGGAAGGGTCCTGACCACTGGGCATTCTGACCCTGGCCTGAGCCCAGCCCTGCCTCCCTCCACCTCCCTCCACCCAACCTGGCCACAGAGCATCTCCCACCTGCACATTCCCAGCTTCCGCCTTCCCCTCCCCTTCCACGAGAGCAGAATTTATGTTATGCATATTTCACCACAATTTTTCAGAGGTTCCCTTCTCTGTGGAGCCTGATCACCCCGCCTCAGGGTTTGTCACTGGAACGGGAGGCCACTGAGACCAGCCATCACTTTGTTCACGGCTGTGTCCTCAGCACCCAGGACACAGCCATGCAACATCTGTCAAAGGCAACTTCAGTTTATACCACAAAAATCTCCCTTTCTCTCCAGTTCCCTCCTTCTCTGCAACTTCTTTGCAGGCCTGTCACCAATCTCCCCAAAACTCGCCCCCAGAAACTCCAGCCTCCTACCCCATCTCCCCATCAGCTTTGCTTTGGACCAGTAACAGCACTGGTGTGTTTTCCCCATCCTCTGCCTCTTTCATCCTTTCTTTTGAGCTATTTTTGTCCTTTGTCTTTCTGTTCTGCCCTACAGAATATCGAGAATGGGCCAGCCACCTCTGAGTTTGAGGGAACGGGACAGGAGTTCGGAGGAAGGTGGGTTTTCCTCAGTGGGCTGGCAGGAAAGGCCAGGACCTCTGCAAGCACTCGCTCGTCACTGTCTTTTCCCCGTTTTGCTGTGACTGTCCAACTTCAATGTGGTTTGTGGAACATCTGCAGAGGCAGGCCCACCACTGATGTGCTGATAAACCGTTAACAGCCACAGACCTCTGGGGTCCAGAAGCAGCCAGCCGGTGGCCACTCTGTGTCTTAATATGGAAAAGCACAAAGGCCTAGGACCGTCCTCCTTCCAGGAGACGGCATGCTGTGTCCAGTGGGTGAAACGGAGCCTCTCCGTGACAGCTGCTAGCTGTGTGTTATGGGCACACAATCTGACTAGTGGCTACAGGATCCCAGAGCATCCTGTTGGCTGCAGGGCACCTCCAATGGGGAGCTCCCAGGAGACAAAACACAGAACAGTGAGGCCTTCCTTCTTTCCTTATCCTGTCATCCCCCTAACAGGTAACCCGAGGGACCAGAGACATATCAAGCCTGTAACTTTCAGATACTGGCTATAACGTGGACATCCAGACACGATCCCTCTTTCCTGCCAGCGGGACCCAGACAAGGCTTCTGAACAGGTGCCAGGGCGTGGAGGTGAACATTGGGTGTCTGGTTGTGGCTCCCAAGTGGCTAAAGGACCTGGACAGGCAAACCCCAATGTGAACAGACAGAAAAGCCACTGCAAACTCACACTGTAGGAAAGGGGTTGGCCCCTGACAAGGGAACGATGGGGGTGCCCACTCGCTGCGAATGGATCTGGAGGCTCCCTTGCAGTCTCCCCCTTTGCTGTGGCCACGCCCGCTCCAACCACAGCTCGGAGGGTGCTGGCAGCACTGTCAACTCACGCCTCTACTCCGTGACCCCAAAGGCAAAGTGCTCTCCCCGTTTGCAAACACGAGTCCTAGGAACTCCCTCACGGTCCAGTGGTTACGATGTGGCACCCTCACTGCCGGGGCCCAGGTTCAATCCCCGGTTGGGGAACTAAGATCCCGCAAGCCATGTGGCTCGGCGAAAAAAAAACCTATGAGTCCTAAGGAAGGACTTGGGGGATGACTGTCCTCTCCCTGAACTACCCAATGTGGTGACTAGCGTGACGCTGCAAAGGGCTAGGGCCACACGATGGGTAGTGAGGAACCCAGCGCATGGGCTTTACTGAGAGGTATGAACAGCAGACATCTTCTCCAACCATCACTGCGGGCAGCGGCCTCCAAGCTGGCCCTCGATGACCCCTGCCCCCTGGGATTCATACCCTTGGGTTGTCCCTGCCACGTGGCACCTCATTACGTGAGAAGCCCATGGAGTCACACGGTGAGGAGCTGCTGCCACGGGCCAGGAGCCAGGCAAGGGCGTTACCTTGGACACTTGGCAAGTTTCAGGTGACCACAACCCCAGGCGTCACCTGCACTGCAGCCTGGTGAGAGGCCAAGCACTCAGGAACCATGTGGCAATAAACACTGGTTGTTCTAACTTGCTGAGTTTAGGGTAATTTGTTACACAGCAATGGATAACTGATGTAATCAACAGAGCAAGTGGTTGAATTAATGAATTTGGCATGTGTGTCCAGAACTCTGGGTGTTAGCACAGACCTGCCCTTTCCAGGCCCCTCCTAAATGTCTGTCCAGAATCCCACGCCCACGTCTGGAGAACTATTGAGGAATACATAGCTACTTAGTCATGGGCGAGTTCCTGGACAGGTTTTTTGCTAATAATAATGGACTTTTCTCCTTTCAAGAACAAATCTGATATTATGAAATCTTGTTGTACATGTGAGTAAAACCCAATTAGTGAGCCACACGAGAAGAAATCGTTTCCTAAGAAAGATGTGCAGTCCAGAAACAAAATTTACCAAAATGCAGATGACTTTATTCAAACATTCCACAGGGGAGTGTATTTTATAGATGACAACCTAACATTTTGCAAAGATCTAGGTATAGGCCAGGTCATTCAAAGCTGCAAGACAGCCTCAGCCCAGCAGCTCACCATTATGGGTACAGTTAGTCATTACCTTATGCGACAGCCAAAGGGTTCCAAAGACCAGGCCCGAGTGTGGAGTCACTATGCTTTTTAAAAATTTTTATTGAAATATAGTTGATTTACAATGTTGTGTTAGTTTCAGGTGCACAGCAAAGTGATTCAGTTATACATACACATGTATATGGAAATATATATGTATATGTATATACATTCTTTTCTATTTTTATTGTTTTCATATTTATTTATTTGGCTGCGTCGGGCCTTAGTGTTCGTGGTGGCACTCAGGCTCCAGAGCCCGCGGGCTTAGTTGCCCTGAGGCATGTGGGATCTAGTTCCCCAACCAGGGATTGAACCCCCACCCCCTGCATTGGAAGGTGGATTCTAAACCACTAGACCACCAGGGAAGTCCCTATCTATTCTTTTTTTAGATTCTTTTCCATTATAGCCTATTACGAGTTACTGAATATAGTTCCCTGTGCTATACAGTAGCTCCTTATTGGAACTGTGATTTAAATAAAAAGTTTAGCACTTTAGTTGCAGCCAAGCTGCCTAATTTGTGAAGAAGCCAAAAATTATTTTTTCTGATATTAATAACAGAGCTTATATCTTAAAACCAAAGATGGCCCAAAAGATCAACCTCTGTCCCAGACTGCTGAAGTGTTATTCCTATTTTACAGACAAGGGGACGGACAGATGTCCTCAGAGCAGCTTGCCTGAAGCCCCTCGGCTGACAGCTGGCAGCACAGGAGCCCAGCAAGGGTCACAGGGACGGCAGCAGGACAAGGCGCCTTGCTCCCCTGCCCTTCCCGCCTGGTGACAGGGAGGTGATACAGAGGCCTAGACAAGCCTGGGCCGCAGTCAGTTCACCACAATGGCCTCTGACACAGTTAAGGGAAGCCAAGCCCAAAGGTCCTGATGTGCACAGGGTTCCGAGAGCTGAGGAAGTAGAACTGAGTAAACACAAGTCACAAGGTACAGAAAGAACAGAGAGCAGGTGACGGACAGGAGTGGCTCAGGAAAGTGAAGGCGGTGCCTCAGGAGTGGGGCCCGGGAGGAGCCGGTCTCCCCCCACCCAGGTCCTTCTCTGCCAGGGTTGAGGCCACTGGGCATCTGAATTCTCTAACTGAACCCCCATCGCTCGAGGCCACTGCAGTGGTGGGACTGAGCAGGGCGGGGTTCAGAGTCAAGGTCCACCTCTCACCTGAGGCCCGGGTTGCAGCCAGCTCTCAAAGCACAGTTATTCAGTAAATGTGTTTGGGTGAGTGAATTAATGTTTCCCAGAACCTCATTTCCCACGACATCCTGGATGTGGACGGCTTCCCAGCTGATGAGCCGCTTTCATGTATTTTCATTGCATTTTATCTTTACAACAACCCCGTGGGACACCCAGTATCAGCCTCATTCTGCAGATAACTTTATCCCCATTTTACTGATGAGAAAACTGAGGCTTGGAGAAGGTAATCACTTGTTCAAGGCCACAGACTCAGAAGGACAGAAGCCCGCACTACTTTCCCAAAGCCCAGCTCCTGCTATCACCCTGCACTGCTTCCAAATGAACCTCCTGCAAAGAGCTTAGATTCCAATACCACTTTTTACTTCAAACAGTGTTAACAGGACTGCATCTTACACTCTCCCGAAACACGTTCAAATTTGTTAGAGGCTGTGAGTCACAAATTCTCTGTGCTGGGTGAGAAGGGAACCGGGTGAGGGTGGGGCTCAGCCACTTCCTGTTAGGGCGGCGTTGCACAAGCTCTGATAGGGTGTAAGGGGGCCAGAAACTACTGGGAAGCCTGGTCATGGTTACAGGACTGGTCTGGGGAGAGTGGACGGGAGAATGTGGGTGGGACAGTTTAACCAGTGAAAGAAAAACAGTGAAACAGTGAAGGAGGACACCGGGGAGGATGGATGGATTGTTGAGAGAGAAAGTGAGAAGGCAGGCAGTCCAGCTGTGCAGGACAGGGGCAGCCCCCTCTCCACAATCAACCACACTCGAGAAACTGGCTGCCAGAGGGGGGACCTATAATCAGGATGCTGCATTAAAAAAAAGTCTCTAAACCTTTGCAGCTTCAGGACCGACGGGGGGGGGGGGGGGACACATATGACCTTTACAGCCATAGGGCGAAGAGCACAGGCCCTGAAACCAGTCAGACCATCTCTGAAACTCTGTGCCATTAATTCTTAGCTGTGACCTTGGAAAGGTTACTTTAAAGTGTTCTGAGTCTGTTTCCTTATCTGTAAAATAGATGTAAAAGCATTTACTTTGCACACTTGTGAAGATTAAAAGAATGTTTGATACACAGTCAGGCACTAGCTGGCCCTCAGTAAGACTGGTTATCATCTAATGACCTTAGGAATTTGGGGATTACGGAAAAACACACAAACAAACTTAAGTCACCATAACACAATCAGCAGTCTCAAGGCTAAGGGTTCAAGCACCGGACCTCTGGGGGGCTGGGAAAGAGGCGGGGACCCTGGGGTCCGGAATCCCAGGGATAAAACCACAGCCCCCCACCCCCACCCCGCCTCCCAGGGATAGAGCGGACTAAGTCCCCCGGGCTGTGATCCTGGTCTCCAGAGCTGGGCACGACTTCCAGAGGGAGTCAGCCTGCCTCCAGGAGAAAATAACAGTGGACGAGATGGTTACCTCTCCAAAATTAAGCATCTGTAGGCCAAGATTGCCAGCCGCCTGCGCCGGGGGACTCAGATACCCTCTCCTGGAGTCCTTGCTCTTACCCTAAGCCCCTTCCTCGTCCGCTCCGTCCGCAGGACCCTCCGGGCACCACCCGGGCAGGCTCTGCGGCCACAGCCCGGACCAGCGAAGCCCTCCTCCCCTCGGCAGCACCCTCTTCGCGCCCAGACCGCGCCGGGGTCCAAGGGTCGGAGTAGGGGTTAGGGTCCAGGTCTGAGGGTCGGAGTCGGGGTCAGGATCCGGGTCTGAGGGTCGAAGTCGGGGTCAGGGCCGCGGGCGGCCCTGCCATCTGCGCACGCTCCGCGCCCCTCGGGCTCCCTCGCTCGCTCTGAAGTCCCGGGACCCGCTGCGCCAAGTCCCTACGGGAGCGGCGGCTCGGCGCGGCGTTCCGATGCCCTCCTTGGCTTCAGCTCTACTCGAGGCGCGCCGCACAAGGTGGCACCTCAAACCGCTAGAGAACTCCAGTCGGATTAGGGGTGCCGCTGACGCCGCGTGCGTCGCCGGAATCCGCGAGCAGGGGACTGAGGCTTGGCAAGCTTGACCGCGCAGGTGCCGCAACGAGGCCCGGACAGCGCAGGCGCTCCGAGGAAACCCTCCCCGCCCCCCCGCCCCGCCCGACCGCGCAGGCGCCCCGAAGAGGCCCCGACCGCGCAGGCGCCGCTTCTGAGTCAACATGGCGGCTGCGTGTCTGCTGCTGCGGGCCCTCCGCCTGGGTCCCGGGCCAGGGCCGGGGCGGCTGCGGGGCCCCTACGCTGGCTGGAGTCCAGGCAGCTCCGCCAAGACCGGGTGGAGGTGGCCGTATGTTGTCCACAGGCCTCTCATGGGTGTCGTCGGGCCTGGAGGCCGAGTCCTGCAGGTAATGTGTGGGGAAGATGCCCTCCCGCCGCCGGGTCTTCGTCGTCCGAGAGGCCGCTCCGGCCGGCAGCTCGGGGGAGGAGCGGGGGCCGAGGCGGGCGAGCAGCCCGAGGGAGGGGCGGGGGGCGAGGCCGCACAGTTCCTGCTTGGACTTTTCTAGTCCTTGTTTCGTGTGTTGGTATTTTCTGCCCGTCTTCCTGGCGTTTTGAAATTGAATCGAGTAAGAGTTTCATCAATTTCTGACAGAGAACTATTAGCTCATATAGATCAGATCCCACCCAGATGAATTCCAGCACCTTCCAGATGCTCGAAGTGGGCTGTCAGAAAGTTTTTCGTGTGAGCAAAGTACCTTGCAACTGTGTTTTACTTTTGTCGTGTAGCTTGACATGTTATGGATTCAAATTCATAGACCCTCTGTGTGAAGGGTGTGTTCCAGGCACTGTTAATGTTAACATTTCACTCTGAAAACAAAGACCCTAAGTTCTAAGCTGAAAAAGCAGCCTTTTTCGCCGATTTTTTTAGCCCTCTCTTAGGACCTCGACTCTCACATTTTAGGTTATAATGTATTAATGTTATTGTATTTTACCATAACTTGAGAACCAATTTCATATCATAATCCTATTCTAGATTCCTGGCCACATTTCCTGAGTCTGAGGACAACTATAGCTGCATTACACTTGTTTTTGTTTTTGCTGTTTAGTTGTATTGAGAAGGAAAATCATAATTTATTATTTTTAATCAGATTCTTTGATTATTCTATGAAAATAAATAAGGACTGAAGTAGGCAATTCACACATACTTGTGAAGTCTAAACAGATAACCTCACCAGTGGCTATAATAGTAATTAAACAAAGTCATCTGGTTTAAACAAGCAGTGTTTAGAGCTGACTTTGAAGAATGACTTTTTTCCCCCCACTCGATCTAACACGCTGACGTTTCTCAGTTACTGGGCCCAGTCCACACTCTATGGTCCTCCCTTATATGCCTCCTGGTCATCACTGAGCCAAGAATAGTGGTATTAATTAAATGGGACAGTAATTGTATGGACGAGGCATTTTTAACCTGCTGCTAACAGGAAATTACATGTAATGTACTCCTTTAGTAAGGAGTTACTTTTCTCCGTAATAACAGCAGACCAAGGATGAACTAAGGGGAAAAAAATTATAAATAAATAAGTAAATAAAACAGAAATGAAGAAATTGCCGCCACAGAGATAGAAGAAATTAAGATGCACCGTTGACCATAACATAAAACACATTCAGGCGGGAAACTGGTGGACTACCTGGGAACGTTCTACAAGGAATAGTCGTCTGCAGTTGTGGGGAGCAAAGGGTTTAGGCAGCCACTGTGGCCTTTGCTCCTTGGGTCCTGCAGGACAGTTGTGAGCCTCGGCTCACAGAATGGCAGCCAGTGTTCCGCACCTTGAGTTCAGCATTTCTTTGACTTGCTCGCTTGCTTTTAAGCTTTTTGTTTTGTTTTGTTTTTTAATCAACATCCCCATTTTATTTTAGTTAGTTTTTTTAAACTATTTTTTAACATCTTTATTGGAGTATAATGCTTTACATTGTTGTGTTAGCTGCTGCTGTATAACAAAGTGAATCAGCTATATGTATACATATATCGCCATATCCCCTCCCTCTTGCGTCTCCCTCCCACCCCTCTAGGTGGCCACAAAGCACGGAGCTGATCTCCCTGTGCTATGTGGCTGCTTCCCACTAGCTATCTGTTTTACGTTTGGTAGTGTATATATGTCCATGCCACTCTCTCACTTCGTCCCACCTAACCCTTCCCCCTCCCCGTGTCCTCAAGTCCAAAAAATATGGAACACTTCACGAATTTGCGCGTCATCCTCGCGCGGGGGCCGTGCTAATCTTCTCTGTATCGTTCCAACTTTAGTGTATGTGCTGCCGAGGCAAGCACTGCTTTTAAGGTTTTGATGTTGTTGTTTGTTTTTTCTTTTGATGTTATGTTAAAACTTTGCAGTAATGCTCAGACTATTGCTTCACATTTCAGGACGGTGTTAATATTACAAGTGAATAAATATCAGAGCTTTTAGGAAAGACTGTGCAGCAGGGAATTAGTCTGCGTTGCCTGGGGTGCTGTGGTGTTGGTGGGACTGATTCTCTCTATCGCTCTTTGCAGAGTTTCCAGTTGCGACTGCTAACCCCTACATTTGAAGGGATCAGCAGATTGTTGGTGAAACAGCATCTCGTCCAGAATCCAGTCGGACTCTGGAAACTCCTAGGTGTGTATCTTTTGAAGACAGAGGTGACAGGCAGAGCCCATGGCATTTGTGAGTAAATGCAGAGAATGTTGCTTGTTTGACGTCATCAGAAAAACGAAATCGCGAAGAGGACCTTCGGCTGCTACTCGCTGTGAGCCCTCAGATGCTCTGAGATGACGTTTATGAGGAGGAAATTTGTCTGAGGTCTGAACAAGCCATTTTTGCTTCTTTTGAGTTGTCTCTCTCTTTTTTCTCTTTAATTCTGGTAATAATTGGGCTGCTTGACAAAGGTTTTCCACGTGCTGTAGCCAACTCCAGGAACGTTTAGTAAGGAGCTGCAAACTGGCTGTGTATGTCTTGCGTACGGAAGGCAAGTAAACACAGCCTGCAGATAATGTGCTCTTACACTGGAGTCGCACCGTTTATTGAGATCTTGTGACATCCGGCTGTCTCTTTTGATCTTAGGTCAAAGGACCATAAGGGTTGACACCTGTACTTTTACTCCCCCCTTTATTCAGTTGGAACAGGGAAAAGGTGAAATCTCCCACTGCTACATACGTACCCACCCCCGGTCATGGCAGCCTACACGTGCCCCCAGTGGCACAGCCGTCACCTCCAGACACCCCCGTGTCAGGTGGACATCGAGGCAGTTTTATTTGTGATTCTCTTAATGTGTGTGAAGAAGGGTGCAGCCCAGTCACGTTGTGAGACGCTTTCCCCCGTTTTAAGCAGTGGTTGGTTCAGACCTCGGACAAGTCAGAGCCTTTGGTGTGAGGAGCGGTCCGGGGCGCGTCTGGGTGAAGGTGGTGGCCCGGGGCCGCTGCTGCTGCATCGTGCGGAAGCCGCTTCCCGCTGTTCATTTGTTTAAATTCATTTAAAGTGACTGCATGTCAAGGCCTTCCCTGGTGGCGCTGTGGTTGAGAATCTGCCTGCCAACGCAGGGGACATTGTTGTGGCCCACGGGCCCAGCCACTCCGCGGCATGTGGGATCTTCCCGGACCGGGGCACGAACCCGCGTCCCCTGCATCGGCAGGCGGACTCTCAACCACTGCGCCACCAGGGAAGCCCTGTGTTCCTCATTTTTGTTCCCTCACGTTGGCTAATTTAAATTACAGAAATACTTACTTCAGTTGAAGTAGTTCATTGTTTACAATGAGTAGCTATTAGAGTAAGAATGATTACCCCAGCTTCTAGATCCTGTGCACGTAGCTTTCAGATAGCTTCTGTTTTGTTTTGGTTGTCTGGGAATACCCCTTCTCCTGAGGGTTCCCCTGTAGTTGCAAGCCTGCTTGTTGTTAAACACTTTCCCTCTTCCTCGTAGGAGGCACGCACTACTTTAACACCTCAGGGTGGAAGCAGAAGACTAAAGGCAGCGATAAAGCCAAGGGGAGGAGCCCTGAAGATGACGAAGGTATATCCATGAGATCTTAAGCGCTGCCTGCACATGTGTGCTCTAGTCTAAGGAATAGGAAGCCCATCCTAGGATCACACCTGCCCCCCGTCCCTAATGCAGTTGCTGGATTCTTCCTGCCCATCCTTTTAGGGACGGCATCATCAGCACCTGTGTCCCTTGTTCAGGGTACCTGAAGGCGGGTGGGGCTGCTGTGCTCTGTGTGGAGAGGGTGGACCTCGGATCCGCCCTGGACTCAGAGCTCTGGGGGAGGAAGGCTCCAGGACTCCCCGGCTGAAGCCCTGCTCTCGTGCACACTTGACTGGTGTTGGCACTGCCTCCAGGCCTGAGGAGCAGCCCCAGAGGACAGGATGGTACGGGGCATGACCTTGGGGAAGGAGTGGGGCCCCAAGCCCTGGGGCACAGCGAACTCACTTGCAAGTCTCCTCTGGACTCTGGAATTAGAACTCGATGATTGTGTGAAGGGGAGGGAAATGAAAAGGGAACTTTGGACTGAATTGACCTCTAAGATGACAGCTGGCTGCAGGCAGCTGATACACATGGAACTCGCTAGGCCTTAGGAATGGTTGGAGCGTGCCCAGCATTGTGCTCAGTGATTTGTGCACTCTCTCTTCAGAGTGACCCTGTCACTGGCCCTTTCTACATACGAGGACTCTGGATGCCTGCTCTTTGCCTGGTCCAGGGAGGGACACATGCGTGGGGAAGTGGCGCTGATTTTGATGTGGCTGCAGAGGGTTGTGGTGCGGGACCCGAGGCCCGGGGGCCCTGGAGGAGGTACTTTACCCAAAGGCCAGCCATGCTCAGAACCAGGCTCCTGTGAGCCCCAGACGCCTCAGGGGGGACGGCAGCCTGAGAAACGCTTTCTTTATCGGACCCTGGGCCTGTCACCAGAGCTGCACACAGACTGGTCCCGTTCCCCAGGCCTCATCTTTCCAGAAGGGCGCAGCCACCCTGGCAGCTTAGTTGGAACAAGACGGCTTCCCGACCAGGTTTTGGTAACCGTGGGGAGGACCTTCCTCCCTAGTCTGGTCCAGAAACGTCTTAAGGAGCTGGGGGTCTGGAGGTTCGGCCCCAGAGCCCCCTGGTTATGGGGTGAAGCCCCTTGTGCTCGACTTTCTAGGAGGGGCTGCGTTTTCCTGATGCTCATGTCCATCCTTCGCTGGCGGCCCCTTCGTTTACCTTGAGAGGAGCTGTAACTTTCCATTGGTCTCGACTCCCATAGTGCCCTTGACTGGGTTCAGATTAGACGTTTCTGGCTGTCGACCTCCTGGCTGCAGGCTCAGGCAGTGTGTGTGCTGCAGGCCTCCTTCATCATCACCCTGGGGGAAAGCCCCCAGGGGACTTGGCTCTTCTTGTTTTTTTCTTTTTATAAATTTATTTATTTATTTTTGGCTGTGTTGGGTCTTCATTGCCGCGTGCAGGCTTTCTCTAGTTGCGGCGAGCGGGCTTCTCATTGAGGTGGCCTCTCCTGCTGCGGAGCACGGGCTCTAGGCCCACGGGTTTCAGGAGTTGTGTCATGTGGGCTCAGCAGCTGTGGCTCGCGGGCTCTAGAGTGCAGGCTCAGTAGTTGTGGCACACGGGCTTAGTTGCTCCGTGGCACCTGGGATCTTGCCAGACCAGAGATCGAACCCATGTTCCCTGCATTGGCAGGCGGATTCTTAACCACTGCGCCACCAGGGAAGTACCCCCATGCATTCTTTTTTTTTTTTCTTTTAATTTAGTTGTTTCTTTGGCTGTGCTGGGTCTTAGTTGCGGCATGTGGGATCTTTTAGTTGCGGCATGCAGGATTTAGTTCCCTGACCAGGGATCGAACCTGAGTCCCCTGCATTGGGAATGCAAAGTCGTAACCACTGGCCACCAGGAAAGTTCCCCACCCCACCCCCATGCATTCCTAAGCATTTCACTGCATGACCTTTGACCATGGGTATTTTTCTTTTTTATTTTATTTATTTGTTTATTTTTGGCTGCATTGGGTCTTTATTGCTGTGCATGGGCTTTTCACTAGTTGTGGCGAGCAGGGGCTACTCTTTTTTTTTTTTCTTTTTGCGGTACACGGGCCTCTGACTGTTGTGGCCTCTCCCGTTGCAGAGCACAGGCTCCGGACGCGCAGGCCCAGCAGCCATGGCTCACAGGCCCAGCCGCTCCGCAGCATGTAGGATCTTCCCGGACCAGGGCACGACCCCGTGTCCCCTGCATCGGCAGGCGGACTCTCAACCACTGCGCCACCAGGGAAGCCCAGCAGGGGCTACTCTTCATGGCAGCGCGTGGGCTTCTCATTGCGGTGGCTTCTCTAGTTGTGGAGCACGAGCTCTAGGCGTGCAGGCTTCAGTAGTTGTGGCTCATGGGCTCAGTAGTTGTGGCTTGCGGGCTCTAGAGCACAGGCTAAGTAGTTGTGGCACACGGGCTTAGTTGCTCCACGGCATGTGGGATCTTCCCGGACCACGGATCGAACCCATGTACCCTGCGATGGCAGGCGGATTCTTAACCATTGTGCCACCAGGGAAGTCCCCCCCATGCATTTTTAAGCATTTCACTGCATGACCTTTGACCATAGGTACTTTTCTTTATTTTGCCTACTTTTTTTTCCCCCCGGCCACACCGTGCGGCATGTGAGATCTTAGTTCCCAGACCAGGAATCGAACCAGTGGCCCCTGCACTGGGAGGGCCAGGGAATTCCCTCCTACAATTTTTTTTGATACTATGTTTTTATATTTTTCCTACAGTTTCATTGGTTTTGTCAGCAGTTCCAGGTCTCTTACTCCACACGTTTCCATGTGAATTTACTTTGTAGATTTTCCTTCTTCTACCTTCCTGGGGTGTAGTGCTGGCAGTCCCAGCTTTCCCTGAGGTTTGTAGGCACCTGACTGTTGAAGGAGGTCCCAGTCAGGTGCCCTCTGCTCGGCGTTTGGCAAGTAGCGCTTTAATAGTAATAACTTGTAGTTTATCACCGAGATCATAGTTTTCCTTTAAAGCTGATTGTTTGAACACATGTGTCTTCATGTTCTGAGATATGTGATGTGTCTTCAAGTGTGTCATTCATTTCAGAGACATTCTGAGCTGGAGGAGGAAGGTGAGGGCTTTTGCTTCCTGAGAAAATACGGAAAAGAAACCCTGAGGAGGCGGATACTGGCAGATGTGAACGTTGTTTCCTCCCAACAAGTCAATGCTGGGTCCAGTAACATGTAGTTTAATGGAAAAAAGTAGGAAATCCAGAAGCAGAGTCTAGTTTGTCTAAGAATTAGCAAGTAACTAAAGTGGCATTTCACACGGTGGCAGAAAGGGTGGATTGTATGAGAAATGGTTTGGAACCGTTGCTTAGTTGTTTGGAAGGAGATTAAATTAGACTCTCATTTCATATACCAACATAAATTCTGAGTGGATTGAATCATTAAATTTAAAAAACAGAATTGGAAAAGAATTAGGAGAAAACAGAGAGGACCGTTCCTTAACTTGAAACGGGTAAAGCCTTTTCTTAGAAGGAGAAAGTAGGTGGGCTGGAGCAGCTTCTGCGTCTGCCTGGCCCGTGTCCCATCGCTCAAGCTGGTGCATGGTCCTGCGGATACTAATTCTGGGAGGAGTGGCCATGGCCACTTTCTTTCTGCAGCTTCTAACCTGCCGTGGCTGCGGACACGTGCTCCCCCCGCTGAATCCCATCGCAAGTTACCATCGGGCACTGTAGCGCCGGGGACCAGAGGCAGAGTCAGTCTGGAGAAAGGATCGCGCCGGCTCCTTCCCTCCGCCCGTGCCACACACCTGCACGCCTGGCGCACACCCGATGAGGTGGCGGCCCTGGGCCGGGTCTGCGCCTCCCCGCCTCCTTCATGTGCTGGTTGTATATTTGTTCATTTTGGGGTGAACTGTAGCTTGCCTCGAGAAGGCAGGATAAAGTTCATGTCCGTTATATTTGCATTAGACGATAATTGCTTGCTAAACCAAAGGTTTTTTTTCCATGAGGGCGTCTTCTGGACTGTGAGGGAATTGACTGGCCCGTGAGCTCTCAGCTCTGTGGACTGCATGCAGGCAGCACAGCCCAGCGTCCCGCTCAGACCTGCCCTCTGAGAGCCTTGAATGAGAAAGGCCAGTCCTGAGAGATTATATACGTTCGCTTCTCCAAACCCAAGATTACAGAGCTGGAGCACAGATTAGCGGTTGGAGTGATGGAGTTGTCGTGGCTTGACTGGTGATGGATACGCAGACGCTGACCTGTGGTGAAATTGCACAGAACTAGAGCCACACAGGAGCGCGGGTCGCAAGGGGTGGCTGTGTCAGTATTGTCCACGTTTGGGTTGTGATGTTCCCGGTTTTGTCAGATTGACTGTTGGAAGGCCCTGAGCCCAGTAGACACGGAAGAGGGGCCTCTGTTACTTCTCACGAGTACGTGGCGCCTACAGTTACCTCGTCATGAAAGGTTAACAAACAGCGATGGCTGGCATTTCCAGAACACGTTTTGTGGATGGTGCCCCTTTATCCTCTGTGAGGTGCACCTCGTCTCCATCTTCAGGTTTCTCTCCGGGCTGAGGGTCAGGACCAGCCCCGTGGTGGTATGAACGAGAGCCGGGGTATCGCCGCATCCTCCCAGTGTTCACGGCACAGTGCTCACGGCTGGGGTGGACACCTGGAGGGCCCCTGCCGTGGTCTCCTGCACGTTCAGCAGCGTCGTAACTCGTTCATTTGTCTCCAGGTGGCTGGTTCAGGTGACTCACCCACCGCAGCAGCTGACATCCTCCGACCCCCAAGAAGGACTCGTGGGACCATAGTTTTCCAGCGGTCCCGCAGGCTGCTGCCCAGCGGGTAGACAGTCTAACGGCTTAGGAGGCAGCAGCCTTTCCTGGGTGCCCCAGGCAGTAGAGATTTTGGGGTGACCCTCAGCTCTCCGTGAGCTGGATATACGAGGAGCAGCCGGCGGGAGGAGCTGTGCTCACGAAGGCGGGTTCACCCCCCGCAGACAGGGCACAGGCAGAGGCGCCAGTCGGCAGCCTCGTGTCCCCGAGTCTGTGGGGATGATGGACTTGGCGGGCAGGAGACGGGGCCTTCGGAGTGGAGGGAATGCCCTTTCTGCCCAGGGTGTTCACATGCCTTTTCTCTGTAGAGTCTCAGGGTCAGATCTCGTTTCATCTCCTAGAGCTCAGGAAGCTTCCATCTGCTTAGCCGATCCTACGTCTCACTTTCGTATCTTCCCTTACTGCTTTCCCGTTGTCCTTCTTGGAGCGGCCCTCATGATCTCATACCTGGTCAGTACTACGGATACATGTTTTGTTACATTTGGTTTCCTTATGTTAAAGTTTCAGAAACAGAACTAGTTCAACCAGTTCAGGCTGGCGCGGCAGGGCTGTGGGGCAGTGCGGCTGCCAGCGTTGATTGCCCCCCACTGGGTTGTTAGCCAGGCTGAAGGTTAAATATTTGAGAGAGGCGGCTCCTCACCCGAGAGCATGAATCTGCTGTCCACAATCACAAGTGGTCACCTTTATGAGCTTGAAATATCGGACACACTGTTGTAAGCTATCGTAAGATGGGGTGATACCTAAAATGTACCTTCGTGTTTTCAGAATGGCTGCTGTGACGGTCTCTCAGGCTTCAGCTTTTTCCTTTTATTTATTTTTTATTTTTTAAATGTTTATTTGGCTCCTTCGGGTCTCAGTTGCGACACGCGGGATCTTCAGTTGCAGCGTGTGGGATCTAGTTCCCTGACCAGGATCGAATCTGGGTCCCCTGTGTTGGGAGCGCGGAGTCTTAGCCATTGGACCACCAGGGAAGTCCCTCAGGCTTCAGGTTTCTAAACCGATTTAAAATGCTTTCGAATTCTTCCAGGCCGCCCGTTGGAGAAGCAGGTGGTATGTGTGGGTGGCTGCACCTCCAGGCTGTGCAGAGGGCAGGGGGCCCTGAGTCCCTCCACAGTCTGTCCTTGGAGAGGTGACCATGGCCAGCTCTGCTGTGTGTGCCGGCATGGCCTCTGGGGAGGGTGAGTGAACGGTGGAAGCTTTGGTTGCTGAGACAGGTCTGTCTTGGGCAGAGCTGGTGAAGAATTGTACACGCATTTCTCAAAAGGCGTTGTTAACTGCAGGTCTTGCAAAAGCTGCGTGGAGTGTTAGGAAGGATGGGCCCACCCTGCACAGGTGAGCGAGGCCGGGTTGTTCCAGGGCCTCCTGGGGTGTGGATGAGGTGTCCGGTGCGTGCAAGGACTGGGGAGGTGGGCTCCTGGGGGCGGTGGGCTAGCGAGACCATGTGAAGTGCTGGGTCGACAGCCTCGTGTCAGTAAGACGCAGCCCCTGCCCCCGTGTGATTGGTGGGAGGAGCACTGTGGCCTTGCCTTTGCTGGGACTCTTTCCCATCTGTGCTGTGCGCTGGAGGGAGGTGCCGCCCCCAGGAGCTCCTATGTCAGGTGTGAATCCGGGGAATTTATCTCATGGTTCTGATAAAGAGTGGGTCTCCAGACTGTTTTACGCTTCGAGGTGTGCTGCTCGTCCAGTGTTTCTGTGACGAATGCTGCGCAGCCCGCTTGAGTGTCAGTCCCAGGTGGTTGTGTGGGGGGAGGGCAGGTGGTGGTGGAGAGGTTGTTGTTAACAGGGACCTGGGCGTGAGCCACAAGCACTGGGGATGGGTCGGTATCTGGTCGAGCCTGGAAGGCCAGCGAGGGTCGTAGTGGGGCAGATGTGCTGTCAGTGAGATGTGGCGTCCCTGTGGAGCTGCGCTGGTCCTGGGAAGCTTTTGACTTTAAAAATGGTTTCATGTTATCCCAGCAGGTGGGACCCCAGGAATGGGATGTTGGTGACCTTGAACGGCGTGCGGGGACGTCGAGCCCCCTGACGTGGGGGGGCGGGGCAGGGGCGGGGGCTCCACCCTGGTCTTACACCCGCCCCCCCCACCCCACAGAGGCGCGGCGGCGCCGGGAGCGCGAGGACCAGATGTACCGCGAGCGGCTGCGCACGCTCTTTGTCATCGCCGTGGTCATGAGCCTGCTCAACGCGCTCGGCTCCAGCGGCGGCAGCATCTCCTGGAGCGACTTCGTGCACGAGATGCTGGCCAAGGGCGAGGTGCAGCGGGTGCAGGTGGTGCCCGAGAGCGACGTGGTGGAGGTGTACCTGCACCCCGGCGCCGTGGTATTCGGGCGGCCTGTGAGTACCGGGCCTGGCGGGGTTGCTTAGAGCAAGCTGTGAGTGTCTTGATTTAAGGAGGAGGCCTGGAGGCTTTGAGAAGGGGGCGAGGCAGTGTGGTCCCAGCGGGGTCTGTGCAGAGAGGAGGTGGGAAGGCGACAGGGGCTCTGGGCTGAGGGAGAGGGGGCAGCGGGCATCCAGGCTCTGGCCGGCATGTGGCTGGCTGGAGCCCAGCAGGCGGGGGAGGGAGGGGCTGGGACTGTGCTGGTGGAAACCCCTTGGGGCCGGAGTAGGTGGCTGAGAGACCGGTGGGCAAGGCCGGCCCTGGGCAGGAGCAGGAAAGAAAGGGGGCGGAGGAGAGGGGCCCTGCGAGGGGGAGGGGAGGCTGCAGGCTTGTGCCAGGTAGAGGGTTGGGCGTCAGGGAGGGGGAGACACGCCCAGCAAAGCAGGTGGGTGGGCGCAAGGAGAGCTGCTGTGTAGACCCTCCTGTGAGGAGGAGTCACTGTCCCGCCTGCCTTCCCATCTCTGACCCCTCTCATTTACCCCCAGGAACACGATGCCAGCCTGAGGCCCTGGAAAGGTGACATCCATACCAGAATATTTTCTTTTTCCTTTAATATTTTATTTATTTATTTATTTACCTGGTTGTACCAGGTCTTAGTTGTGGCAGGCGGGCTCCTTAGTTGTGGCATGTGAACTCTTATTTACAGCATGCATGTGGTATCTAGTTCCCCGACCAGGGATCGAACCCGGGCCCCCTGCATTGGGAGTGTGGAGTCTTATCCACTGCACCACCAGAGAAGTCCCCCAGAATATTTTCTAACACGCTTATCCTGTTTGTGTTTCCCAGGTGCCTCTATACTGGCCTGAGAGCCTTTTGTGCTAATACTTTTAATCCAGGATCCAATCAAGGATTCTGACTTTAGCATCCTTCCCGTCTTCCGTTAACAGTTTAGACAGTGGGAAAAGCAGGCACCTTTCTCCACGCCAGGAGACAGGGCTTTCTGATTGCACTCGCTCTGCTCGCGGGAGCCCAGGTTTGCTCCTGTGGGCGGAGTGCCTGCTCCCTGATGGCTCACTCACACGGTGCCCCAGAGCGTGCCCCGCGGGCGCCCCGGGCGCCGCTGTGCTTCTGGGCTGGGCGGGTGCTGGGGTGAGGGGGCTCATCCTGCCCGAGCAAGCGCCCTTGGGCGCAGCCCAGCCCTGCGAGCCTCTCCGTCTGCACAGCTGGGCAGATGGTAGAAGTGAAATTCCAGTGCGCTTGACAGGCCAGGGGCAATGGTAGCCGCTGCCGGCCCCAGGGTGAGGGGCCTGGTGGCTGCTGCTGCAGCGGCTGATAGGGGCCCAGGGGATCAGAGAAGGCTTCACAAGGCGCGGGGTTGAAGGGGCTTCTGGGGTCACGCCTTTTGCCTTTGGATGTTGAAATAGAAAGAGGGTCCTTTCTACGTTTTTCCCTTGCATCCAAATTGGCCAAGGCCGGTGTTTGAGTAATCAAGGATCGATGAAGTTCAGACCAAGGGTTTGGGGTGCGTTAGGTTAATCCAGCCACTAAGGCCAAGAGGCGTTCCAGTGCAAAGCTTGGTTGTGACTGGTGGGTCCCCTGTGTGCCCTCCATCTGGCCTTCTCAGCCCACAAAGTGGAGCCTGACCCGCAAGACTTTCAAGAGACTTCAGAGCGGGGGAAATCTGGTTGCTCCATTTAGATTCCGAGAGTGTGCTTAGAATCTGAGCCTGGAACAGTTTAACTCTGGAAAGCATGGGCCCGGCTGCCAGAACCATGACTGACGTGGGACTGGGGTGGAGGTGATGAGACTGTCCCACCAGCTTCCGGGAGACGCCGCCTGCTCCCTATTCCTTAGTCTCTCGTCTGCCTGAGGACGGAGGAGCGCACTCGGTTGACTGTCAGGTCCAGCCGATGGTTAAACAGGGACCCTTCTCAGGGTGACTGTGGGTTTGGTCCAGCACTGCGGGTTCCTTGCCGAGGCTCTGCTGTGCCCTCACAGCGGAGTGCGACCCGGGTGCTGAGTTTAAGATGCACGTGCTGCCCTTCGTTTGCTTAAAATGTTTTTTCGTGAACGTGTCACTGTAATTGTGTTTGAGAGAACGAAAACTCCCTAGACGTGGAGAGGGTCTCTGAGTGGCAGGCCTCTGCTTCTGAAGTCCTGCAGTTGTCCACACACTGTGGCTGGGGCACCGTTCTCTGTCCTCAGGGTCAGTGGTCTGACCTGTACATCATTCTCGCGGTCCCTCTGCTTTCTGCCCCCAGCGGCTGGCCTTGATGTACCGAATGCAGGTGGCAAATATCGACAAATTTGAGGAGAAGCTTCGAGCAGCTGAGGATGAGCTGAATATCGAAGGCAAGGACAGGATTCCGGTTTCCTATAAGCGGACGGGATTCTTTGGAAAGTAGGTTGGTCATTTCTGTATGCCTCTAAACTAAACCAGGCTTGACTTTGTAATGTGAGAAACAAACCCCAATAAAAATCTCACACTGGCTGTGCCTGCAGTGAGCTGGAGCCCCTCGTGGGAGGCGGGCGCGTGAGGGGTGGCATGAGGTGGGACAGCTTGGAGTCACTTTTAGGCACCACTTCCGCTGTGTGTGGTGTTTCCGAATTCAGCCCAGGTTGGGTTTGCTGTTGCCTGCAAACAGGAAGATGAGGCAGGAAGGGAGAAGCAGGGTGTCCAGTGGAACTTCTTGGTTCCGTGCTGAAGAGAGACATAGAGACCATGCAGGGCCTGTGGGTGGCAGGGCCTGCAGACTCCTTGGTGGGAGCACATTCATCAGCGGGTCGCAGGCCATGTATCTGGACGCTACTGTGTGCAGAGGTCTGCGTCCCCTCGTGGTGACCAGCGGCGACTGTGAAGTGCTGTGTGTCTGTCCCACAGCCTCTGGCTCCTGAGGGTGCAGGGCCCCTAGGCTCCACCTCTGCTTGTTGTAGGGAATGGGGGGGCACACCTGGATGGGGCCCCCTCTTCATCTGGGGGGTGATGCCCTACGGTTTTCTCTCTTCACTGTTCCACCGATTTTGCCTTAGTGACCAAAATTGATGGCCTACTTTTGAAAACAAAATACGTGGAAGGTGAAGAGCTGCTCTCGGCAGGCATGACTTACCCGGGGCTCTGGATGGCGGGGGGCACTCTGGCTTCATGCCAAGGTCAGGTTCTGCGTGCCCAGCGCTGCTGTGCTCCAGATCTGAGACTTCGGGAGCACTTGACGCAGGAGGAGTGGTTGGTGAGAATGGGACAAGGAAACCCGTTTTCAGTGCTGGTTCCACAGGTTGATCTCAGAGTGAGGGAGCCCTTCTCATCTTGGGAGCGTCTGCGGGCCCCAGCCTGTGTGAGGCATGTGTGTCGGCTGCCCGGCGGCCGGGCCTGAGGCTGTGCCCCCCTTTCTCTCTCATGCTAGCGCCCTCTACGCCCTGGGGATGACAGCCGTGGGCCTGGCCATCCTGTGGTATGTTTTCCGTCTGGCTGGAATGACAGGACGGGAAGGCGGATTCAGTGCTTTTGTAAGTTGTACTTACCGTCTCCCCGAGCTTGTGGTCCTGGGGTTCGTCTGTTTGTGCTGACCCTTTCCCGTCACCTGCAGGATGAGTGCACAGTGGACGTCCGCCTGGACGTCGTCCGGCAGCTCCTCTTTCCTTCCGCTTGGCTCACCTGGGGGGCGTCGCACTGGCTCCAGCTGAGGCCTCGCTCCCGGCATGTGGGTGGCCGAGCCCAGGGGTTTCCTCTGCACTGTGTCCTGCGTTCTGCACTCTCAGCTGGACCTGGCTCTCTGGGGGGTTTCCCCTGCTAGCCGAGACAGCTTTAAAGGTTGTCTGGAAAAGGGCGATCTTTATGGACTTCAGAAGTATTCTTCTGTTGTCATGGCATTCACTGTGACGTGCACTTTCCCTCCCCCTCAAGTCGTACCTGGCCTGTCAGCCGCATCAGCAGAGGGCCGCGGAGGAGCCCCTCCTGGGAACCGGCCGGGGGGACAGAGCGCCCCAGTTTCCCCCGGGACTGGGGCCCTCGGTAGCTCAGGACGTGCACGCACACTGTCAGCGGCAGCATGGTGTCTCGTGGGGTGCGCCGGACCTGGCTCAGCCAGTTTGGTAGTTCTTGCACACTGTGGGCTGTTTATCGTTGTATTTAGGTAGTGCTGGGGCGAATCCCACGCAGCTGCATCTTTTGAGCCTGTCCTGAAGGAGATCGTGGCCGAGGTTGAGCTCCTCGCCAAGAGCTTGTCTGTCCAGCCAGATTGCGCTCCAGAAATTGACCAAGCAACTTTTTTACCACCACTCCCCAGAACTGCGTGTCGTTACATAACTTTTATAATCAGAAAAAGAAGTCACACGGTAGTGGGGAAGGTCACACGGAGAAGTAAGATGGCTCATGCAGAGACGTTGAGTCACCTAGTTGACGCGGGGAGTGTTTTCCTTTAAGGCAGATTGCTGGACGCTGGGGGCTTTCTAGCTGTCAGCGCCCTCGTGTGTCTGGACCGTGCCCTTAGCTGCCGTCTGAGTGAGTGGGGATGGTGGGGCAGGACGTGCAGGTGAGCTGGCGCCCAGGGCTCCTCCGCCATGTCCTACTGGGCTGCACAGGGCTCCGCCCTTTGTCTTTCTGCCCAGAATCAGCTTAAAATGGCTCGCTTCACGATTGTGGATGGCAAGACGGGGAAAGGAGTCAGCTTCAAAGATGTGGCGGGAATGCATGAGGCCAAGCTGGAGGTTAAGGAGTTTGTGGATTATCTGAAGGTGAGTGGGTGGCGGCTGCGGCGCAGGGGGCGGGGCGGACTGCCTGGCCGGTGCTGCGCTACACAGTGAGCCCCCTGCTTGGCCGGCACCTAAGTGCTGGCTTCCGTGACTACGGTGCCCTGCGCTGCCTGTCAACCGTCACCGCAGAGCACTCTGCTTTCCCAGAGCCACGTGGACATCACCCGAGGCCCCCGACAGTCATGTCCTGAAGGTTCTCTGGAGCGCCGGGGGTCAGTGCGTGTCCTCTGCTGCTTTTCTAGAGCCCAGAGCGCTTCCTTCAGCTCGGAGCCAAGGTCCCGAAGGGCGCACTGCTGCTCGGCCCCCCCGGCTGTGGGAAGACGCTGCTGGCCAAGGCAGTGGCCACGGAGGCCCAGGTGCCCTTCCTCGCGATGGCTGGCCCGGAGTTCGTAGAGGTCATTGGAGGTGGGCCCCCTGACCACGTGTCCAGGGCGCGCTCCTTCTGCAGTGGCTGGTTGCCTTAGGGGGTCGTGGGCGTGGAGGGAACGGGGCGCTGACGTTCTGGGGAGCCGTGGTCTGGGGGGTCCAGGAGGGAGTGGGCCGGCACACGTGCAGCAGGGTCTGCCTGCTGGGGCTTCCCCGAGAGCAGGGTCCATGCCCCTGACCTGCCCGCTTCCCCATCCCCTGTGTCCTCAGGCCTCGGCGCGGCCCGTGTGCGGAGCCTCTTCAAGGAAGCCCGTGCCCGGGCCCCCTGCATCGTGTACATCGACGAGATCGACGCCGTGGGCAAGAGGCGCTCCACCACCGTGTCCGGCTTCTCCAACACGGAGGAGGAGCAGACGCTCAACCAGCTGCTGGTGGAGATGGATGGTGAGCGCTGCTCGGGCCGGGTCGCAGGGCTGCTCGTGCGCCCTGAGGGTTTGTCAGCACTGGGAACTCTTCCTCCGGCAGGTGATCACCAGAAACACAGCTTTCACTTTCCCAAAGTCAGGGCAGCAGTTCAGAAAGAAAAAGGAAGAAAGGTGGGGATGCCGTGTCGGGCTGGGTCACGACGGTGGTGGTCAGTCTCAGAGGAGCTGCTGTGAGAGTCTCTGTGCCCGGCGTGGGTGCGGCCGGTGCCTCAGATGCACGGCCGGGGGTGCTGTGTCTGCTGCCCTTGAGATGACCTGTGGACTGGCTTCCACACAATTTCTTTTTCTTTTTAACGGAATTAGTTTTTTTTGAGCTACTCCTGTAAGATCCTCTTTGGAGTGTGTGTGAGTGTGTGTGTGTGTGTGTGTGTAGATATTGTGTTTGTTTTCATTGTGGTAAAATATATGAAACATAAATTTTACCGTTTTAACCATTTTTAAATGCAGTGTTTAGTGGCAGTAAGTACATTCCCATTGTTGTATGACCATCACCACCATCCGTCTCCAGACCTTTCTCATCTTCCCAAACACAAATTGTCCCCATTAGGTACCGACTCGGCATTCTCCCCTCCCCCAGCCGCTGGCCCCACCATCCTCCCATCGGTGTCTGATTTTAGTGGGAACATACAGGGTTTGTCCTGTTGTGACTGGCTTATTTCACTCAGCATCATGTCCTCAAGGTTCACAGGGTCTTAGTTCCCTGACCAGGGATCGAACCCACACCCCCTGCATTGGAAGCACAGTGCCTTAACCAGTGGACCGCCAGGAAGTCTCAGAATTCCCTTCCTTTTTAAGGTTGAGTAATGTTCCCAGGTGCGGATGGACCACGGTTGGCTTATCCGCTCGTCTCTCGATGGACTCTGTTGGCTGTTGTGAATGATGCTGCTGTGAACATGGGCACACAGATCTCTTTTCAAGTCCCAGCCGCGTAGGACCCAGTTTTAATTTTTCTTTCATCATAATTCCAGTGCTGTTTTAGGTATTGTAGGTAAGGAAAACACTTTTTTCTCAAAGTAGTTTTGGTCTAAGAGAACCATTTATTTGTATTTTTTTTTTAATATTTATCTTTTATTTTGGCTGCGCCAGTCTTAGTTGCGGCATGTGGGCTCTTAGTTGTGGCGTGCGTGAGGGATCTAGTTCTCTGACCAGGGATCAAACCCAGGCCCCCTGCATTGGGAGCGCAGTCTTACCCACTGGACCACCAGGAAGTCCCTGTTCGTGTATTTATGTTCCTCTTTAAAGTATTCTCAGCGTTTGGGATGGTGGATCTGGTGGCCAGCGTGTGGGCAGTGGAATCTGATTGTGTGTGGCTAAGGGTGAAACTTTTTTATTTAGCCTCTCATTTTCAAAGAGTTTCAGACTTACAAAAACAATGGAAAAGCAGTCAGAGTTCCTATGACTATTCCCTTACCCCACGCAGCCCAGACGCCGACGTGGATGAGGCCTGACACAGGTGTCCAGCAGCTGCCTCTGGCCTGCAGATGTGCCCTTTCTGGCCCAGGGTCCAGCCCAGCCTCGCGTTGCTTACTTGTCCTGTCTCCTTGGTCTCCAGCCTGGGCCTGTCTTTATGTCCTTGTCCTCGTGACTGTGGCACTTCTTCCAGGCCAGGCCCTGGAAGGGACGCCCCCTGTGAGGCTGCTGTGTCCTCCGAGTGAGGTTGAGCCCCGCGTGTGTGGCAGGAGCCGCTCAACAGCCTTGGTGGCATCACTGTGCACGGCGGTGCCCCCGTGCCCCGACTCTGGTGCTGGGACGCGGGCCTGCAGCGCTGGGCAGGTCGGGCGCTGATGCAGGGGAGGCATTTCGTCATCTTTTCAGATGTGTGAGAAATCAAAGTGTGGTTTCTCACAGCAGAGGAAAGGGCTGCCTCGTTAGGTCCTGAGGATGGTTTGCGTCTGGAGCTGCCCCTGGCGACCTGCGTCTCCCTCTCGTCCGGGTGTCCGTCAGGATGGCTCAGGGACTCTGCCCCGTGGTCAGGGTCTGAGGAGCAAGCTTCCTGGGGAGGACATGCCTGGGAACTCGGTGTCTGTGCAGCTGAGATGAAGCTCTGGGGGTCGCTCCCTGGAGATGGGCCCTCCTCGGGCCCCTCACCCACCCCCGCTGCTCCCCGCTCTGAGCAGCCCCTCCCCGTGTGCTGGGCTGTGAGCAGCTGGACCCTGAGCGCCCCGTCTGGTCGTCTGCAAGTTAGACTCCGAGTCTCCAGAAACCCCGTCGCAGGGTTTGATGAGCGTGCTGTCAGAAGTGCTGCATCTCAGCCGTGGGTAACCTTGGTGATGCCGTGGGACACGGCAGAGCGTGTCTGGAAGCCACCGTCAAGCTCCACGGCCCTGGCGGCCGTGCCAGACTCATGTTGTCCTGCGGGTGCCCGCCCGAGTGCTGGCCCCGGGGGGCTTGTGGGCCATGGGGGGACGCGGCGGGGTGCGCGCCCCTCCTCCCCTCCCGTCCTCCGAGCCGGGGTTTCCTGACGTGTCGAGTAAGGCTGATGCGCGACCTCACCCATAGTTGTGACCGTGTGTGCGTGACGGTGGGGCTCCCTCGTGGCCCGCTGTGGCCGAGCACCTGGGCCCCGGGAGCAGTACCCCCCTCTCTCTGCTCCTGCTGCTTTTTGCTCTTGAAGCCAGAGACCACCCTTCCGGGTGATGTGCACCCCCAGGAAGCGTTCCCAGCTGGCGCCTTCTCTGACGGGCCCCTCTGTGCCGCCAGGAGAGGAACAGCTTCCACCGGCTTTGCTGCAGCCGTGGGCCCCCCAGGACCCGCCCCCCAGGCCGTGGAGCACCCCTCAGAGGCCCTGGCAGGGCTGGACCGCCGCCCGCGGGCCTTTGTGCACAGACACAGCTGAGCATCGAGGAGCCTTTGTCACCCCTCAGGGAGGAGCAGTGTCTGCTCATCCAAGTGCAGCGCATGCGCCAAGTGCAGAGTATGCGGCAGACCTGGTGCTGCAGTGGGAAGCCGGCAGGGGCGGGCGCAGAGCATGCGGTAGACCCGGTGCTGCAGTGGGAAGCCGGCAGGGGCGGGGCGCCTGCGCTCCCTCTCACAGCCCAGTGGGCGCAGGAGGCCTTCGCTCCTCGCCCCCCACCACGGGCGTCTCCGTCCACACCCCCGTGGCCTCGATTCCGCCTGGAGTCTGTAGAAAGGCCCGGGTACCTAACCCCCAAGGACCTCCTGTACAGCGCAGAGAGCTGTAGTCAGCATCTTGTAACAACTTCTGATGGGAAAGAATCTGAAAAAGAATATGTATACGTATATACGAAAGAATAGTTGAATCACTGCGCTGTGATTCAGTGCTACACCTGAAGCACTATAAATAAGCTATACTTCATTAAGAAAGCGAAAATTAATTAAGGAAAAAGAGGAAACCGCAGGTAGCGCTCACACGGCCTTTTCCGTGTTAGTCTGTGACCCGTGTTAAGTGAATTTCTGTGTGAGGTGTGAGGCTTGGTCACAGCTCACTTTGTGTGTGGACGTCCAGCCGCTCCAGCACCTCTTGTTGAAGTGCTGTCCTTCCTGCGCTGAGCCTTCAGCGTTGCGTGAGCCCAGCCGGGCGCCTCTGGAGAGCATGTTCTCGGCCCCCGGCTGCTGGTCCACGACTCTGTCCTCCTCACGCACACGTCCCTGTTACTTAGCTGAGCACTCATTCCTGAAGGTAGAGTCATTCCTCTCACTTCATTCAAAATAGTGGCAAGAGCAGACGTGGGGAGGATGTGAAGAGACTGGATCCCAGGTCTGTGCGTGAACCTGGACTCTGATTTGAGTGAAGCAGCTGTGATGACGCATCTGTGAAGCAGCAGGGGAAGCGAACCTGACCCCCTGCGGCGGGAGAGGGAGAACGTGCAGCCTCCCGGGAGACAGCTCGGCCGGCTCTGAACACGCTGGGCACACACGGCACGTTGACCCGGTGTCCGCAAAACACACGTGCACCAGTGTTCACTCGCTTGTAACAGCTGAAACCTGGAAAGAGGCCGTGTGTTCTGCGGTGGGTGCGTGCCTACGCCCTGATGTGTTCTCATGGGGGTACCAGGCAGCAGTGAAGAGACGCTCGCTGTTGTTATGCCCGACTGCCTGGCTGGGTCTCGGGGTTTATGCTGAGTGAAAAGGCCAGCCTCAAAAGGTTACAGGCCGTCCGCTTCAATTTATATGAGACTGTGTAAATGACAGTTTTGGGAAGGAGAACACGCGAGTGGCGAGGAGGGGACGAGGCTGTGCAGGGAGATCTTTGTGGCGGTGGGATCTGCCTCCGTCCGGGGTGGAGGCCGGGCACCGCGCAGAGAGATGCGTGCCCGTCAGACGGGGTTGCGGCAGCTTCAGCTCCACGTGGGAGCAAACCTGACACGCAGCCACGGGGACATCTGTACGGTTTCTGCCACTTGCGGTGTGCCCAGAGCTATGCCAGTCCCTGCTTGCTGACGCAGAGGCCATGGCCGTCCTGCGGGAGTCCCCGCCTGGAGCTCCGGGCTCACGCTCACCCTGGCCCGGCTGCTGCTTCCTTCTGCACCCGTTATTCCTACTGTTTTTCAACGTTATTTCACTGTTGTATAATCTCAGGATTCTGTGTTCACAGCCCCGGCCTATGGCAGGCAGGTGTTTGGGGAATCTGAGTGGGGAGCCCCGGCAGGTGTCCCAGGTAGCGCTCTGGGACTCGAGGTGGACGGGCTCCTCCATCCCCAGGTGTCCCGGGAAGTGGACCCGGCCAGCTCTGCCCAGGGCCCCTCCCTCCAGCAGGCGTCTCATTTCCATTTCAGAGTTTCGCTTTTCCTAAAATTGAGCATAGGCAATCGGGGCAGAGGGGCTGGTGCATCACGTATGCTGGGTGGTGCTTGCTTTTGTCCGAGTTTATTTCAAAAGTCTGAGTTATTTTAAGATGCTGCCTTTGTGTTGGGAAGCAGACGCTTTTCTGCACTGTCCACTCTCGAGACGTGAGTTGGCCCAGGCTCCATGAGGTGTCTGGGCTCACCACATCCCAAAATGCAGAGCCCAGGCTGGGAGCCTGGTCTCTGGGAGATATTTCTTTGAAGTTCTGGAGTGATTTCCTTGGGGCTGGGTGTGGTTTGGGCTGTCCTGGTGGTGTCAACCCCTGGGCGAGGTGGGTGCCCTCCCTGGGTCGGGGCTACCTGGGCCCCTGGCCGCTGTCCTGGGATCGTGCAGTAGAGTGAAGGACTCTGATTTCACTTCCGTTGAAAGACTTTGTACAGGTGATTTGAAATTGTATTTGTCAATGTCAGTTTATTACAGATTAAGTTAGCAAAAGATGGATCCTGGCATCTTTATTTTTTAAACTTTGTGTCATGGAACTTTTCCGAAGCTGGGGAGAGCCTGCTTTGAGTGCCGTGCCCCAGCCCAGCCTCGGTGCCTGTCGTAACTACGGCCAGTTCTGTCTGCCAACACCCCTGCCTCTTCCCCCGTGGGTTAAAGCAGACCCAGAGTTCTGCACCTTCACTAGGAGAAATAACTCCCTATCATTGTGACACTTGTTCTTACTAGCATCTAACATCCAGTCGGGGTCAGATCCCCCCGGCTGCTTCGTGGGGCGTTTTTGCAATTGCTTTATTCAAATTAGCGTCCAGCCCAGGTTCACACATAGGTGTGGGCCGTTAGTGATGGTTTCTGGACTTGCTTTTAAATTCTCATGAGAGACCTGGGGCCCTCAGTCCCAGTGTTGGAGGGGACATGTCCCCGATGTCCCTGGCAGTGGTGTGGGGAGGTGCCCCTTGCACCCCGGGAACACTTCCTGCAGGGTTGCTGTCTGGATGTGGAGGATGGCCTTGGAGGGCAGAACCGAGTTCTGACCTGCGATTCTGCCTCTGGGCCGCGGCCTGGGAAGGAAGTGGTGGGTTCTTGCTCTTGTGGTTTTGGTGGAAGCGCTCAGGAGGGACGGGCCCAGGTGGGTCCACAGCTCTGCGTTCAGGTGCCCCGCCTCTCCCGCCCCATGTCCCTCAAGGGGGCCTGTGGGGAAGCTTCCGGGCTGGGGGCCCCACCCTAACAGCTGCTGTCTGTTCCTTCAGGAATGGGCACCACCGACCATGTCATCGTCCTTGCGGCCACCAACCGAGCTGACATTTTGGACAACGCTCTGCTGAGGCCAGGCCGACTGGACCGACACGTGTTCATCGACCTTCCCACGCTGCAGGTCAGTGCGGCCTGGCTGGCCTTTCCGGGCCTCGGCTCCCTGCTCTTCAGGGTTTTTTTGTTTTAAATTTTATTTATTTATTTATATTTTTTGGCCGTGGTGGTTCCTCGTTGCTGCGCGCAGGCTTCCTCTAGTTGCGGCGAGCAGGGGCTACTCTTCGTGCAGTGTGCAGGCTTCTCATTGCAGTGGCTTCTCTTGTTGAGGAGCACGGGCTCTAGGTGCATGGGCTTCAGTAGTTGTGACGCGTGGGCTTCAGTAGTTGTGGCACATGGCCTCAGTAGTTGCGGCTCGCGGGCTCTAGAGCGCAGGCTCAGTAGTCGTGGCGCACGGGCTTAGCTGCTCCGCGGCGTGTGGGATCTTTCTGGATCAGGGCTGGAACCCGTGTCCCCTGCACTGGTAGGCAGATTCCTAACCGCTGCGCCACTGGGGAAGCCCCTCTTCTCCTGGTTTTGATCCTTGTTGTTTTCCTCTTTATCCTGAAACGTCTGGGCCGAGTCCTGCGGCACAGTCTTCGCAGAGCCTCAGAGCCGTGTGCTGCATGGCTTTGGAGCACGAGCTGCACGGCTGCCCTGACGGGGTGGAGGGTGTGAGCCCCAGGGACCTCTCGGCCCCTCTGGCCACACTTCCTCAGGCCTCTGCTCGGACGTCCACCTCCAGGGGGTTGGGCCTTTGTGGTGGCCGCCCAGGGAGCAGGAGCCTAGCGTGGCTGAGGACCCAGCAGGGGCAGGGGAGGGTTTGGAGGGTGAGCGTGGCAGGTGGCTGGTGGGTTAACGTTCCTGCAAAGACCGACGTGGGGGTCAGGGCCGGGCCCGGGAACACCCAGCCTTGTCCTGTCGTAGGTTGTGGCCTGCCACTGCTTCCAAAGGCCTGGATTCCCGTCTTCCTGACGTGTCACACAGGATACAAAATAACCTTTGCTACCTGTGATGTGTGACGTGCTTTATCTTCTCTTGTCTCCTTTTTTCCTTCCGGTTTTGAAACGCCGCCTGCAGCCCTGAGTTGTTTTCTCGGAGCAAAAGCTGACCTCTCGGCCGGTGGCTCCCGAGTGGCAGCTGGCGGGAGCCTACACCCGTGTCCTTTGACCCGTGTCCCCTGTCCCGTGTCCCGCAGGAAAGGAGGGAGATCTTTGAGCAGCACCTGAGGAGCCTGAAGCTGACGCGGGCCAGCAGCTTTTACTCCCAGCGGCTGGCGGAGCTGACGCCGGGCTTCAGCGGTAGGGGCACGGGTCTCTGTCTGGGGCTGGAGAGGGCGGAGGGGGCCAGCACAGCCGGGGTGGGAGTGAGGTGTACACACAGCAGGCAGAGGTAAGAGGACTCTCCTCCCCGAGGTTCTGTCGCCTGTGCACGCCCCCCCACCCCCGGCAGTCCTGGTGGTCCTGCCTTTGTTCCGCTCCTCCCCACTGGGGGCTGACCTGCAAGGCCACGTCTCCTCCCGGGCCCCCCACTGCCCTCCCCCACGGTCTCCGTGTTGTCACAAATCAGGTTTCTTTTCTGTATGGCTCTCGTTTTACAGGGTAATATAAGTAGAAACCCCTTTTATCGTGGTATAAATTTCTTCCCTTTGGACTTTGTTTAACGTCCTGAACTAGAACCTCATGGGTGTCAGAGAGCCTTTCTCATCCCTCGACGTCTGTGTGGAACACTAGGTGGAAGGAACCAGCAGGGGTCCAGCGAGGCGGCTGACCTCAGCTCTGCGGCCGCTCGAGGGCAATGGGGCAGCCCCCTCCTCCCGCCCCCCATCTCTCTGCGTCTGCTTGAGTGCCACCCCCGTGCCCACAGGCGCTGACATCGCCAACATCTGTAACGAGGCCGCACTGCACGCTGCGCGGGAGGGGCACACGGCCGTGCACACGTCCAACCTGGACTACGCGGTGGAACGCGTCTTTGCCGGTACATGGACCCGCCCACGGGTGGGGGGCAGACCTAGACGCCGCGCGACAGAATTATTGCCCAAGAGGGAAGACGGGTCAAGAGTTCCTGTTTTTACGTCAGGCCTTAACAGTGTGACTTACTCTCGTTAGTTTAAGATACTGTGCAAACAGAAATATCATAGGGTGTCACAAGCTCAAATGTGAGTGTCCTCAGCCCATCGGCCAACGTGCGGGGCCTGAGCGCCGGACAGGCCCCTGCCCACATCGCCAGGGGTTGGCAGCTGCGCCCCGGGCGAGGAGGAGGCCTGCTCTGCAGGAGGCTCCGTGCTCTGTGTTGGGCGGGGCCGGCGCCTGCAGCTGTGCTCACCTGCTGCCGTACGAGGGGTCCTTGGCCTTCTGTGAGGAGAGCAGGACGAGCTCCCACAGCCCGGGGGCAACACCAGAGGCCATCAGTGCGCCTCGTCCTCCCGCAGGGTTTAGAGCAAGTCATTGAGGGTGGCACCAAGGAGCAGGCCCCTCCCACAGGCGGGCCCGCCGCCCGCAGCTGAGTTCAGACCCAGGACAGGTGCCTCTGCAGCCTGGGCACAAGCCAGCGTCACAGGTTCTCGCTGTAAATTACGTTTTGTGTAAGCCATTTCTTTTACGTGGAAAGTGACACGCTTACAGCGAGAGTATCCGAACGGGAAAGACTAGAGAAAACCCGTCCAGAGTCCTGCCTGGGTGTGTGGTGCCTCGAGCAGGGTACTCCCGAGCTGCAGCGGCTGCTCCTGGGCCCGGCTCTGGGTGGGGCGATCCGACTGCCACAGCCAGTGCGTCTCAGGACGTGTCCCCTCACAGCGGGTGCTGGGGGTAGTCCCGGTCGCGTGATTTACCAAGTACCCTGAGCCTAGAGCTTGTTCAGGGTGCAGAGGTGGAAACATGCGGCTGTGTGGACGGTTGGGGACAGCGGACAGGACCTCAGCAGTGACTTGAGGGGGATGCCTGTAAGGTTGCGAGGTAAGGGGTCAGTTACTCGGGCAGGACCGGAGAGCGGGGGCTGCGGCTGCCCTGCCAGGTCTGGGGGCCGGCAGGAGACCCGAGCCCGTGCCGTCGGCCCCGCAGCCCTGTGAGGGCCTCGCCTGAGGGGCTGCTGTTGGCAGCACACACACAGTGGGGCGCGCGAGGCCTCGCTTCGGTGCCACGAGCACGCGCCTGGCCGCGTATCCGGGGTGGCCGCGCGCCTGAGCTCACCTTCCTGGGTGTTCTTTCAGGGGCCGCCAAGAAGAGCCAGGTGCTTTCCAAGGAAGAGCAGAAGGTGGTTGCGCTGCACGAGTCAGGCCACGCCCTGGTGGGCTGGCTGCTGGAGCACACGGAGGCCGTGGGGAAGGTGGGTGCGGCGCCTGGGCCTGGCCGAGCCCGCTGTGGAAGGCCCACACGCTTGTGCGTGGAGGGGGTGCAGGGTCGGCGGCCCAGGCACGGGGCGGGGTGGCCGCGGTCGCCCGTGGAGCTGAGGATTGCCAGGGTTGCCGTCAGCTCCGGGACGTGCTGATTTTGTGACTCCTGAGTTTAGAAAGCAGTGAGGTGAGCACACATAGTGTATTTGGCAGGCGTACCGTCGTTAACGCCCCCTCAGCTGTGTGCTTTCGTGACCAGGGGTCCCTGAGTGGCCCCTGCGGACGGGGCCCGTGTTTGGGGCGTGGGTGCCCCGTGTGGAGGGTTGTAACTGTGCCCTCCACAGGGGCCTGAGCCGGGGGCTTGGTCCCCCCAGCTGAGGAGGAGCTGCCTTGCTCCTTGTTCTGTGACCCCCGAAGACGGGGCTGTGCGGCAGCTGCAGCCCGCGTGTGGTGTTTCCCCGGGGGTGACGGCTGCAGCGGCACGTTGCCAGTCGGGCTTCGTCGGCTGGTGTCCTGCTGCTCAGGCCGGTCCCCGCTGTGTCCTGGGCAGAGTGCTGTGGTGAAGGCCTGTGTGTGCAGGAGCTGCCCGCCGAGAAGACCCAGTGATCAAGATAAATGTTTTCATGCAGTATCTCAAAAAATTAACATGGGAAAGCCCATGGTGAAGTAAATACCCTAATTTAAAATTGCCCGTTCTTAGGGTTTTCCATTCAACGACAGAGAGTCAGGCAGACTAGTCGCGCCGAGAAGGCCCCTTGCCCATGCTCGGCACTCCGCCAGGCGAGGTGGGGACGTGGCCTCCTGCTGCCAGAACCTGCCCCATGGGCTCACCAGGCGCGGGCTGTGGGTGGGAGCATGGGCAGCGCAGGGCCCTCGGCGGGCCGTCCCGTCCTCGTCACCTTTCCTTCCCTCGCGGACGCGTGGTTGTGTGCAGCTGCCTCACGCCCCAACAGTGTGGGAGCCCTTCTCCGTGATGCTGTTATAAACATGGGGACAGTCACATTTGCTCCCTGCTTTGAACCCTCTGATTGAAGAGTGTCTTACTGCACCCCCCAATCTCTGAGGCCTACGTCCTGCCCACTAACTGGGGCCACCTCTGTTCTGCAGGTGTCCATCGCGCCGCGGACCAACGCAGCCCTGGGCTTCACTCAGATTCTCCCAAGAGACCAGCACCTCTTCACCAGGGAGCAGCTGTTTGAGCGGATGTGCATGGCCCTCGGCGGCCGTGCGTCCGAGTCCATCTCCTTCAACAGGGTCACTTCCGGTGAGGGGCCGGCGCCCACACGACTTCCACACCCTGCAGCCATTCTGCGTGAGGGGTGGTGAATCCGATGGAGGGGTCTGAGTAGCAGGTGCAAATGCAGTTTTGAATTTCATTAAGTGTTTCTAAAAGATGAGCTGTAGTCAAAGGAGGTTTGGAACTAAGCAAGACTTTCTAGATGATTTAGTTGTTACAAAAGCTTTTCCCGGGCTTCCCTGGTGACGCAGTGGTTGAGAGTCCGCCTGCCGACGCAGGGGACACGGGTTCGTGCCCCGGTCCGGGAAGATCCCACATGCCGCGGAGCGGCTGGGCCTGTGAGCCATGGCCGCTGGGCCTGCGCGTCCGGAGCCTGTGCTCTGCAACGGGAGAGGCCACAACAGTGAGAGGCCCACACAACGGAAAAAAAAGAAAAAGCTTTTCCCCACGTGCAGACTGTAAGCAGAGCTAGGTGGTCTCACTGGGCCGTCAGGAGGTGGAGGAGGTTCTGGGAGACTTGGGGCCCCACGGACCTGGATGTTGCCAGGTCAGTGCCGGCGCCATGAATCCAGAGATGCCTCCCGAGGAGTTGTTTTCGTTTTTTTTGTTTTTTTTTGCGGAAGCCCCTGAGGAGTTGTTTTTTAAACAAAAGAGCATTTTTTTAAGTTTTAAGGACCAGTGACAGGATACAGTTGTCCCCGGGTACCCTGCTCTGCTCTCAGGGGTCGGCAGGGCCCCGGGTGCCTCAACCTACACCTCCAGGAAAGAACCCCCTTTTCTGACCCCTCACTCCAGCGGCACAGGACGACCTGAGGAAGGTCACGCGCATCGCCTACTCCATGGTGAAGCAGTTCGGGATGGCGCCCAGCATCGGGCCTATCTCCTTCCCTGAGGCCCAGGACGGCATCCCAGGCATCGGACGGCGTCCCTTCAGCCAGGGCCTCCAGCAGATGATGGACCATGTGAGTCCTCCCTGGTCCTGAGCTGCATGCGGGTGGCAGACAGGCCTCGTGTGTGCTGGCTGTGTGCCCAGAGGAGTTGTGCGAGGGCCTGCTGGCGCCCAGTGGGACCGTAGACAACACAGGACTGTGAGGGATGTCAAATAAGTATATGTGTCCAGTGACGGAGCCAGCACCCGTGAGCCCTGCAGCTGCCCACGGGAGATGACCGCAGTGTCGCTGGCACGTAGGCAGCCGTGAGCGTGGAGGACAGACGTGGGTTCGGGGCTCCAGGAGCTGGCGGGCTGTCTGCTGGGCAGGCCCCTTGAACAGGGCATTCCCGGGGCTGGGGTGGGGGCAGGAGGCCCTTGACAGCCTTGCTCTCCTGTTCGTTGTAAGACACGAAAGGCCGTGTTCCTGAACCTGTGTTTCTTCTGTGTACCTTAGCGCCAGGGCCGGGCCACAGGGGACCCCGCGCGTGGTGGCCAGCCGCCCTGGCCCATCACAGACTCTTCTCTTCCCTTTGCAGGAAGCGAGGCTGCTGGTGGCCGCGGCCTACAGGCACACTGAGAAGGTGCTTCGGGACAACCTGGACAAGCTGCAGGCGGTGAGCCCCCACCACCCCCCCGGGCCCTGTGCCTGCCTGTCCCGCCAGGAGCTGGGCCTGCCGCCACTGCCCTGCTGACCCAGCCGCTCACCCCTCCCGTGCACAGCACTCCAGAAAACGACATAACCAGCGAGGCCCACCCACCTCAACTGAACGTAGCACCTTTTGTACCTCGTTTAGCTTTGTATCATTGAACCTCTCAGGCCAGTTCCTTCCGAGGAGACGGAGGGACATCGCCAACCCTCCTGGGCCGTTACCCAGTTTCAGCCAGTAGTGGGGTCTGGTCGACGCTGTGTAGTCCTTTTCCAGCTCTTACCCTTCTCCTGGAACTTTTAAACTCAATTGTAAAGCTTAGCATAGTTTTAGGTGCCCATGGAAGCGCCAGATACAGCACAGAGCCCTCTGCCCCCAGCTGATCCCCTTGTGTTAACATCTCCCATCAGTGGGGCGCGTTCCCCACAACACAGTGACCAGCCGACGCGGACACGGCGGCGTTAACCGCAGTCCACGCTTCAGCCGCCTCGCCCAGCGCTTACCCCGCCTTCCGGTTGGTCGTCACGTCCGTCAGGCCCTCCTGGCTGGCACGGCTCCCTCCTGTTGCTGATGGCAGTGCAGGAGGGCTGGGCTGGTGTGTGTGGAACGTCCCCCAGTTGGGCTCTGTCTGGTGTCCTCATCGCCAGCCTGAGCTGTTGGGTTTGGAGGTGACCGCAGAGGTGAAGCTTCCGTGGACCCAGAGAGGGTGCAGCGCTCTGTGGACGGGCCGTCCTGTGAAGGACGCTGTTCCTTCAGCGTGATGTTGTGGGCGTCGTGTTGTGGGGCCCCGAGAGCAGCAGCGCCTGCCCGCCGGGAGCCGTGCGGAACCCACCAGGACCGGCCCGCTGCCGTGCGGGGCTCCCGTGTGCGCTGGGACCTGCTCGCGCCGTCCGGGCGTGCCTGGGCTGAGCACCATAGAGCTGGCCCCCGAGCGCCGCCTTCACAGCCGGCCCTCCCTGCCCGCGATTCTGCATCTGTGGGTCGTGGGTCTCATAGTCCTGCAGTCACGTTCACTGAAGAAATCCGCGTAGGAGCGGACCCGCACACTTCAAGCCCGTGTTGCCCAGGGCCAGCTGTCGGAGCGGCCGGTGTGGGAGCGATGGGAACCCCTCAGCAGCGGGTGTGGCGGCTCTTCGTGGGCCCCTCCCCTGGTCCCATCGAGGCGGTCCTGCCCGCCAGCTCCACTGCCCGCATGCTGACGCTCACGCGTGTTTGTGAAAGAAGTTGAAGTTGCCCCAAATAAACACGTTGGGAAGGGAAGTAGAAAGCTTAATGAGGCTGGCAGCTGGCCTTTTCTCCAGGGCGGAGTCAGGGAGCGGTTCTGCGCTCTCAGCCGCCCGCCCTGCCGGCGGGTCTGGGGGCTGGGCCCTCCCTCCACCGTGCCCTGCTCTCAAAGGGCTCTTGTCCGGGCGCTCGTCAGCTGCTCACACTGGCCTCTTGTTCTTGCAGCTGTCGAACGCCCTGCTGGAAAAGGAAGTGATCAACTACGAGGACATCGAGGCCCTCATCGGCCCACCCCCCCCATGGGCCCAAGAAGAGGATTGCGCCGCAGAGGTGGAGTGACGCCCAGAGGGAGAAGCGGGAGGCGGGGGAGGCGGAGGCGGCCGGCAGCAGCCCCTGCAGGGGGAGGAGCAGTCCTGGCCCCGATAGCTGGACCACCTTGCTGGCCGCCCGAGACGGTCCCTCCTCTCAGCCCTCGCAGGTCTCAGCTCAAGGCCCCTGAGATCTATTTATTGACTTCCCTGCCCGGGACAAGTAAATGTCTCTGCAGAGACGCACGGTTTCATTCGTGTTTGTGGGTCGTTCTCGCCTGTGGGAGGGTCGCTGGTACGCACGGAGCGCCCTGTCTTGTGGGGGCCCTGAACAGCCTCGTGGTGTGGGGCCTGGGCTGGGCTCCTCCCGGCTCCTGAGACTTGGTCAGGATGCTCAGGGCTCCGCCGTGACAGGGCCTCCAAGCCCCTCATTGCTTGTCCTCCGCGGGGCCCTGTCCTGGGCTCGCTCATCAGTGGGTCACAGGGATAGGCACTGGGCCTGGAGGAGTGAAGCACCGTCACCTGCTGCCGCGTGGACGGGTGCACACAAGGGGCCCTGGGGGGACACCTGGGAACTGTGACCACTAATAAATGCTGTGGATGGAGGCCTCTGTTTCCTGCGTGGTCAGCTCTGCCCCGAGGGCCGTCCTGAGTCACGGATACTATATTCAGACGGTGTGATGTCAGCTGCGAGGTGACCAGTTGGGACCCCTCCCTCTTGTAGGACTCTGGGAGGGAGGGTGTGGGACAGATGGACGGGTTGCAGTCGGCCCCCGAGTCCCCGGCGGTGTGACCCACTTGGGGGCTCCCACCTGCTCCTCGTTGCTTCCACCTCCCCTGTGCATCGGCGCCCCGAGGAAGCTCATGGGGGCGAGCGGCCCAAGAGATGCTTCACCATCTGCCCCAGTTCCCCAGGTTCCTTCCCAAAGATCGGCCGAGGGTTCAGAGGGTGAGGCTGGCGTCTTCGCCATGGGGCGGCCTCTGTAATCTCACACGGATGTGGCTGTGCTCAGCCCCTCATAGTTTACCATTAAAATGGCCCACGTCTGGTGACGCTTAGCCAGGAATAGGATGGAAGTGGCGTGAAGCGGGCTGCCTTGCTATAGTGGAGGAAGGTGCAGCCTGGCTTCCCAGGGCTGGCCAGCGAGTGGGCTCACGGCCGCCCAGCAGGGAGGGCTGCGGGGACGGTGCTCTGATGGACAGAAGGGAGTTGTCCTAGGTGACGTGACCTCCCAGTCCTCAGGCATGGCACCCGCAGGGCGCACTGGGCACAGGGCCTGTGCACCTCTGCTGCCTCTCACGCCTCCCTTACAGGGCTCCCGGAGGTGAAGGGGATTCTCCCAATAGCTCGTGGTCCCCTGGAGCAGCCAGACCGCGCTGGGCAACCTGCCCCTGCCCAGCAGAGCGGGTACATCGTGGCCTGACGGTAAATGTACATTTAATACAATCAGAGCTCCAGAAGACCAGTGAAGACTATTAGATGAAGTAACTTAGAGTTCTTACATCATCATACAGGTTGTTTTCCACTCTCGTCTATGCTCATGTAAACATGGGTTTTTATTTTTTTGTTGAGGTACTTCATATTTGTTTCAGGTGTACAACACAGTGATTCCTATTTGTTTGTATTGTGCCGTGATCACCACGGTTAGTCAGTTAACACTGGTCACCACACATAGTTACGGAAGCTTTTTTTTTGTGATGAGAACTTTAAAGATCCACTCTCTTGGGACTTCCCTGGTGGTGCAGTGGTTGAGGGTCCACCTGCCAAAGCAGGGGACACGGATTCGGTCCCTGGTCCGGGAAGATCCCACATGCCGTGGAGCAGCCGGGCCCATGTGCCACAACTGCTGGGCCAGCGCTCCGGAGCCCACGAGCCACAACTGCTGAGCCCAAGTGCCGCAATTACTGAGGCCTGTGTGCCTGCAGCCCGTGCTCTGCAGCAGGAGAGGCCACTGCAATGAAAGGGCCTCGTACCGTGGCGAGGAGGGGCCGCTGCTCACCTCAGCTGGAGAGGGCCCGTGTGCAGCAGCGAGGACCCAACACAGCCAAAGATAAATAGATAATTAATTTAAAAAGATCCACTCTTAGCAACTTTCAGATAAGATATTTGTGATTATAATAACGTACTTCCAGGTGCTCACTTACATTAGGTGTCCCTCATATTACAGGACTCTCTCAGCCTCTATCAGGTTTACGTGCTGGCTGCGACTTTGGTAAGTTGAGAGGCCGGGTGGTTGAGTTCTGTGATGAAACACCATAAAATTATCCTGTCCTTGCTGAGTTGTTCGGCTCCTGCTTTTCCTAATTCAACCAGCAGCCCATATTTATGACAGCGTGCTAATTTTTGCAAAGTGCTCTAGGAACATGACTTTTGTGTGTGTCAAAACACAATAAAAACACGTTGCCGCTGTGAGATTAATTTTTTTTTATCAACTAATTTTTTTTGGCTGTGCCCAGCGGCTTGTGGGATCTTAGTTCCCCCACCAGGGATTGAACCTGGGCCTTCGGCAGTGAAAGCACACAGTCCTAACCGCTGGACCGCCAGGGAATTCCCTAAGATTAATTTTAAAAATCAAGACTGTGTGTCAGGGACTTTCCTGGTGGTCCAATGGCTAAGACTCGGTGCTCCCAATGCAGGGGGCCTAGGTTCAATCCCCAGTCAGGGAACTAGATCCCACATGCCACAACTAAAGATGCCACGTGCCACAGCTAAGACCTGGTGCTGTCAAATAAATAAATAAATAAAGACTGTGTGTCAGAGGGCTCCAGGAGCTAGTGTTGACTATCTTTGGAGGGGGCCAGTCAGGTGTAGGTGTGGGGCAAGCAATTGGGGCACAATTAAAAGGAAATTCTGGGAGGCTGTGCATACCCCACCCCTCCAGGGCGCTCCTCCAGGAACCCTGACCCCAGTGAGTGCTAAGTCCAGCGGCATTAGCCAGTCCTTTCAGTGGCCCTTGCAGGCCCAAGCCCGGGACAAAAGCCCCTCTGCAGAGTTGTGCCGTGGAGTTCTGTGGCAAGGAGGCAGGGGCTGTCCCTCTAGCTGAAGACTTTTTTATTTTTAATTTATTTTTGGCTCCGTTGGCTCTTTGTCGTTGGGTCCTCGTTGCTGCGCGTGGGCTTTCTCTAGTTGTGGTGAGCAGGGGCTACTCTTCATTGCGGTGCACAGGCTTATTGCAGTGGCTTCTCTTGTTGCGGAGCATGGGCTCTAGGCATGTGGGCTCAGTAGTTGTGGCTCGTGGGCTGTAGAGCACAGGCTCAGTAGTTGTGGCGCACAGGGGATCTTCCCAGACCAGGGATCGAACCCGTGTCCCCTGCACTGGCAGGCGGATTCTTAACCACTGCACCACCATAGAAGTCCCTAGCTGAAGACTTTTAAAACCCTGAGCCAACAAGTCTGTGTGTCAAGAAGGATGCCTACATAACAGTTCACTTCTTTCATCTTCCCAGCTGGGAAACAGCTCTCAGCAGAACATCACATGGGAACTTTGGGCCTTGCTAATTCTGCATATTCCTCAAGGATGTAAGTATGGACCATTCAGGTGTCGAAAAACTGTGTGGCCGGGTTGCCGGGTTGTATGCAGCAGACCGAGGTCCTCGAACTGCAGCTTCAGCTTCTTACCACTAACTCCAGACTTCAAACCCTCCCCCGGTACCCCGGGCAGCACCCTATGAGCAGACTGAGCTGCATGAGTCTGTGGGTCTGAAAGGGTGGATGGGGACAGGAATGTGTTTGAGATTAGAAAATAGCAAGGTATCCTGGTCCATAGCGGGATTACTGAAAGGCGTCTGAGATAGACATGGGAGGTGTGGGCTAACGTCTGTGTCCGAAGAAATACGTCCCAGGCCAAGGCAACCGTGTATTCAACAGACATCTCCTCCAGGGCCCCTCTGCTGCAGTTAGGCTGCCAGGTGGGGTGAGCATGGGTTCAGTTCCAATGGACAAAGTGACTTGCAAGGCAGATGATGACCCCTCGCTCTCCCCCGCTCCCTTCTCGCCTGCACTGCCTTCCCTTCCCTGTCACCTGGAAGCAGAGCTGTGTGACCTTGACTTACCATGCACCGGGCACTGCGCTGTGTTCTGTGTCCTAACAGCAGCTCCTCCCATTTCACACCAATAACTTGCCCAAAGCCTCAAAACTAGTACAAAGATTTTATACTAGCTAATTCCACAGCCACTTAACTGTGGGTCACTGACCTTTCAGTTTAGCCGTCTGTGTCTGTGAAAGGATGCAGAGATTTTTTTTTTTTAATTTTAATTTTTGGCTGCATTGGGTCTTCATTGCTGTGCGTGGGTTTTCCTCTAGTTGTGGCGAGCAGGGGCCATCTTCATTGCAGTGTGGGGGCTTCTCATTGCGGTGGCTTCTCCTGTTGCGGAGCACGGGCTATAGGTGCATGGGCTTTAGTAGTTGTGGTGCACGGGCTTAGGTGCTCCGTGGCATGTGGGATCCTCCCGGGCCAGGGCTCGAACCCGTGTCCCCTGCATTGGGAGGCAGATTCTTAGCCACTGAGCCACCAGGGAAGTCCCAATGCTAATTTCTTAGCTTTGCCAACCTCACCATTGCTACGTAGGATGTTAATATTAAAAGGACCTGAGTAGATAATATAATGGAACTCTCTACTACTTTTGCAACTTTGCTGTGTATCTAAAAGTATTCCAAAATAAAAGTTTATGACCCTAACTTCACAGATAAACACCACTTCCGAGTTTACCGAAAAGTGCTTTCTTGCATTTGCTAACAACTGTCGGCCAAGCAGGACTGATACAGCCCTTGCGTCAGAGCTGAGCGGGTACCTATTAGGTGGCAGGGCTCCAACCTTCCACACAGCCTTGGCACTTATGTGTTAAAAATCCTCCTCTGCCCTTTCACATGTTCTGGTCTCCCCAACCATAACCCTGTAATTCCTCAATGAGTCCCTGATTTTTCTAATACCCGGGGGTGTCTCAGTAGGGCAGAAAGCTATCAGCATTAGTATCAGCTACCTGTTTACTCAGTGTAGGACACAGGCCTCCAAATTTCTTATTTTGTCATGAAATTCATAAAACGTTGATTAGGTTTCAGGGGAGGAAGCTTGGTGACTGGGGTGAGGCTGGGAACGTAAAGGGGTTGCTGGGTGTCAAGGCTTAAGATGGCAGGATGTGTTGGCGTCGTCCCAGGCTGTCCCGGGAACTGGAGGCGCCACAGCCCAGGTGGCCTGGCTACTTGGTGTTTTCACGACGCTCAGCTGCGTGGGTGGCAGTGTGCACAGCGGAGCGCGGGACAGCCGCGACCCGCCACGCGGTTCTCAGTTCCACACTCACTGCCGGGTACTCGCCACCAACGGCCCGACCGCAGACCTCCGTGCGACACGCGCAGGGCGCTCTGGAAGGCCCGCTCCTAAATGTGTGCTCCGCCCACAGGGAGGGCAAGCAGGCTCCACGTGGTGGCCGGGGCCGCAGACCAGGACGCGGAGGGCGAGGCCTACCGTGGTGCACAAGCAGGCCGGCCGGCCGGCCCAGGCTTCGCGAGACCCAGACCGTCCGCGGGCCGGGGGCGCGGGCGTTGCCGGGGGCGGGGGCGCGGGACTCCCGTAACACGGGAAACGCGGCGCCACGTCTGTCCGTGCAGCTAGGGCCGCCGGGGTGGGGGTGGGGCCTGTACGTCACTCGGAGGCCCTGGCTCTGATTGGTCAGAACGCTCCGTCGCTTCTGATTGGCCGGGCCCAGTACCATCCCAGGGTGCTCTGCGGTCTCCTTTCTTTTCCGCGTCCGTGAACCCGCGGAGGAGGTAAGTATACCCGAGCGTGGCGCTATCATTGCTATCCGACACCATCCGGCCCCATCTATCGTCCCTGGGGTCCGCCCGCCGCCGTCGGCGTCGGGCCGTGGCCCGGGCTCTGTGCGCGCGCCGGCGGGCCACCGTGCCCGGGCCCTAATTCGCTCCGCGTCCTCCCTGCTCCCCAGGCCAGTCGGCCTCAGCCATGGCGCCCAGCCGGAATGGCATGATTCTGAAGCCCCACTTCCACAAGGACTGGCAGCGGCGCGTGGCGACATGGTTCAACCAGCCGGCGCGCAAGATACGCAGGTGAGCCGCCCCGAGGCGAGCGCGCCCCCTTCTCTCCCCGCGCGCGGAGGGCGGCCGGGACTCGCGCTCCCGGCCCGCTGCGGGAGGGGCGGCCGGTGACCGCCGCTCGGCTTCTGTCTGCGCAGACGCAAGGCCCGGCAGGCCAAGGCGCGCCGCATTGCCCCGCGCCCCGCGTCCGGCCCGCTCCGGCCGGTGGTGAGATGCCCCACGGTCAGGTACCACACCAAGGTGCGCGCCGGCAGGGGCTTCAGCCTGGAGGAGCTGAGGGTGAGTGTCGCCAGCCCGCGTCCTGAGTCCCACGGGTTGTCCCTCGTGGCCCACAGCCAAGTGATGACATTCTCCGGAATCGCTGCACCGCTGTGATGAAAGTGTGCTTGAACCCTTTTCCATCTGACGGCTGGGCTTTCCCGGCAGGGGGTGGGGACCGGGGAGCCCTCGGGTCTTCATCTGTGTCTGTCTCGGGGCAGGTGGCCGGCATCCACAAAAAGGTGGCCCGGACCATTGGGATCTCGGTGGACCCGAGGCGGCGGAACAAGTGCACGGAGTCCCTGCAGGCTAACGTGCAGCGGCTCAAGGAGTACCGCTCCAAGCTCATCCTCTTCCCCAGGAAGCCGTCGGCCCCCAAGAAGGGAGACAGCTCTGTGAGTACCGGGGTCCCTCTGTGCCCAGCCGGGTGAGGACGTGGAGGTCTCACTGTGGGTTTAGCTGCCTTGAGAAGAGCACGTATTTGTCTGTAGCTTTTTATCATCCAAAGCTGGGTCTTCATGCAGGGTAGTAGAGAATTGGTAGATAACTAGAAGAAAGCCTCTGAGAGTCCACAAGCTAATTACTAGGACTGCCGAGATTCACCGTGGGCAAGAGCTGTGGGACTCGGAGCCAGCTGTTGTAGAATTGGGAAAGTGTTTTTCCTGTTACTGACCTTTGTGTGAAATTAACAGTCCATCGGTATGGGCTTCTGAGAGTTGTTCTACCTGTGTCTCTGCTGCACACGTGGTTGGCGCTTTTTCATCTGCCTGTGCCTGCCATCGGCTAGACGGACAGGGATCCGTTGGCAGACACCCAGCCAGGGGTTACAGGCTTGGGCAGATGAGCTGAACCCACCTAACTCCCTTCTCACTGCACACAGGCTGAAGAGCTCAAATTGGCCACCCAGCTGACCGGACCAGTCATGCCCATACGGAACGTAAGTGGGCATGTTTGGAGGGAGGAACTGAATGACAGGGCGGGGGTTGGGTTGGAGGGAGTCAGCCTGGCATCTGGGGCCCATGTTGAGATTTACAAGTTTGTGGAAAGGACCTTCCTTCCACCCTGGAGAGAGCCTCCTGCATCTTAACAGATGGACTCCTTGAGGGAAGCTTTGTGGACCCTTACTTGTCACCACTCCCTCTGTTGGGCTCTTTTTCTCTCCTATTTGGAAAGGCCAGGCTGTAGGCAACCCTGGGTGTTTGGTGATCCTGTAACCTGAGTGGCAATTGACCAGGCCCTTGAGGCTCCTGCGAGTGGGGCGTGGGCCTGAGCCTCCCCTTCTCCAGGTCCTGTCCAAGCACAGTGCCCCGCCCACCCTTCACATGACTTGGGGTTGTTTTAAATCCACGGGGGATTGTTAGAATCTTTTGGTGGCCTCCCCTGTAGCCTTTCTTGGGTGAGCAGATGCCCCTCCAAGGCCTCTCAGTTTGCTGACAGCTGCTCCTGGGCCTGTGCTCCCTTCCAGGTCTACAAGAAGGAGAAAGCCAGAGTCATCACAGAGGAAGAGAAGAACTTCAAGGCGTTCGCCAGTCTCCGCATGGCCCGTGCCAACGCCCGGCTTTTTGGCATCCGGGCAAAAAGGGCCAAGGAAGCTGCAGAACAGGATGTTGAAAAGAAAAAATAAAGTGCTGTTGGTAACTTGTGATAAACCTGCAGTGTCCATGTGACCTTCGTTGTGTAAGGAACTGGGGCCTGGAGAGCCTCCTCCTTGAGGGGAACCTGGAGCACGTCCTTGTCCCTCGGCGCAGCAGGCCTGCTGTGAGGGGAGCAGGTTCGGGGCCTGGGAGGCAGGTGCTTAGTGAGTTTGTCGGAACCCTCCACCCCTGCAGGTGCTGTGCGTTCGGTACCAACTACCTCAGGCAATTCGGAGGACTGTTAAACCACTGTTCTCATCTCTAAAGGTAACAGTTTATGAGGTACTGATTCGACGTCCATGCTCACTTTGTGTATTGGAAGTCATGAGCCATAGAAAGGTCAGCTGGTGTGGAGGCCTGGGGGTTGGAGCCCGATGGGCCATCTGTGAGAGAGGGCACATGGGGGGCTGCCTCTGGACAGCCTGGAGACACTGGTTCATTTGCTTTGTGCTCAGAGACCTGGCAAGGAGTTAAGCTACCCGAGGGCAGGGTAGCTGCCCGTCTGCTGGAGCCCCGGCTGAGGTGCTCACAGGCTGGGGGGCAGAGAGGCCTCTGGCTGGGTGTGCGGGGCCGGGGTCTACTGTGCCAGTGTCCATCTGGGCAGAACTGTTTGTGGGTTGTAGGTGCATCTCCTGGACAGATAACCAAAGTACGTGTGCTGGTGTCACCCGCAGTGCCTGCAGTGGCCACCAGGGAGTGCTGGGGCATTTGTAGGAGACTAGCGTCGGTCTGGGTAGTTACAAATAATTTTTGTTTAATATTCAAGTTACGTGGTGTTTTTTATTTTGGAGGGAAGGTATACATCACTGCATTTTAACCCATGGGAGTGTCACCCCTCCAGAGTGAATTTTAATTTGATTTTGTATCCTGTAGTTGCTTTGTTAAAATGTAGATAATTGTGATATTTTTCTAAAAAATTGAAATTCTAACTCCCAGTTGATTCAAATTGTTGTAGTTTACAGGGAAACTGTAGTCATTTTAGGTTATTTCGGTTTTTTTCCCACTTTACTCAACTTAGTTCAAGCCAAAGAGTAGACTAAGGGGCAGCTGTGCAAAGGGCGAACAGTCCTCTTTCCTTGATGTCTCGCGTAGGTGGTTGCACTTGCCTTTTTTTCTCCTTGTATGTTTTCTGGGCGTTACAGGAGGAAAACACAGTCTTTGTGTCACAAAAGGTCCAGAGGAAAGGAGAGGCAACGACCTCCCTTTCCTAACGGCAGCCTCTGTCCAGGGCAGTTCATGCCCAATTCCAGGAATTTCCCAGTGTCCTTGTTCTTTTTTGTTCCCTCAGCTAGACTCAGTTCTCAGTTGCTTAGAACCAGACCAGAGGAAACTGAATGAGCTGACCCACTTCTGGCCCAGGGCCTGCCTGGCATGACTGTCCTGAGGACCTGGACGGTGGAAGCTGATGATGGAGCAGGTGTGGGTGGGCCAGGGAAGGTAGAAAGCGATGTGCGGGGAATTGTCTCAGAACAAATCGATGAAGAGAGAACGGGCACTTGTTCAAGTATTTATTGAGCATCTGCTATGGGTCAGGCACAGTCCCAGGTTGCAGGGACATGGCAGTAACCAAAATAAACTATCTTACCTTTGTGGAGATTTCTTTCTGAAAGATCTCTGGCTCTCACTGCAGCGTGTTGGGTGCGTGTCAGCCTTGGGTAGCGGTGAGGACTGCTCAACAGGAGGACCGTGGTCCAGGGCCTGGTGAAGGCCTGCAGCCCAGGAAGAGAGGGCTGGCCTTCCAGATTCACCTCTGGGCCCACCCTCCTGGGAACGGCTCAGAGCTTTCTCGGGGGTTACATCTGGGGAGCCTGAGGACCTGAGGGGCAGTGGGAAGGTGTGTGTTAGGCCTTGGTCCCCACCCTCCAACTGTGGTGCCTCAGCTGGGCTCCCCTCCTTTGTAAGCCCCAGTTGCACAGTGCTGGGGGACGAACTGATGAAACGGTGCTGCGTGGTAAGTTCCTGCCCTTTTGAAAATTTCCCCAGGAAGGATGGTGCCTCCGGCAGAGGAGGTAAAGCTGGGTCACTGTTGAAAGGGACTGAGGGTGGAGGGGCTGGGCGCACCATCCAGGCGGCTCCTGCCAAGGGTATCCTCAGAGCCCCCAGATGAGCCAGGCACGAGTAAAACCAGGCCTCCCTCAGCTGGACCGCCCACCCGGTGGACACTGCTGCCACCTGCCTCCCTGGCTGCACTGCCATCACCCCTTTGGGGACTTTGGGCAGCTGTCCTCGTGGTCTCCCCCTCCTGCCCTGGCCCGAGGTCCCACCTTTGTGTCCTTGTCTGTGCGGTCCGTGAAGTGTGGGCTGGACCCAGCAGCTTGTTTCTGCCTGAGTGGAACAGAAGTGAAGGATCGGGGGCTGAGGTTGGGTTATGAAAGATTTCACTCCCCCAGGGAAGCAGGCCACCATCCTGGGAGCAGCAGTATTGGGTGCCCAGGGCCAGCCCTGTGCAGAGTGGCTCCTGGTCAGGGGAACCCAGGAGGGGGACAGCCAGACTTGGACAGTGTCTCTTGTTCCATCTGGCCCTGGGCAGGTGTCTTGACTATGACTTCACAGGGGCTCCGGTGGCCCTGCCAACTTGGGAGGGGAGGGGTTGGTGCAGCAAAGCTGCAGAGACACCTGGGGCCTGGAGGGTCAAGGGAGGTGAGAGTACTGGTTTCTGGGTGGAGACTGGGGTCCAGGTGGAATCCCCCTGCTGAGTGAGTGACCTCACAAAGGCCCTTGGACACGCCCTCGCCTCTAAGCCTGCCTGCCCATCCGTGGTGTGGGGATGGAGCAGGCCCTCTGTGGGGGCCAGAGGACTGCCTTTGTCTCAGGGAGGGAGGTGCCCAGGGGTCTGGGCAATGCCCCCCTGGGGCATCGCAGCAGCAGGTGGCGGGCGGGGCGAGGGGGAGGGGTTGTCTTCCCGCAGCAGGTCCTGGAAGCAAGTCCTTCAAGACCACCCGAGGGCAGATGGGTGGGAGAAGGGGGACCCTGAGGTATAGAGCCGGGGCACAGGGCCTCGGGGAGTGCTCAGCTGGACAGATCCCACCCCCACCCCGGGGGTCTGCTCACCCAGGGCTGCTTGCAGGTGGACAGAACCGAGGTGGTCCGGAGCGGCCTGCATCCGGCCTTCTCCAAGGTCTTCATACTGGACTACTACTTTGAGGAGGTGCAGAAGCTGTGCTTTGAGGTCTACGACACCCACGGGCCCAGCAGCCTCAGCTGCCAGGATGACGACTTCTGGGGGGCATGGAGTGCACCTCGGGGCAGGTGGGCGCCCGTCCCCTTGGGAGGGAGAGGGAGGAGGGCAGCATGGAGACCTCAGCTGGTCCTGAGGGCCGGTGCGATGGCAGTGGTGGCCTGGGGACAGCGTGATTACACACAGACCGTGTACCAGCTGCTCTGACTCCATAGCTGCTTCTCGTAAAACATTTTTTACTTAAAAAAATGTAATTTTGAACTGGGTAATACATTCATATGGGTCTAAATTCAGAAAGTGTAACAGGTACACCCTGGACCACATATCTCCCTCGTGCCCCGTCCCCAGGTTCGTTACATCCTTCTAGAGAGATTTATTCTTCACTGAGCGAAGGAACATAGTTTTTTCTCTGTAGATACACGTTTAAAAACACAAACGGCATATACTGTTCTGTAGTTTGCTTTTTTTCACTTCCATGACATAAGGGAGCCCTTCCCTCGTCTCTCCCCGTGGCAGTGACCAGTCTGAGGTCCAGCTGCCACCCGAGGGACACTCCATGCTCTGGTGAGGTCGTTCCCAATTAGCTCTACCGTGGTCAGTGTAACGGGAGCTCTTGCCACCAGCCACCAGCCGGACAGCTTAGCGCAGGCTCTGAGCCGAACACTCGATGTGTCACGTTAGATTCTCGTGAGTGCTCTGGGGTGCCTGTCTTTTATTGAGGTGTAATTTACGTACAGTAAGATGTGTAGACCTCGAGGGTTGGGATCGATGGGCTTAGACAGTTGTATACACCTGACCATCACCCAGATCACACAGGACATTTTTGTCATTCAGCAGGTCCCCTGTTCCTCTCAATCCCCTCCCCCAGTAGTTTTGCCTGTTCTCGAATTTCATGTCCATGAATCACAGTGTGTTCTCATTTGTGTCCGACTCCTTTCACCAAGCGTGAAGCCTGTGTGTGACATCCCCATCGCTGCCTGGGTTGGAGCCGGCAGGGTAGAGCCTTCCGTCAGTTAAGAGGACCAAGACTTAGGGCAGAGCCCCACGTGAAAGCAACAGGGAAGGCTTCTACCCAGTGTTGGCCTCTTACCTGCTCTCATGAGCGTGGAAGAGGACAACACACAGGGACACACATGCACGGACACACGTGTATCGGCATGCATGCACGGACAAGCATGCATGCACATGTGGGTGCAGATCTATGGATACACAGATACATGTATGGACACACATCTGGACATACACGTAAACTTTAGGGAAGGGCCCCCCCAGGACTGCCAGATCTGTGGGGCCGTCAGGGGCGCTACCATCAGTGGCCAAAGGCTAGGACCTTGTCTTCAGATTCCAGTGGTGCACCCTTGAGCGAGTCCCTGACCTCTGCTTCCTCATATGGGAAACTGGGACCGTGACAAGGCCACCTCCGTGGGAGCTGCGGGGCGCACAGGAAGCATGGTCACTTGTCAAACCAGCTAAAGCAACTATCCCATTACACAGAACAGGAGAGCCCACAAGTGAGTCTGCAAATGGGAGAATCGGGGGGGGGGGGGCCTGGCACGTGGCCCTTTTTGGCCTCCGCTTCCCCCACCTGGGATGGGTTTCTCTTCTGCACAGAATGTTCCTGTGTGCTCTGAGCTGTTAGCCAGGCACCTCCTGTTGGCGGGGGGGGGGTGTCCTCTGTCCCTCTGTCTCAGCTTGTCAGACAGGATCCTGTGTGGGGCAGGGCAAAGAGTGTCAGCACTGCTCTCACCCACCACGGCCACAGCTGAGGACTCGCTGGCCAGTGGAAGGGGGCAGTCCCCACACATACAAAGTACCTGGTCGTCCAGCAGCCATGAGGGTGGTCGTCCTCTATCTTGTTTGCAGACCAGTCTGAGAGCTGCCCCTGGTGAGCCGGTGTTGCTGGCTGCAGACGGCATTCCCGGGTCAACTCTTAGCCCAGTCAGGGGCTTATAGGCCAATGAGGAATGCAGACCCCGGGGAGATTGTTGAGAGGAGGGGGAGGGCTGGGCAGGGGGCTGAGACCCCAGGGAGGGAGCAGCCTGGGGGTCCTGGATGGGGCTGGGAAGCCCCATGGCCGCTCGCTCGCTGGCCTTGGGCTGTGGTAGGGGCTGCGCTGTCCTCGGCCTGGTCCGTAGAGGGTGATGGGTTCCCAGGGCGCGGCTTCTGCTGCAGGTTGCACACACGCGCTCACCAGCGTGACTCCCTCCTCCCGAGCCTCCCTTTCCTCACCTGATGCGTGGGCGGTGGGAGGCGTGGGCGGTGGGAGGGCCTAGGAGGCCGTGAGGTGTGCCGAGCTGAGGGCCTGGTGGAGCGAGAGAGGGTCACGGGCTGGCCGCTGCCAGGCGCCGAGGGCGTGGTGCCCTGGGGGGTAGGTTTGGGGAAACTGGCCACCGAGGGTGAGTGGGGGCGTTGGGGAGGAGACAGGGAGACCCAGGACGGGGTTAGGGTCCTCAGGGGAGCAGGTGCGTACCCCTCCCTGAGGCTTTGACTTCCAGATCGTGGCCCAGAAGAAGGTGACCCCAGCACTGTTGCTGAAGGTCAGCAGGAACGCCGGCAAGTCCCCCAGCGTGGTGAGGCCCCGCCTTCCACCAGCCCCGCCCCCTGCAGACCCCCACCCATTCCTCGCCGAGGCCGGGGCCTCTGGACACCTCCCGAGGCTGGGCTGCAGCTGGGCAGGGAAGGGTGGGGTCAGACCCCTCCTGCCCAGCCGGGAGCCTTGGCGCTCTCCCTTCGCCCAGGTGATAGCCAGAGACATCTCTGGGAATAAAGGCCATGCGGAGCTCTCCCTCCGTGCCATGAAGCTGGATGACAAGGTGAGGGGCACCCCCCTGGGGCCCAGCTTTCCCTCCTGTCAGGAGGTGTAGACAGAGCTACACTGTGTCCACAGGGAGACAGGTGGCTGAGGAGTGGGACGCACTCAGAGCCGTGGGTGGGGCTGCCCGTCCAGGCGGTTGTGCTGCTGTCAGGGTCCTGTATGTGTCGCTGCCGTCAGCTCATCCTCAGCTCCCTGTGACAGGCACTCAGGGAGGTCCCCGTCCAGACAGTGGAGGAACTGGATCTGAACTCGGTTCTGGTCCTGCTGGCTTCTCACGTGGGGTAGGGGCACAGAGCAGGGGTCTGACCTGGCATTGCCTGCTGCCTCCCCTGGACGGAGACTGAAGCGGGGGTGGGACAGGTGGGGGGCAGGATGGGAACTGGGTGCTGGGCGCTGGGGAGCCAGGGACGCTCCAGAGGGGAGGCCGTTGCCCTCACAGCCAGGAGGTGGCAGAGCCTGGACCCCACCGCTTGCCAAGCACACCCTCTGCTCCTCCTGCAGGGCCTCTTCAGCAAGCCGGACCCCCTCCTGGAGCTGCACCGGATCAACGATGATCAGAGCAAGCAGCTGGTGTACAGGACGGAGGTGAGGGATCCCTGGCCAGCACCCAGGGAGAGCGTGAAAGGACAGGGGAAGGAGTCACCCCGGCCCTCCCTGCACCTCCCTGGCCCCCCACGGCTGTAGCATCTTGACCTCCAAAACCGCCATACCCCTTTGAACAGAGCGCGGCCAGGTGGGCGCGGAGCTTCCGTCCTGGAATCAAGAATCCGGATTTGTTATCGCTACCTGCCCGTAAAACAAGATTTCAGTTACACCAGTGGAAAGGCATTTCTTTTTTTTTTTTTTTTTTTTTTTTTTTGCGGTACGCGGGCCTCTCACTGTTGCGGCCTGTCCCGTTGCGGAGCACAGGCTCCGGAAGTGCAGGCTCAGCGGCCATGGCTCACCGGCCCAGCCGCTCCGCGGCATGTGGGTATCTTCCCGGAGCGGGGCACGAACCCGTGTCCCCTGCATCGGCAGGCGGACTCTCGACCACTGCGCCACCAGGGAAACCCCGGAAGGCGTTTCTTTTTGAGATAAATTAATTTGAGTACAAAAAAGGCTATTTAAGGAAAAAGAAGTTCAGGTGGTCCAGGAATGCGGGGGGGGGGTTAGGAAGGTGGCTCTGGAAGGAACGAGCTTCGGAGATGTAGCTCTGGGCTCGCAGGGTCCTGCCCAGAGCCTGAGGCAGGGCCGCCTGAGCCGCCCCTCCTGGTCCGCACCTGGCAGCCTTTCAAGGTGTCTCTGAGCAGCCTGAGCAGCCTGTGCAGCTGTGAGGAGCCTCCGCCTCTGAAGGTGGGCGGGGCGGGGCCGGCTGGCGGAGGGTGGGTGCTGGGGAGGGGATGGGGCGGCTGGGGGCGGGGCTGGGGTGGGGCGAGTCCCCCCAGACCACACCTTCCTGGAGTTGAGGTACGTGGGGAAGGATGGTGGGAAGGGGGCGGCCTTGCTGCAGGGGCATGGAGACACCCAGGCTGGGGGCCTCAGAGGGGCAGGCGGGCTGAGGGGTCCCGGGGTCCCCAGGGTCTCGTCTGGGGTTATGACTCCCGCGGGAAGCACGACTTCATCGCAGAATTCTCTACCACCTTAGTGGAGATGCAGAATGCCTTCCGGGAGGACCAGGTGAGAGCAGGAAGGGCCCGCCTGTCCCCCAGAATGCGCTGGGGCGCTGGCCCTGCGCTGGGTTGCCCCAGAAATTGTTGTGATGGTTTTAGAGAGGCTAAAGATGGTGACAGAGCAGGACACCCACACCCACCAGGTGGCTGGAGTAGGGACCACCAGCCTGTGTTAAAGTTGAAGTGACAAATACCAGTGGGGCAGGGCTTTCAGTCCTCCCCTGCCTCTTGGGGTGGGTGTTGGGTGCTGGCACTCTGGGGTGGGGGTCTCTGCTTGTCCCTGTCCCCCAGGCCCAGTGGGACTGTGTAAACCTCAAGTACACGCAGGAGAAGCGCAGTCCCAAGAACTCTGGGGTGGTCATCCTGGCAGACCTGAAGGTGAGCCTCGGCCCAGCCTGCAGCCCCTCCCCCCGCAGTGGGTGGAAGGGGTGCTCCTGCCTCAGTTCTGCAGAGAGTGATCCGGGCCCCTGGCTGGAGTCTGCTGACCTTGCCCTTGTGGTGGCCTCCATATCCCCTCTCATTCCCCTGGGGGGGGCTGCCAGGCTCTGGGGACACTCAGGCCTGCCTCTGTCCTTGCTGGGGCTCGGACCCCTCATCTTAGCCGAGCAAGGTGGATGCGGGTGGATGCTGGGCGCGTGTCGCGGGACCCACTTCCCTGCGCCTCCACCTGAAGTTTGCCCCCACCCGTCTTTCTGTCCCATGGAGAAGCCCTGTCCTTCCTTGCTGACGCTTCCAGGGACCCTGACTGCAGTGGTCCCCGGGCTCAGGTGAAGCTTCTGTTCCAGGCGGTGAGGGTGTGGAGTTTGCGCTACTGGCAAACGCAGGGCTGTGAGATGTTAATGGAGAACTGGCCCTACTCTGGGGGGCAGGAGGAGGGCATGTGGGGCTGAGGGCTGGGCTGGGCACTGCAGGGGTGCTCCAGCTGTGGACAGGAGACTGCCCATCCCCCTGGTCTGCAGGCTCAGAGAGGAGCCCTCTGGGAGAGGGCGCCCCTGTTGCGCTCTCGGTTGGCTCCTTTTCTCTGGAGACATCACGGTGCTGGGTGCCCACTGGGCCAGGGACTGGGCCAACCGGTGGACAGCCCGGCCGGCCTTCCAGGGGCTGCACCTCCAGGGTGATTCCTTCTTCTCTTGTATGTTTTCTCTCATCCAGATTTTTAGTAACGATTTCTGAGTCGTTTTGTTTCTTTCACACTGGAAATGGACCTTTATTTGAAACAAGTCCCAGTCTGTCTTCTGCAGATGCACTGGGCACCGGGCCAGGCTGGACCAGACTGTGTCCTTTCCAAACTCTGTTCCTTGAATCTCAGCGACTCTTCAGGGTGTGGGAGCCCCTTCCTACCCAGGGCCCACAGACCTCTCCTCCTCTGGCCTCAGACCTGGGTCAACCCCGGCTCCCCCAGCTGCGGTCTCCCCATCTATAAGGTGTGGCCGTTCCAGTATCTGCTTCAGGGTCAAAGAGAGCATGTGTTCACAGTTCATTGTGATTATGTGTGTGTGTGTGTGTGTGTGCATGTGTGTGTGGGTTACGCTTCAGCAAATACGCTTTTAGAAAAGCTTGGAAACCATGGTCACCCCCAGGTCATCTGGTTGGTGGACTTGGAGTTTGAGTAGGGGGAGACGCAGCTGCCCTGAAGGGTCCCTGTGGCCCCAGCAATACTACATCCTGCTGATCCTGACAAACGGCATGGCGACCAACATGGCGGACACACGTGAGGCCATCATGCGCGCCTCCCACCTGCCCGTGTCTATCTATCATCGTGGGGGTGGGCAACGCCGACTTCACCGACATGCAGGTCCTCGACGGCGACAGCGGTGTCCTGTGCTCCCCACGGGGCGAGCCTGCCCTCTGACATCTTGAAGTTTGTGCCCTTCTGGGAGCTCAAGAGCGTGAGTGCTGGGCGGGTGGTCGGGCGGGCCCCTCGGGCAGCGCACTGGGGCCCCGGGCCCCTCGCCGTTCTGAGCAGCTTTCGGCCCCTAGAAACTTTTGCAAGAGAGAAGTGTCAGATGGGTGCCCCGGAGGGCAGGGCTCCTCTCAGGCAGCTCCCCGCTCCCTTTGTGACGTGGAAAGAACTGCCTGTCCCGTGGACACACACTCACAGCTTCACTGGGGACCTGGGCCTCCCTCCTGCCTCAGCCACTTTGCCCTGTACCCAGAGCAGGGTCACACCGATCCAGAGGGGCCCCCCTGTGCCACCCGCAGTGCCAGCGCGGACGGACTGCCCAGCGACCGCGTTCTCATCGTTAGTGCAAGCTCACCCAGCCGCCCACTGGGTGAATTCCTGGTCGTGGTCCCAGGAGCTGGTGCACAAGCCATAGGGGGTGGAGGTCACGGTGTGAATGGCGGCTCTAGGGGAGGGGCTGGGGGCTGGGAAACCGGCTGGAGGCACGCTGTCCCCACCCACAGGCGTCCCCCGTGGCGCTGGCCAAGAGTGTGCTTGCCGAGGTGCCCAGGCAGCTGGTTGAGTATTACAGACACAAGGAATGCCTCTGAGAGACCTCGGCGAGACCAGCCCGGGCTCCACTCCGTGAGGACACACGGTAGGGGGCCGGCCAGGACTGTGTCCACCATCTGTTTCTAGCACCCTCCACCCCGACTGCCCAGGGGCCTTTCTTCCCCCAGCCCACACCCACCATTGGCTCCTGTGACCCTGCTGCCCGGTGGGCCAGCCTCCCTCCGGGCCCCAGGGCTGAAGGAGGGACAGGTCCCCCTGGGCACGCCTGACCCTGCCTGAGCCGGGTGGGGGGGTGGGGGGGTCTGGGGGATTCCTGCTTTTGCATCTGATCTTCATGGGGGAGGGGGCAGCAGGCAGCGTCCTGTCTCTGAGAAAACCCAGACCCCCCCGGACACCCATCCCTATAGCCAGATCCCTCTTTGTCCCAGCTGCATCCCCATGTCTCTCTGTGTCTGTGGGGTCTCTGGGGGTGCGGCCAGGAGGGTTAGGCAGAATAAAGTGTCATCTTGTCCTTGCAGCGGCTCTGTGCCTTTACTGTCCCCCCAGCAGAGGCCTGCAACCCCTGGAGGGATGGAGCGGTGCACGTGTGCCCTGCAGCTCCCACACTGGAGCCGGGAGCTTCTCGTCAGGCTCACCAGCTCCTTCCTGGACTGAACCAAGGGCCCTCCCAGGAATGAAAGGGTGCGGGGGGCCATTGCTTGACCGTGGGAAGGGCCAGACGGTGCGATGGCCACCCCGCCCCAAGCAGCCTCCTCTTGGCCAGGCTCGGGTGGGGAGCGGCTGCCTACACTGGGCTCTACGAGAACCCACTGGGGGCTGCGTGCTATGGGCTCTGTCAGGGGAGGGTCACCACCTGCCAGCTCCTCCCAGCCCTCTGGGGGTGGATTTCCAATTGAGATTTCCCCTAAATTATCTTGTCGGGGAGAAACAAACTGTTCCGACCCTGAATCCAGGCCTACCCACCCTTCCATCCATCCACTCTGGGGGCCTATTTTTAGCTCCTGATTCATCTCCCGTTCAGCGGGGATAGTGGGCATCGCCATGGTAACCTGGCTACTGCTGAATTCCAGAAGGGCCGATACTGGTCTCTTCGGGGATGCGAGGACACCCCAGCAGCAGCCCTTCCATCCACATCTGGGAGGCAGCAGGGCTGCAGAGTGGCGGTGACGTGGTCCCAAGCAGGAGGGTGAGCCAGCAGCAGCCCAGCCGCTGAGTCCTGTGGGAGTGGGTTGCCATTTCAGCGGCAGAAAGCCGTGGACAGTTCCTGGGCCCGGCTCAGGGGCGAAGCCAGCAGAGGCTGGTCAGCTGAGCTCCCTGGGGAGGCAGAAGCCAAGAGGAATGGGAGGGGTCCATGCACAGCACGGGGGCAGCCGTGATGGCCCCAGGAGCTGTCGCCTTGGTGGGCTGTAGCCCCTCCCAGAGCACGTGGAGCAGGGAGGGGGCCGAGGTGTGAGGCCCCAGCCTCTCACCTCTGGCCAACAAGAAGCAGAGAGCAGTCGGGCATCAAGGGGGGTGGGGGGCAGCCCTCAGAGGATGCCCTCCTGGGGCCAGAGCAGGTGTGGACGCGAGGACGACGGGGGCAGTCGTGGGGCCTGGCCAGTGGGTGGTTCGGCCGGGCACGTGCAGGTGTAGGGGGGCCGCCGAGGGAGGTGGGGGCAGGAAGGTATCAGCTGGCTCAGCTGCACAGATGTGGTGATTGTACCAGCCGGTGCCCAGCCTGAGAAGGTGGCCAGCTCTGCCCACAGGCAGTAGAATAATAAAGTGATTACTGCCCCAGGGGTGGTTCAGGCGGGCACCCCGGCATCCGTTCCCACCTCCTTCCTTTGGGGGCCGTCTCTCAGTCCATGTATTTCATGGGCCTGGACCACTGTCCAAATCCCAGGGTGGACACGACCCAGGCCTGGCCAATCAGCGAGCGTGCTGTTCCCTGGCCACTGTGATTGGCTCTGGGTGGGCACTCCACCTGGCTGGCCAATGAGACTGGGTCCTGAGACTTTCCTGCAGGTTGCTAAGCTGATGGGATGGGACCCAGGAGCAGCTGGTGACCACTGCCGCCACATGGACAAGGCCTGCCTGAGGAGGAAGCCGGCATAGAGGAGGTGGACAGAGAAATGATGCTGGGGGCACGTGGATCCGCTCTTCCCTTTCTGCGCAGGCCAGCTGGGGCTGGGGGTGGGGCTTCTGTCCCTTGCCACCCGAAGATTCTGGCCCAGAAGGATGGCAAATACGCCCAGTTCACAGACAAGAAAAGCAGGGCTCAGAACAGTTAAGTGACTTGCCCAGGGTCATACAGCTGGCCAGTGGCAGAAGCAGGACCCGCCAGCCTCTTGCAATTCCTGGAGGTACAAGTCCTTGTACTTTTCAGTACAAGGTTCTCCATCAAGGGCTCTGGAATCCAGATGGGATCCCAGGGAGGGAAGCCCAGGAAGGGCTGGGCTGAAACCCCGGCGGCCGGCCAGCCCCCAGCTCTTCAGCACTGCACGTGGGGTTCTCAGCAGGCGGACCCAGAAGGTGCGCCGTGGCCTGGGGCCCCCACGGAGGCACGTGGGCCTCATTGTCTTTCGAAGTCGCCTGCAGCACACTGCCCGGAGCAGCCCCCGTTCTCGGAGGGTGGGTTTGGGATTTGCAAAAGCCTGCAATGGTCACTGACTTAAGCACTGGTCCAGAGTCAGGCGAACGCCTGGCCCAGTGCTCATTGGACAGTCTCCTCAGCCTGCACGTGAGCCCCTGCTGTCACCTGGGGACGCGGCAGCTTTAAATCACGGCCCTAGAGTTCTTGGCCGCCCCTCCCCTCGAGAGGTGGGGTGGCTGCCGCTTCTCCTGGAGTCCAGGCGGCCTTGGTCCTGTGTGTCTCCAAGGCTCTGTCATGAACACATCACAGGACTGCCCTGGTCCCTTGCTGCCTGGGTAGGGGCTCCCCAGCTCCCACGACACCTTCCTGCACTTTCAGGAGGGAGCCGGCCGGCCCACAGAAACGGGGTGAGTTCATCCTTGTTTGCCCCTGTTCTAAGCCACCGCGTTTTGGTATAATTCTGCACCCTCTCGTAAGGACTGCATGGGAGGGTGTGCACACGGCCTGGCACAAAACACCTGTTGGTCAATAAATATCGGTCTCCTGGGGGAGCGGGGTGCCTCTTCCTCATTCTGTGCGACCCTGATTGTGGAGGTGCCCCAGCCTGCTGGTCATCTGCCTCGCCCTGGGCCCCTCCCCTCCAGTGTCCTCAGAGGCAGCTGTGGGCTGAGGCAGCGGGACAGGGGCCGCTTGGCAGCCAGGCTGCTCTCTCCTCTGCTGTGGAGGGGAAGCGGCAGCAGGCAGCTGTGAGTGCCGTAACTGACGTGGACGGCAGGGCTGTCAGATGCCAGGCGTGCGGCCTTGGGCCCAGGGGGCTCTGGGCGAAAGCTTCCCCTGCTTTGGCGTCTGCCCCAGGGCAAGGGCACCCTGGACCCTCGCAGATCTGCAGCAGCTGCTGAGCCCCGGCCGTGAGGGCTTGGTCTTGGCCGCCTGCCGAGCGTGGCTCAGACCCTAGCAGCAGCCCCGGGCCAGACCGCGGTGGCTGGCATCTCGCAGAAGGGGACTGAGCTCAGAGACGTGAAGTCATTGGGCCTGGGGTGCACTGGAGCAGGGTCCTGAGTTGGGCCACCCAGCCTGGTTCTCAGGACCCGAAGCCCACAGCTGTGTGTGTGTGTGTCTGTGTGTCTGTGTGTGTGTGTGTCTGTGTGTGTGTGTTCCTGGGGACATGGGGAGGGGTCGGGGGGGGTCGTGTGTGTGTGTGTGTGTGTGTGTGTGTGTGTGTGTGTGTGTCAGCCTCGCTCTGTGGGCCCTGTCTCTGTCTGGTCGCCGAGCTGGGAGTCATTCAGTCCAGGGTGTGGGCTGGTGGCCGTGAGCGTGTCTTTGGAGCTCTGTGCCCTGCCCAGCATGGACACTTGTCACTCAGCGTTGACCAGGATGTCCCTGAGAACATGAGATGTGATAACTTTTTCCAGTCCTGGGAGGGGCTCCGGAACAGTGCCCCAGGCTCCGTGTCCCAGGGGGCAGGATGGCCAGACCCGGCCTCCCTCCCTCCCTTGCCATGTGGCTGAGGTGAGACCCAGGAATTTGGCTTCGGACACTGGACAGAGCCCAATGCCAGGTCGAACCAAGCCAGGGAATTGCAAGTTACGTCTTAAGGAACAGAAGTCCCTCCCTGCCAGCCACGGCCCGGCCCTGGGTGCTGGCCAGCCCCCTCCCAGGCCCTATCCCCGGACATGGCCATTCTGGTCATTCTGACCCTTCAGCTGGACCAGCAGAGCTGGACAGGAACCTATATCTGGATTCTCACCCAGGAAAATCAGAGGAGACACCGCGCTGTGGCGCCCTAGGCAGCCTCTCTCCGGGGATTTAACTTCCAGGGGCCCTCGTGTCTGATGCTCCGTGGAGGCTCCTAGAAGCCTGGGACCCCGAGAGGGGGCAGCTGGCCAGATGCAGGCTCAGGTGGTCCCAGCGAGGATCCCAGCTCCCATCCCACCCTGGCAGGCCAGGCTCGGGAGGGATGTGAATTTCTTTCCTCACAGGTGGGCTGGTCAGGAGGTTTCCTGGGAGCTAAACAAAGGTATTTTACCTTAACGCTCATTACCTGGGAGGCAGGGTTCCCTGGGATGGGCCATCGTGTATAATTTAAGCTATAGGCAATGTCCCTCTTTTATTTTTTTAAATAAATTTATTTATTTATTTATATGTATATTTTTTGGCTGCATTGGGTCTTCGTTGCTCTGCACGGGCTTTCACTAGTTGCGGTGAGCGGGGGCTACTCTACTCTTCATTGCAGTGCATGGGGTTCTCATCCTGGTGGCTTCTCTTGTCATGGACCACAGGCTCTAGACACACGGGCTTCAGTAGTTGTGGCACGTGGGCTCAGTAGTTGTGGCTCACGGGCTCTAGAGCGCAGGCTCAGTAGTTGTGGCACATGGGCTTAGTTGCTCCGCGGCACGTGGGATCTTCCCAGACCAGGGCTCGAATCCATGTGCCCTGCATTGGTAGGTGGATTCTTATCCACTGTGCCACCAGGGAAGTCTGGCAATATCCCTCAGAGTGATTAACTCATAATAGAGTAAAGGCTCTTCCCTCTTACACGCCTCCAGGCTGACGCAGCTGTACTGGTGGCCCCAGATCTTGAAGGTGACATCACCACAGTGTCCTGTCCTGCAGAAAAGAGGTTGGGCCTTGGTTCCATGAGGGGTGAGCTTCCCATGGGTGACAGTGGAGAGGGTGGGGTCCTCAGAGCAGGCCCCCCCTCTTACTGTCAGGCCCAGGTGCAGGCCAGCACTGAAGGCCCTGGCTGGGTGGCCAAGGGCAGGCCAGGAAGAAGCAGGTTGAGGGTCAGGGAGGGGGTCAGTCTAACGTCCAGGGGAGGTGGAGGCCGGGTCGTCCATCTTGGCCTTTAGACAGCACTGAGTTTCGAGCTTGTGCTGGAGTAATGTGTTCAGTCCCCCCAGAGTCAGGAGGGAGAGCAGATGGAGGAGAAAGCTCACGTGGTCCTGGGGGCCCCTGGGCTCCTCGGGGGGAAGGCCAGCAACCGTCTCCCCCGTCCTTAGGGGACACGATCAAGTCCTAACCCCGGTCCCGCAGATGGGGCCTTCTTGGGAAATAGATCTTTGCAGGTGTGATCAAGGTCAAATGAGGTCATAGGATGGCCCCTGAGTCCAGGGATTGGTGTCGCCATAAGAGGAGGAAAGTGCCAATGATGGGACAGGTGCTGTGTCCCCCCCCCCCCCCCCCCCCCCCTGGCAGGCTGCACAGGGAGCCCGACACTTTGGTTTTGGACTTCCGGCTCCAGGACCGGGAAAGAGTGAACTCCTGTTGCTTGTGGTTTTGTGCAGCAGCTCCCAGGAAGTGGGGAGGCTGGGGACCCAGGGGCCGCCTGGGCTTTGGTGCGTCAGAGGCGTCGAGGGACATCTGCATTTTGTCTTATTTTTCAAATTTTCTAAAATAGTTTATTGTTTAAACAGAAGGACCCCATAACCACACTTTGTTTTGATACACTGTTTTCTCATACCAGGCATGCGGAGCTGTGATGGGGACCAGTTATGACCGACTCTCCCTCCCAGCCCTGCCGGCCCTGGGGGGCGGCCACCTCCTGGAGTCCAGGGCCTGGGGTCCCTCAGGAACTCCGTCCACCCCTGCCCTCAACGCTGCACAGAGCGCGAGGTGTCAGGACGCTGGCTTCCACTAGGGGGCGCCCCAAACCAGGCGCTCACGGGACCCCGTTCCGCGCTGACAGCAAATCGGCAGCTTCTTCCCCAGCTTTACTGAGACGCAACTGGCAGGTAACATGTGTGAGTTTAAGGCGTGCGATGTGATGATTTGATACACTTACACATTTTGGGACAATTCCCACAACAAGGCTAGACCATCAGCATCGCCTCCCATGATCACCTGTTCTTTGTGTGTGGTGATGAGACGTAAGATGACTCGGAGCGGCTTGCAGCTATACACACAGTATTGCGAGCTGCAGTCACCATGCTGTACATCAGATCCCAGAGCTTACTCACGACTGGAAATTTCTGCCATTTGACCAACACCTCCCCGTTTCCCCTCCCCCACAGTCCCTGGCCACCACCCTCTACTGCCTGTTTTTATGAGTTTGGCTTTTAGATTCCACGTGTAACTGAGATCATACAGTGAGAACAGAGAGTCCTTTTCTGTGTGGCTTATTTTGCTGAGCATAATGCCCTCTAGGTTCATCCTTGTTCCAGAAATGGCAGGATTTCCTTCTTTTCTATGCTGAATGCTATTCCTCTTCGTGTGTGTGTGTGTGTGTGTGTGTGTGTGTGTGTGTGTGTGTGTGTGAGAGAGAGAGAGAGAGAGAGAGGGTGGGGGTGGGCGAGACAATTCTCTTTATCCATTATCCACTGATGGACACTTAGGTTGCTTCCATGTCTTGGCTATTGTGAATAGTGCTGCTGTGGAAGTGGGAGATGTCCCTTCGAGGGTGATTTCATTTCCTTTGGAAAAGGAAATGAAATTCCACCCAGGAGTGGAATTGCTGGATCATATGGTAGTCCTATTTTTAATTTCTTGAGGAAACTCCATACTGTTTCCATAGTGGCTGCACCAATTTACATTCCCACCAACAGTGCAGGAGGGTTCCTTTTTCTCCACATCCTCACCACCACTTGTTTTTTCTTGTCTTTTTGATAACAGCTATTCTGACGGGTGTGAGGGAATATCTCACTGTGGTTTTGATGTGCATTTCCCTGATGATTAGTGACGTTGAGCACCTTTTCATGTCCCTGGTTACCATCTGTATGTCTTCTTTCGGAAAATGTCTAGTCAGGTCCTCTGCCCACTTTTTAATTGGGTTATTTGCTCTTTTTTTGCTATTGAGTTGTATGAGTTCCTTATATATTTTGGATATTAATCCCTTATCAGATGAATGGTTTGCAAATATTTTCTCCCTTCTGTAGGTTTCATTTTCATTTTGTTAATGGTTTCTTTTGTTGTGCAGAAGCTTTATAGTTGTATGCAGTCCCACTCATTTCTTTTTGCTTTTGTTGTTTGTGCTTTTGGTTTCATATCCAAAAAATCGTTGCTGAGACCAATGTCAAGGAGCTTTTTCTCTGTTTTCTTTTCAGGGTTTTGTGGCTTCAGGTCTTACATTTAAGGCTTTAATTCATTTTGAGTTAACTTTTGTGAGTGGTGTAAGATAGCAGTCCAGTTTCACTGTTTTGCATGTAGCTGTCCAGTTTTCCCAACACCATTTATTGAAGAGACCATCTTTTCTTCATTGAGTATTCTTGGCTCCCTTGTCAAATGTTAGTTGACCAGATATGCAGGGGTTTATTTCTGGGCTCTGTATTCTGTTCGTTGGTCTATGTATCTGTTTTTAGGCCAATACCATACTGTTTTGATTACTGTAGCTTTGTAATATAGTTTGAAATCAGGCCGTGTGATGCCTCCAGCTTTGATCTCCTTTCTTAGGATTGTTTTGGCTATTCAAGGTCTTTTGTAGTTCCATACAAGTTTTAGGATTACTTTTTTTATATATATTTCTGTGAAAAATGCCATTGGAATTTTGATGGAGATTGCATTGAATCTGTAGATGGCTTTGGGTAGTATAGACATTTTAACAATATGAATTCTTATGATTTATGAACATGGGATACCTTTCCATTTATTTGTGTCTTCAGTTTCTTTCATCAGTGCCTCATAGTTTTCAGTGTACAGGTCTTTCACCTTCTTGATTAAATTTATTCCTGGGTGTTTTTATTGTTTTTGATGCTATTACAAATGGGATTTTTTTTTCTTTTTCATATAGGGAAAATTTATAATAATTTTTGTCTCAGAGTGAGTATTCCAGCATCTCAAGGCAGAAACAGTCATGTGTGTTGTCTGGTGGTAGCTGCTGCTCATTCCCCACTGGGCATTTCAGTAGCTGTGGAAATGGGTAAACTCCCAATTCCTAAACACAGTTGTTTCCAAGAGCTTGGGATGAGGGATTGTGGACATCTGAAAGGTCAGCCTTGTAAAACCAATTTAAAACATGTGATTGAGAAATTGATTTCAACGTGTGATTTAAAGTTGAAATCTTACTGGGTACATACAATATTGGACCAGCTCAGAGAGCTTTGGGGGCTCCAGCTTCACAAGTATAATTTGCTAGATGTACAAGTTTCTGTTTGTTCTGTGAGACAACTGTAGGAGCTAAAAAGAAAGTCAAACGGAGTGAATGTATTAATACAATTAAACATGTTTATAGGAGCTTGACTAGGTTTATAAATGGAATCAAACGTGAATCAAAGACTTTAAAAGTGATGAATAAATAGAATATTAAACTTCATAGACTGAATGTGTAAGAAACTGGGGTTGAAAGTTTATATCATTAATAAACTGGATTTTATTAAATGGTAAAAGTCACAGTGAACCACATGAAAGCCACCAAATCTCACAGCTGACATCAGTTTTGGGAACTGGAACCATCCCTTTCCCAGGACAAGTGACTCAGGCCTTTACCCCCCCACCCAATGAACTGGCAGCCAAAGCAGGGGCTCCTGCATGGACCCTGCCTCTGAGGTCAGGTTTCTGCATGTTCGCCCCCCAAGCCCCTGTCTTCTGGGACTTGTGGATGAAGTGAGACCCCAGAACCCCCAGACTCGGCTCTGATTGGGCCGCTCGGAGGCCGGCCCCTTCCCCAGCCTTGGACTCCTTCAGAGCAGGGCCAGGGCCCTACTGGAGGTAGGTAGTGAGCAGGCGATGTCAGGAGGGTCCAGCAGCGGCGGGGTGGGGGGTGGGGGTGAGGACTGGGGCCGTGCATGCTGGGCAGGCCCCAGGGTCCTATCGCTGCTCCGCCTGGGGCCTTCTTCGCCCGTGGAGATGTCTGCCGACTGGGAGACAGGCCAAGGGCAGCTCCGGGCCGGCTGGCGGCGGCTTCCGCCCTCCTGGCGGACTCCTGAGTCCTGCCCGCACCTCGCGGGCTACCCGGAAACCTCACCCCACCCCCTGAGGGGCCTCGATCGAGGCCAAGGAAATGTGGACGCTACCTGGAGACCCTCTGTCTTCAGGTGCGTGGGGGCAGGGCGGCGGTGCCCCGTGTGAAGGGGGAGACGTCCAAGTTCAGCGTGCCTGGCACATGCGCAGGAGGTATGGCGAAACGGTCCGTGGATGTCGCCGCTCGGGGGCAGCCTTCTGGAGGGTCCCGGCAGTCACGTGTGACCCACAGAGTAGCGCTGGGAGCTGACCAGGCAGGTAAGGGCACACGTAGAAAACGCTGTCAGCCGCCCTCGGGCGCCGGTGAGACGGAGCCCGACTCGGGGCTCCAAGCCACTCCGTATGCTGCAAACACCCAGCACCCACCGTCCTGACAGCAGGGTGCGTGAGGGCGCGCACACACACGCGCGCGCACGCGCACACACACGCACGTGCGCCTGGCTGAAGAAACACAAGAAGAGAGCACACGCAAAGCGCGTGTACGGATGAAGTGCACGTGCCAGGCGGGGAGTGAGGGCGCTGTGGCACCAGGGACGGGGGCGCGACTTCCCGGGGTGTCCGTGGGGACAGAACGGCCCCCAGAGCTGCCACCCCTGATTCGCAGAACCTGGCGCAGGAGCCCCAGGTGGGCCGGATGGAATCGCACATCGTTAACCGAGCACTTCCTCCAGCTGGAAATCGGGAGTCGACTCCCGCCCAGCCGCGGAGCGGGACCGAACTCGCTGCTCTTCCCCAGGGCCTCCGGGTCTGGGCCGCCTTGGTTTGGCCTGTGAGACCCAGGGCGGGCGGGAGAGCCGGCCAGTGCCCCCCGGACTCGGACCCACAGAACCAGGTTCTGGCAGCCTCAGCGTTTGTGGTGGTTTTTCGGCGGCAATAGAAGACGCCTGCAGGTACCGTTTAAAATCATCTTGATTTTTTGGAATCCTGTGAATGTATTGCCCGTTCGAAACAAAAGAGCCAAACACAAAAGCCAAAATTAAAAGGGGAAGCCCTGCGGAGGAGGGGGCGCTGGTGCTCTGAGCCGTGGGCCCCTCCCAGCAGAGTCCTCCTGGAGTCTCCCTCCCGTGGCCGCCGGTAGGACCCACGCTGGCACTGAACTCCGGTGGTTACCCCGAAGCGGTGGTGGCAGTGGGCATGGGGGTAGCAGCTCTGGGACGTTTTGCCCAGAGGCCCCACTGACCGGGCAGAGCCCTCCAGCCAGCCTGTACCACCCCCTCGGTCTCCTCCAGCAGCCAGGTCGCCCTCGAGGACGCGGGGCCTGACCACCCGGCCCAACCCGCCGATGTTTGTTTGCGAGCACGTGTATTAGTGCACGTGTGTGTGCGTGCGCGTGAGCTTCTACACCTGCGGAGGGTGAGTGTGGCTCAGGGGCAGCTCCCAGACCAGGGTGAGGTCTGGGGAGCCCTAAGGGAAGGGTGGAAGTGAACTCTGGACCAGGCAGAGGAGCTCGCAGGGCAGGGCGTCTGCTCAAGGCCCTGAGACAGGCTGGTGAGGGGGCGGTTCCGGGGCCAGGACCAGTCCCGTTACAGCCACGAGGTGCCCTCAGAGGGCAAGAGCCTACACTTCCCAGGCCGGCCAAGGAGGAGAAGCAGGGGCTTTAATGTTTATGCTCAATGTTGACCACACTCGAAACACAGGACAATATAATTGTGCCCGTCAGAAGTCTTTAAGGAACATTTATAACAAGAGTTTCTGTACACGGCTCAGCAGGGGAGTGGTGGGTCCTGAGATCCCGCTGAAGGGGCTAAGATGAGTCTTTTTCGTCCTGTCTCACGACCCCCAGCATGAGTAGCCCACCATAAAGACAGAAGTCTGGGAGCATGAAGGGTGCTCCCTGGGTCTGGGGTCCCTGAGAGGCCCGCACACCCTCTGTAGCTCCAGGGGGAAGACGGAAGCCCCGGGCACCCCCAAACTGTCCGAGACCCCACCCACCAGGCAACTCTCCTGGCTCTGCCTGTCTGCCAGCCTTGGAGGACGGCTTACCCACTCAGGTTGGCCCAGAAAGGCACCAAACTGGAAAATTCTGGGCTTGCAGCCAGGGGCCTGGGACTGAGCTGTATTTGGGGTCAGATGACAGAGGCGGGTCACCCAACAGCCCCCCTCCGGCCCCCTGGGTGTGGACTCTGCTCTGCAGGGGAGGTGGGAAAGGGCCAACCCCGACCCCACCAGGACCAAAAGAGCCTGCAGCCCCTTCTTGAGGATGATTGAGAAGGGAACCATGGCTTCGCTTTCCCGTCACAAAGTGCTGTGGGGGGGGGGGGATGGGCACAGAGCCAGCTGCCCTGTTGGTCTCAGGAACAGGAGAGGACAGACACGTCTTTACCAGCTAAAACCATGGCTGTCAGCTAATTAAAAGACATATTTGTTGTAAGCAGTGAACACAGTAACACCCTCACGTGGTACAAAGAAATCTGAGTCCTGGCGAGGTATGTCTGGACGTCCTAATGGTGGCCTTCCTGCCACTTTGGGCATCCAGCCAGGTACCATCATCTGCAGTAACTGATTACAGGTGCGTCCACCCCTCCCTCCGGACGTCCTGCTGACTTCTGCTCATCAGTCTACAGTGTCAACAGCTGCAGAGAATACCTCAGTTTTTAAATCATTCTCGTCCAGGTGGACATGGGGCAATGAACCGTGTGGCAGAGACACTATCTTGTGTGTGTGTGTGCCGTGTGTCTGTGGGGTCAGTTTCCCAAAGTGGGGCTCCTCGTTCACAGGGCAAATGCAGTTTGATTTTAGCTGACGTTTGGAGTTTGCCAGTCAGATTGGTACAAGAATCTTGCCATGGTTTAAGCTGCCTTTTTCTCATTCAGCTTTTTTTTGTCTGTTTGGTGATCTCTTCGTTCATGCCCTTCGCCCGTTTTTCTGTTGGATTGCTTCTTTTTAAAAAATGACTTATTAAGGCCTTTTGTGCTGTAAGCATTATTAGAAATGTGTTTTCCTAGTTTGTCACTGGTCTTTGATGCTCCCCTGGGGTGTGCTGGCCGTGCGTCTGTATTTTTCTCTAATGCCGTCTATCTGCTCCCTTCCAGTGCTTTCTGATTTGTAGAATATGAGGCGGGGAGTCCAACCTGACCTGTTTTCCGGATGGTTCTATCCTTGTCTGAATACAATTTACTAAAATCCCACGGGATTGATGGGCTGCTGTCTCCATGGGCTGACCCTTCTCGCGTGTTCTAAGCAGGGCAGTGAGTCGTGAGCTGCCGCTGCCCAGCCAGCACCCACCCAGCTCTCTCACGCAGCATGGCGCTCGTTAAAGAGGCAAGCGCTGGGTCTGGGGTTCCCTGGTGGCGCAGTGGTTGAGAATCCGCCTGCCAACACAGGGGACACGGGTTCGAGTCCTGGTCCGGGAAGATCCCACATGCTGCGGGGCAACTAAGCCTGTGCGCCACAACTACTGAGCCTGTGCTCTAGAGCCTGCGAGCCACAACTACTGAGCCCACGTGCCACAACTACTGAAGACCGCGCGCCCAGAGCCCATGCTCCTCAACAAGAGAAGCCACCGCAATGAGAAGCCCGCGCACCGCAATGAAGCGTAGCCCCTGCTCGCCGCAACTAGAGAAAGCCCACACGCAGCAACGAAGACCCAATGCAGCCAGAAATAAAACAAATAAATAAATTTATAAAAAAAGAAAAGAAAAGAAAACGCTGGGTCCATCCCCCAACCCCTTCCCTCACTGTTGGACGTTTGGTGGATAAAGAATAGCACAAATTTTCCCACAGCTATTCTTCCACGTGATGAAGTGGTGACCAAAGCTGTTGGCAGTCTGTCCACTGATGCTTCTGGGATGTATACTGTGTGCCTGGTTTAGAGATATAGTTGTGACCAAATACTGCCTGTGACTTTGGGGGGCTCGCCAGCGAAGGGGGGTCAGGCCACAGTAGCAGACGCTCACCAAGGAGTTTGAGGGAACCTCGGGTCTGTGGAGTCAGAGGTCAAGATCCCTGTTGAGCGGTGGCGTTTGCTATGCTCTACTGTCTGGAGAGCAAAGCAGACAAGAATTGCTTTGATGTGGAGAGGTCCGGCTGGGGAGCAGTACCTCATTCTTGCACCCCAAACACCCTGCCCCTTGCCCGCTCCCAAGGCCAGGGCCTGGGGGCCCCTTCCCGCTTTTGTAGATTCCTGCGCCCCCAGTGGCTGAGCCCGGCTCACCCCCCAGCCCCCTTGCTCGGCACAAATGCAGTAACTGCAACGTGGTATCCTTGCCCTTTCGCAATAGTTATCACTGATTGAAATCTGGCCTCCACAGTCGGTTGGTGCCCTGCTGACTCGGATTCAGTCCAGCTGTTTCCATTTAAAGGTCCTGGAGGCCGAATTCCATTCCAGCCTTATTTTTCCTGAACCGACCCTCCTGTAGTGACCCCAGAGAGCCAGCCCCTGGCCCCGCCTGGATCACTAGCTCGCAGTGTGGCTCGGATAAGTCACTCCTGGGCCTGGACAGTCCCACCAGCTGGGCCCTGCGAGCAGCGGGTGGGGGTTTGTCCCCTCCGGGCCCCCAGTGGGGACAGTGCCGCCCTCCCCCGCCCACCCTCATCTTCACAGACAGGGCGGCCACAGGCGCGTCCAGCACCCCCGTCCTCAGGTGTCCTGGGGAGCCGAAGTGCTCGGGAAGAATTATCTGAGATAAAAGGTGGAATCTGATGGCAACTTTCCGGGACAAAAGGAAAAGAAACAGAAAGTCCCCAGAGCAAGCGGGGGGACAGGGTTGCCCGGCTCTCTGGCCTGGCTGCAGGGCTTCCCTCGGGAGGTGTGGGCGGCAGCCTAGCTCTTGGCTCCTGGAGAGAAGCCCCCCGATTGCCGGCCCCCACCCCCAGATCCCTGACACCCAGCCCGGGCTGGTCCATGCGGCGCCTCGGACAGCCCAGCTCTGCGATGGCGGTGCCAGTGCAGGCCGGCCTCCGAGGCTTCCCGGGGTCTCAGCAAGTTCTGTCCCCCATCGGTGGCTGCCACCCCTCCCCTCTGTCATGCTGCTTTGCCCTTTTCCTGTCACATCTTCCTCCCATGAGAAGGACGTGTCAGGGGTCTCCTGGGCCTGGCATTTCCGTGTGACGCCCTCCTGCGTGGAGGGCAGGGCAGTGTCCCAGGGTGACCTCAGGGCACACAGCCCCCTCGTGCCCCTCCTGGATGAGGCACACGTCCCCGCGAGGGGGGTCCCTGCACTGGTCTCTGCACCGCCTGGTCTGAAGCTCCCCTGCCAGCTGGGTGACCTCTGCAGGGCATTTGGCACCCATGAGCCCATCTGTGAAATGGGGCACTAATTAGACCCACCTGCAGAGGTGTGACCTCCAGGCCTGTGAATGTGACTGTGTTTGGGAAAATGCAGGTGTAATCAGGCTGGCACGGGCATCCCTGGGGGCCTGGCTGGTGGGGAGGGAGGGGGCGGGTGACTGGGTTTGTGGGGTGGGGGGAGGCCAGCCTTGCGAGGGGCTGCGGGGGGCGGGTAGCAGGGGAGGACTTGGGCTCTGACTGGACCTGCAAGCAGCCCTGGGGCGGGGCCCAAGTCCAGAGCCGCTCTGCCTCGTGTGGGCCCTTTCTCCCCCTGGCTGGCGTGGCCCGCAGCTGGCCCCTTGGCCTCCCGGTGCCCAGGGCAGGCGCAGGGCTCTAGGCTTTGTCTTCCTTGTCCGCCAGACTGCAAAGTGCATCCTGACCTGGCTGCTACCTCCTGAACGCTGTCCTTCACATTTTCCTAGAGAAAATCAGCCCGTGACCCTCAAAGCTCCAGGGACAGAAGTCCAGTTCTCTGAGTTTTCACTTGTTCACACATGACGTGACCATTACATAGATGAGACATGACACGTCTCTCCCAGAAGCTTCCCTTGCGCCCTCACCAACCCACAGCCCCTCCCGACCATCCCACCGCCCGCCCGGGTTACCCATCCCAGGACCCGGCACCCAGGGACCAAGGCTGAGTGTCCTTCTTCACGGCATTCAGCCATGTTGATGTGTGTCCACGGTTCCCGTTCATTCTGTGTCACGCTGCACGCGTGGGCGCGCTGTAATCTGTGGGTCCGTTCGCCTAGGGGTGGAGGTGTCAGCTGCCCCCTGTGCTACGGTTGTGACCGCTTTGTTGCGATGCAGCTCGCGTGCTGTCTGCTATGCACTGAATGTTTATGCACATCCCCCCTACGCCTGACAAAGCGGGCTTGAGTCAGTAGGCCCTCTGCTGTCCTTAGGGTTTGGTCCAGACCCACTGAGGCCCGTGAGGCCCCTGCCGGCCTCTGCAGCTTTCTCTCTCCCACATCTCTGCTGTCCTCTGCCTAGAGCCTTCCTCCCTGGCCACCTGCCCTTCGAGATTCAGCTAGCTTGTCTCCTCCTCCAGGAAGCCTTCCTGTTCTGCAATTTTGCCTGGCTGCCCTGCTGTCTGCCCTACCCACTGCCATCCAGGAACCTGCAGCTCCGAGCCATATGGCCTGGGTGCGTGCCGCCCGCACCTCAGTTTCCAGGGCTGGGAAAGGGGGGCCATACCTGTGCTGCCCTCCGGACCCTCAGAGTATGCAGGGGGCTGCTCCACAGGCATGACCTCCGGGCAACACCACGTGGCCCGACCGGCCACCAGAGGGCAGCAGTGGAGGGGCGGGGGTGGGGACAGCTGCCAGGGCCACCTGGGGCCCATGTCACGGGGTGTGGGTCTGAGGACCACGGGAGGCCCTAGGGGGACCCGAGCCCCTGGCCTCACCCCCGAGCGTCCACCAGCCTCAGGCTGAGCTTGGGGCTCCCGGCCTGTTTCACAGACAGGACAGGGCGGCCCTCACACAGCGCTTAAGAGACCCTGATCATTTTCACACGAGCGTCTCCTTCAAATCTAGAGGGTCCCTGTGCCGGGCACCATTCTCCCCATCCTACAGTTCAGGGAGGGAGGCGGCGGCCCCAGCGGGAGGCCCTCGCCTGCCCTGCCCTGCCCTGGTTCAGCCCAGTGACTACCCTGCCCTGGGGCGGGGCGGCCGGGCCACGGCTTCCCTATTGCCATGCTGGACAGGGGGTGTAAACGGGCGGCACCCCAGGACGGGGGCCTCTGCAGGGACAGGGATCTGCTGAAGGAACAGCTGGCGGGGCCCCCAGACCTACCCCCGTTGCGGAAGGCGCTCCCAGCCTCGGGATTGCCTGTGAGGCCCACAGGGAGGGTGGCCTGGCAGCCCCGGGCAGGGCCCTCAGGCACTGTCTAAATGTTCCTGGGATGTCTCATGCTCAAATACAGAAGCCCACCAGCCAACAGGAGACCCAGTGTCCCTCACAGGAGCTCATCCAGTGGCCACAGGCGCAGGAGGGGAGGAGCCCGGAGGCCAGCCTGGAGGAGGGAGCCCACTGGAGTCTGCCCCCACCCCTGTGCCCGCCTTTGCTTTGCCGCACACTCTGTGGTCCTGGCTTGTCCTGGAAGCTGAGGACACACCAGAGAGTGAGACAAACCAAACCTAGTGAGGATGGGGCCTCGGGGGCAACAAACGGGGAGTCCCTGCCCACCACACATCCTGCCAGACCGTGGCAAAGGCAAGACTAAGAATGTCAGCGAGCGTCACACAGCCTGTTTCTGACTGTGAGCCACGCGGCCTCTGTCTGAGCCTGGCAGCCCTTCCCAGGCCCCAGCAGCCACCCTGGGACAGATGGAGATGTCCCCCTGCCAGGCCCAGGTGCCGGCTCGGTGAGCTGGACCATGCTGGCCAGCGTTTGGGGGCCCAGGGCACCCCAACCTCAGAAGGAAGGGCAGCCGGCCGTGGCGGTGTGCGCCCTTTGACCCCAGGCCTCCTGAAGAAGCCTCCCTGAGGGGCGTCCCCTGGAGATTACTGCTGACTCACCCATCTGAACGTTATGTTCCCCAGGCTCAGCCTGACTAGGCGTGGTTTCTCTCTGGGGACTTTCAGAAGGACAGATGTGTCCCCCAGGGTCACAGGTGTGGAAGCAGGAAGGGTGCAGTGTAGTAGACGTGGCTCCACACACTTGCTGGCAGTCCCTGGGCCTCCTCCCTTGGGGACTCCTGACTGGTCAGCTGCACGGGGGGGGGGGGGGGGGGGGAGCCTGAGCCTGCCTGTAGGGTCTCACCTGACACCCCCGTGAACGGAGGGCTCAGGGCTGGGTTGGGGCCCTAAGGTGCCCAGACCCCCATCTCTGTGCAGAGCCCGCTTGAACCCTCTGTTTCTGGTTTAATTAATTTGATTTTTCCATGTTAATGCACATGCTAACATTTTCAAACAGTACAAAGAGTAATAACATCAAAAGCAGAACTCTCCCTCCCACACCCTGTCCTCAGTGCCTCTGGCCCTCCGGCCGTCCGGCTATGCCAGGACCCGGGCAGACCCAGTGGGGAAGCTCTGCTCTCCAGCCTTGGTGCCCCCAGAGTGGTGGAACTGGGGCGTCGTCCTCCAGGGAGGGCCTGCACCTGGCTGCCTCCCCTGGCCCTGGTCCGCAGTTCCCCGGGGGGCCACTGAGCCCTTCGCCACCCTGACCCGGCTCTCCTCCCGGGCCCTCCCCTCCCGGTGCCGTTCACCCCGCACCCGGGAAGGGGAGGGTCGAGGGAGTGGATTGCTTCCAGAGCCTCAGCAGGGGGCCTCCTAGCTCCGCAGCCTCTGCTTAGATCCCCACCCCCTCCTCACACTCTGGATCTCCTTGAACTTCGAGGTGGGGAGAGGCCCCGACCCGGGCCCCACGGCCACGTCCCCTTCCTCGCAGTTCTGGTATCTGAGCTCATCACAGCACTGCCCCGACTAGGGGGCTGTCCCCACTCAGAGTCGGCGTCTGCGGCCCAGGAGGGGGCCAGGGCAGAGGGCAGGCGGGAGTGCGGCTGTGCACGCCCCACTGTGCCCCCGCCCGGGCTTCGGGGAGCCAGGGTGCGCCCAGCTGTGTGTGCCCTCCCCGGATGGCGATGGGACTGCCAGGTGCTTGCCAGTGCCGACCGGGCTCTTCCCCACCTCCCACGCTAACCGCAGAACCCTGAAACCAATTAGCGCAGCCAGCCCCCAGCTGGGCTGGGTCACCACCCAGACCTTCCCCTGGGTTTGGAAGTCCCGTGTCTCTGCCAGAGGACATTCCGATCCCTGACTGCTTCTGACGCTCCTGTAGCTGGGGATGTTACATATATAGAAACCAGGGCCCCCAGCCTCTGGGCCCCGCTGCGGCCGAGGATGCCTTCCAGCCCTGAGACACAGCGGTGTTCCCCCCAGCAGTGAGGGCGGTGGGCAGGGGTGGAACCCCGGGCCCTCAGGTGACAGGCTGCCCGCTGCCTGGGATGCTGTGCGCCAGGCGGGAGGGACCCGGGGCCCAGGTGTCCCCCGTGAGCCTCCTCCCCACAGCTCCTAACTCAGCCCTCCCACTGATGCCAGCAGCCTGCTGGAGGCGGCCCCCACCCCCGACCGCCCGGCCCGAGGCCCGAGGCCCAGCCCGAGGGTCAGAGGGCGCTGAGACCCGGTGGGCCGTGTGTGCCGGGCACGCCTGGCTCACGTGTCTGCGGAAACGAGGACCAGCTGACACGTGTGCGGCATTCGGCCCTCTGTCCCGTGCTCTGAGGTGTGTCGAGAAGGCCCCCGGGGGAGCTGCTGTTCTGTGTGAGGGAGGTGAGGCCGCCTGCGGAACTCAGGGGTAGATGGAACTTGAGAAAAACAGAAACAAAGCCCCAGGCCTCGCGGGGAGCCCGGCGCAGTGCTGTCTGGGCTGCAGGATGGCCGTCTCCTCCTGCCACCGCGGGCCGCCTGGGTCAGGGAGCTGTGGAGAAGCTGGTGGAGAAGCCACGAGCCTGAAGGCCACTTCCAGGGGCTGGGTGGACGGGGTGTCGTCCGTGAGGAAACTGGGCAGTGAGGATCTGGGGGCAGAGGTCCCGGTGGTGGCTTCATGGCTGGGCGTGGAAGGTTGAGGGGCCTGGGGACAGCCCAACCCAGATGTAGCCGGGTCGTGTGCCAGGCTCTGTGGGTGGTCACGGGCTGAGGGCATGGCTGCCGGCCCCGAGGTGGGCGTGGGGGCCGGGTGGGCACAATGACACAGATACAAGGGCGTCTGCAAGGCTAAGCATGTGTGTTGTGTGCTGCGTATGTGACAGGACAGGCCTGGTAAGAGTGTGTGTGTGTGTGAGTGTGTGATCACATCTTTGTACTTATGTCTGAGTGTGTGATCACATCTTTGTACTTACATCTGAGTGTTTGTGTGATCACATCTGTGTACTTATGTCTGAGTGTGTGTGTGTCACATCTTTGTACTTATGTCTGAGTGTGTGCACTTATATTTACATGCTAAGTATGCATGTCTCTGTATGTGAACGTCTGCATATGTGCTGATCACATGTACAAGTCTTCATGTGTGTACTTGTAAGCATGTGCTGTGTCTGCACACGCAGGTGTGGGACATGTCTGAGCATTCTCGTGTGCGACGTTCAGGTGCGTACGTGTGCAGGTATGGGGGTCACGGGTAGGTGTGTCTGCACGTTCTCTGTGTTGGTGTCTCTGGGGGCACAGGCGTCTGCACGCAGGTGGTTGTGCGTGTACACCTGTGTGTGCATTGGATGTGGGTGTACTCTGTAGCCTGGGTGAGTGTGTGGTTGGCTGTGTTTGCACGTCTCTCTGTGTGTTTGCTCACGCACATAGCGTGTGTATTCCTGAGGGATGTGGGCTGTGGACTCAGGCCCTCCGTGCTGCTCTGGGCTGTGCCGGGGCCTGGGCTCTGGTCCCTCCTGGCTGGTTGACAGCCCGGCCCAGGTGGGTGGGGGCAGTTTCGGTGGACCCAATCTTGGTCCTGGGAGCTCGGGTGAGCGCCTGGCCTGCCGTGCAGGGGCCTCGGGTGTGTGAGGATGCAGCTGGGCCCTGACTGCTCCCTGGACGTGGAATCTGCCGCCTCTCTGTGGCTCTGGGCGAAACTGAACAGCACTGTTTAGTTTTTGTGTGTTTATTTTCCGGTGTTCCTTCTGTTTACGGCAAGTGACGTTGATGTTTCCAGTTAATAATATTATTCTCCTTATTTAAGTAAAAAGTGATAATGCTTTAAAGCAAACTATTAAGTGGACCCGCTGAGAGCTGAGCTGGCTGCAAGCCTCGGGCGTCCTCCCAGGGACCCGCCGGGGAGAGCACGTGTCCTCGGCCGCCACCCATGTGGGGCTTCTCGTTACTAAGGCGACAGTGGGGTGCAGCCACCTCCAGGAGGCCGAGGCGGTTCGGCTTACTCACCCCATTTTACAGACCAGGACACTGGTCACCGGCAGTGGAAGAAGGGCCAGCAGGTCAGCTCCCCGCCGCCGCACAATACGTCCTCGGCGGGCTCCCATCGCTCACGTTTCCGGGCCCGGCGGGGCCAGCTGGTCTCTGGCCCGTGGATCCGGCCTCAGCCAGGAGCTGGCAGGGGGGCCGGCGGTCAGCCAGCCGGCAGGGAGCTGGGCTGGTGGCTGCCTTCCCGACGGAGTGTCCAGCACAGGAGCCAGGCGGCAGCATGGAAGTCACGCCTGCCGCCTTCTCTCTGCGCGTCAAGCCAAGTGTCCCCCCTCTCGGCGGACAATTAGGAGGGCGCATGGGTGGAGACGTGGGGGCTGCCGGCTCCGGAAAACGCAGTTGGCCACACGGGAGTTTGAACCCAGGGTGGCCTGGTTTCCAAGCTCGTGCTCTTAACAAAGCCTGTTCCCACCTCCTGAGAGCCAGTCTCTGAAATCAAAGGACCTGGGCCAGGCCGTCGGGCCGCGGCTCTGTCCCTGAGGCTCACGTCCCTGGGTGCCAGCTACCAGCACAAGAGGAAGAAACAGGAATTAGAAGCAGAAGCCCTGTGAGAATCCTCCATAGCGACACCCACTGCATCCTCTAGGTCAGAAGGTCGGCCTGGGATGGACATTTCCTCGCCATGTCTGTCAAGGTGGGAGGACTTGACTCAAGCAGAACCTGCTGTGTCAGAGAAAGGCAGGACCCTCAGCAGTCAGGTTCAGCCTGTCTCTGGGGATAAGAAGCGGGACGGAGGTGGCCCCTTCGGGAACATGTACAGAGGGGGCGGCAGGTGGACAGGGGGCAGCCACCCAGCAGAAATCGGAGAGGAACTCGGTTCAGACGTCATGGGAGGGGGTGGGAGTGAGATACGTGGCTGAAATCGGGCTTGTGGACGCCTGAATCGTGGACCAGCTGACCCCCAGCGCCCAAGTACCCAAACGCACAACCCTGGTTGGCCCACGGCCAGGCTGACTCTGGGGGAAAAGGCACCAGTGGGTCCTTCCCTAAAAGACCATTTGTTTTGAGAATCAGGGCTGCTATTGACATGGTCATGTTAGATGCTGACATTAAGGGCCCCCACTGTAATGGCGGCCCCCCTCTTGAACCTGGGAGGCTGCCCGTGTATCCACAGCACCGCAGCCTCGCTACTGCTACATCCTTAATTATTACGTTTGAAGTGACAAAGACCTCCAGCCTGCACATGCAACAAAAGGTCCAGATAAACAATGGAAAAAAAAAAAGGTCCAGAGGAAACAAAACTTCTCACTGATATCAGACAATATGGCTTCCGTAACAAGAACAAGGTGCAAAGGAAAAAAAAAACCCACCACCAACAGAAACACAAGAAAGCACTCTTGGGAGATTAAGTATATAATTCCTGAAAGAAAACTTTGGATAAAAGTGCTTGAATTCAGAACTGAGGAAATTCATAGAATAAATTCAAAGAACAGAATCTCTATTCTATTCATAAATTCACAGAACAGAAACGCATAGAATAAAAGCACGAGGAAACCTAAAACAGGAGAGAAAAACACAAGAGACAAAAAGGATCAACGCGGGATGTCCAGCATCTGACTGAGCGCCGTGCCCAGGAGAGTGGGCAAAGAGGATGCAGGAGAGAAGGGATTCCAGGGCGTGTCCCGGGACCAGAGGCAGAGCTGGTGAACGTGGGTGCAGGGCGGTCGGATGAAACAGAGTCTCCAAGGAGGTACGACACTGAGAAAGTGCAGAGCCCACGGAGAAAGAGGGGATTCAAGGAGATTGTGCAAGAAAGCAACACGCCGCCTACAAAGAACTGGGTTCCCGACAGCAGTGCGGTGCGGACGGCCCCAGAACGTTCACTTTCTGAGAGGAAACGGTTTATGACCCTGAACTGCATGGCCGGTAAAACTGCTGCTCAGTTATGAGGGCATAATAATGGCACGTGCAAACGCTCCAGGACTTGGAAATCCACTTCCCGCACACCCACTGCTAGCGGTGGTTTGGGGACCAGCTCTACCAAAAAGGACATAAACTGAAAGGCAGAGGGCTCAGGGCAGAAATCAAGTGGGAACCACAGATCCGAAGCCAGGGGCGGTGAGGTAGGAGGCCCAGAGCTTGGAAGATTGTGAGGACATGGCAACAGCACCCAGTGGAAGGAGAAAAAGGCAACCAGAGACCCCAGACTTCAGAGCACACAGGTTCAAGGGTGATTTCGGGGGCCTGACCCGCGAGTCCATAGGGTGGCGATCCCAGCAGGAGGTACCACGGTGACTTGTGTTCCAGACAGACGCTGCGGCTGAGGAGCGTGAGCACTTACACAGCAGCCCGACCCTGCGCGCCCCGGCCAGCCGCAGGCTGTGAGTCACCGGAGAGGGTGTGGGACAGACGCTGCACGGCCCGAGCCCTCCTGGACGTGGACTTGGGCCCTCTGGGTGTCATGTTCCGGGGCCGTCGTCCTGGACATCCTCTCCTGTTTGAACAAGGGTGCACCCAGCCTTGAGTCTTCTCATGCTCCGGTCACCCTGGGAAGTGTGGTCACGCCCTCAGCTTAGCTCCTAGAAACGCTGGCCTCTGTCACCAACTTGCAAGAGAGTCCTGCAGCTGATGTCACGAAACCTAATGTGAATGGCCCGGTGAGACCAGCTGTGCGGAACCGTGGGGGGAGCTGGGACCAGAGGAAAGGTCAGATGTGCCTTGACTCTATCTAAAAGTTTCACATTTCGTTCATCATGGATTTTTTGGGGGGGCAGGAATTTTTGATTTTTAAAAATACTGCGTTAAAATACTAGTTACCTCCATGACTGAGGTTCCTAGTGTCCCCGCTTTGAAATTTGCCCCCAAGACGGTGCCTCGCTCTCCCTGCCCTCGCCCGGCCCGGGCACCGGAGCTGCAGAGGTGGGAGGCTGGGGCCAAGTCTCACCACAGGGAGGAGAGAGTCCGTAGGTGACGTGCAGAGTGGATGGTGGGGGGCCCGTCCCTCGGTGACACGGCGACAACGAGAAAATAACACTGAAAGTCCCCCTCCCGCAGTGCAACTGGGCCGTGGGCCCCTCCACTTCCTTCCTTTCCAGTGGGCTGTTAAATGAATGAAGTATTACAGAGGAATGAGCAGAGAATTTAAAATCCTTTAAGCAATTAAATGAATTCTGAATTTAAAATGAAAAGAAGGTCAAAATTAAGTGTCTGGGAGATTTAAAGAGACAAACCCATGGAGCCCCCTGGGGAGGGTGGAAGGGGTAAAGGAGAACTTTACCCTGGCAGACCTGGAGGGCCCGCGTGCTCACAAAGGAGCAGTCAGTCTACCGCGGGGACCCCTCAGCCACGGAAGCAGACACGTGGGTCACACAGGATGCCACTATACCCAGGGAAATGGCCGGGGAAGCGCCGCAGACAAATGAGAAAGAAATCAGAACGCATAGGTCAGGAGAGGAGGAGACAAAGTATACGAGACACAGCAAACCTAAGAAAATGTGTGGTTACATGTAAATGAGTGTCACGCCCCGTGGGCTGTACTCCAGTGTTAAGGAGTTTATATGTTGAAAGAGACACACAGACTTAAATACGACTGTTCCAAAGTATGAGGGAAGACACTAGCAAAGTAGTGACACGCAGAGGAACTTCCTAACCATGGTAGGAAAGGAATCAAAGTAACACGAAGAGCACGGCAGAAGCAAGAAACGGGAGGAGCACGGCCGGCCGTCGCTTGGGAAGTAGCGAGGCTAAGGGGGGATGCAGTGCTGTCACCGTCGTACTGGCTTAAACGGTCACATTTACAGACAGAGGCGCTCAGATGAGTTGAAGAAATAAAATACAGTTATATGCTCTTGCAACTTCCCTGGCGGTCAAGGGATTAAGACTTCGCCTTCCAGCGCAGGGGGTGCTGGTTCCATCCCCAGTCCGGGAGCTAAGAGCCCACGAGCCTCGCAGCCGAAAAAGCAAAACGGAAAACAGAAGCAGCATTGTAACAAATTCCATAAAGACCTTAAAAACGGTCCACATGAAAAAAAAAAGAAAATTAAAAAATATACAATTACATGCTCTTAAAAAAAGCCAACTCTGAAACAAAAACGATAAGGGGAAAAGGTTGAAAATACGGAGAGTCAAATGGAGCAGGCCGGTGTGAACAAGGGGGGACGTGTGCTCACAGCCATGTCAGAGAGGAGGGTTCCGGGGAGAAGCCCCCCAGCTGCAGACGGGCATCGCCCACCACAAAGCAGCAGCGTCGGGTCGCAGAGACAGGCCGGGGAGGTGGAGGGGGCTGGACACAGAGCACGGAGGACCACCGAGGTGCGGGGGCCATGGGGACAGTGCGAAGGGCAGACGGGGTCCTGGCTCGCGGGGGCGGAGGGACACACTCGGCTTTAAAGCCCGTGTCCTGGCCCAGCACCTGCTGGGCTACGGTTCCCAGGCAGCGTGGGCAGAGTCCTGGATTCCTCACTCTTCAAGGGGGTCTTTTGTGCACAGAGTGGTGAAGCGGGTGGAATCCCAGGGCCTGGCACTGAGGATGCCCCTGTGGGGAGCGGGGGCAAGTCCTCGATGGGGTCTGGGGCCGGTGGCCTCGTCCCCGAGCATCTGGGTGGAGGACGCCCTGGAGCCCCTCCCCCCGGGGTGATGGTGGGTGGAGGGAGGGAAGGTAGACAGCTCCCTGCTCTGCGCAGTCTCCCCTGAGAGCTGCCGTTTCAACAGGAGGGAAACGGGGCTGGAGGCCCAGGCCCCGGGATGCAGAGCTAATGACGGCAGAGCCAGGGTTCGGACGTGACCCCTTCCCAGGTGGGAGGAAGGGCCTGGAGCTGGGCCCGTCCTGTCCTTGGGGCCAGGTCGGGGCTCGGGGAGGCCACCGGCCTGGGACCTGGGCTCCACAGGGCAGTTCTGCGTGAGGGTCCAAAGCCATCCAGGGACAGAGGTGCCAGGGAGCCCAGCGAGGGGGTAGGGTCTCCACAGCTCAGCTGCCCTGAGGATCCAGAGTGGGCTGGGGTCACCCAGGTGCCCAGCAGAACCCTGGATGCTGGCCCAGCCCTGGGGCCGGGATTCACGATTCACTGGGCCCGGCGCTGCCTGGGCATCGGGTTCTCAGAACCGTGCCCCCCACCCTCCAGCCCCTGCCTCCTCCGGGAGACCTGAGTGTGCGCCCCCAGCTCTAAGGAAATGCAAACGCTCTAAGCTTCCGACCCCAAGCCCCAGCATCCAACAGGCTCGGTCAGAAGCCTGCAGCCGGAGCGCGGGTCAGTGTGCAGACGCCCCCAGCACTGCAGTGGAGTGTGGCAGGAGTGCCCCTGCCGGGCTGTGCTCCACCTTGCAAGAAAAGTAACAAAAAACTACAGGCAAACAAAGGGATACATTCAAGTACACAAAACTGAATCTTGTTTGTAGACCTCAGACACCGGGTCCTGGGGGCAGGACACAACAAACACTGGCGGCCCCTTTCCCTGCGCTCGCCCATCCTCTGCCCCACTTCTGGGCACCAGTCCCGCCCCTGGGGTTTTACCACACTTGGCCTGGCCCAGACAGCGACGCCCAGCCTCAGGGGCTAGGAACTCCCATGGATCCACCCTCGCGGGGAATGTGCTGATTACTGATAAACAGGGGAGGTCCTGGCAGCAATCACCTGGACCAAAGCCCTCTGTCTTGTGGCGCCCAGGATGGCGGGTCAGGACACACGCACAGGAGCAGCAGGGGAGCGCATCCCTGGGGACCGCGCCATGTGGGCCAGCTGGTGGTTCTGGCCCCTGGTGGCCGTCTGCACTGCGGACCAGTTCCGGAACACAGCGGAGAGGATCATGCAGGGCACGCCTGTCATTGACGGGTAAGCAGCCCCCCCGTGTGACGGCCCCGGGGGTCCGGGCGGGGGGCGCTAGGGTCGAGGCTCATGTGCCCTTGACCTGAGACGGGAGCTGCCCTGTCTCCAATGGGACTCAGTTTCTCCAACTGCACTATGGCCTTTGCCCTTTGCTGGACTCAGTTTTTTTGTGGGCTCTCTCAGGGCCCCAGAGACTTCACTACATGAGGGCCTGTGGGGAACGCGGCAGGAAGGAGGTGAATAGTGAGGCCCCCAAGGCCTCAGCATCTCCCGGGACAGCCCACAGCCTGGACCCCTGGGGGCTGGATCCCAGCTCAGAGTGGGGCTGGGGCTGGGGGCTGTTGGGGCCTGGCCCAGGGTCCTGTGTCACAGGAAGTGCAGGTGAGGGTGGTGTCTGCTGTGGCCCTTGGGGGACCCTCTCGTCAAGCCCACCCCTCGCTCCATCCACCTGGGGTGACCCCATCAGGCCTGTGCGCCCGGCCTGACCTCACCGAGGCATCTCACGCTTCAGTGCCCCAGTCCAAGCTCCTGGGTGCCCACTCCCCCTGCCCCTCTTCCAGCCAAGACCCTGGTGACACCTTGTCACTCTCTCCCTGATGTCACAGCCAACCTGGCCGCGCCTGCCCCCTTCACTTACCTTCCACCCCCACCCCTGTGCCTCTGACTGCCCCCTCCTGCCCCTGGCCTGAGGTCAGGTCTCCGCACTGCAGCCAGAGGAAGTCTTGGAGACACAAGTACCAGCCCCTGCCCTTCCAGCTCCAACTCCCACAGAGCTCAGAGCAGTAGCCGGAGTCCTTCCAGCGGCCCCCAGGGCCCCTCGAAGCTGCAGGCAGGCCTGGCACTGCCCTTGCCGCTCCCGCCCCCAACTCCTTGGGGCTCTCCCAGCCCTGGGAAGGACGCCACCTGTACACACACACTCCCGCCCCACCTGCTCTTTCCCACCGGGTGCTGGGAAAGTTGGGGTACCCACTTGCCCAGGCTTTATGGGACAAAAGCTCTGCAAGAAAAGCAGAGAAAACAGGTGTCTCATCACATAAGACTGGCAGGGAAATGAGGGGCAGCCCTAGATAAGGAAGCGGCCATCAGGGGTCAGAGTGCACCCTTCCCTCCCTCCCTCAGTCCTCCCCTGGTCCCTCCCCTCCCCCTCCTTCCTGGACCTCCCATCCCCCTGCCTGCCTCTGAGGGTCCTCACATGGCTGGGTCTCCTCACAGGCATAGGAAGTTTGCTGCAGAGGCCGCTGTCCTTTGCTCGCATCCGGGAGGCCCTGCTGTCTGGCAGGTCTGGGCTCAGGGACCGGGCATCCCAGGTCAGCAAGGGCAGGTAGAATATGCCAACAAAATGAATGTTCCTTCCTTCCGGGGGACTCAGGGTGGCTGGGCACACGGAGAGGGGCTCCGAGTTTAGGTGCTGGGAGCTGTCCAGATGTCCATGTGAGGGGTACGATAGCTCAAAGAGCCCAGACAGCCAGGAGTACTCAGGAAGCTGGGATTTGGGGAGCTGGGATTATCCAAAGTCTTAGAAGGCCAAGACTAGGCTGACAGAATCAAAACCAGTTAGTATTAGCTACTCCTGTGGGTAAGAGAGACCCAAATAAGTAGCTTCAACAACAGAGCAGTCCGGACGGAGTCCTGGCATGGCATTCCATAATGGTGTGGCCACCATTCCCACAGTTACCTCATGATTTAATATGGCTGCACCAGCTCCAGCCATCACATCTGTAAGCCGTAGCTGGCCTCAGTGTGTGTTTGGCTGTCGTTTCTAGCACTTCCCAGCACTCGGAATCCTCCCCTCTCCTCTTTGGGTAGGGTGGCAGGGTCCTCTGTCACAGCTGAGGATGCTACCCAGGCCACACAGATAAGGAGGGCAGATCCATCAGCCTCCAGAACAGACTCCAAGATGTGGTGTTGACCTTAGCGCGGATACCTACAAAGGGAGGACAGGCTGAGGCGAGGAGGGAAGAGCAAAGCGGAGGCAGCTGGAGCGTGGGGCCGGATTTCCTAGAGGGGCAAAGGAGTGAAGTCCTGCTCAGCGCTGCCTTGGGGACAGTGACCAGGGCCAGCACCCCCCCCCCAACTCTGCAGTGAGGCAGTGACCTCGCCTCCCTGGAGCTCATCCACCCCTCAGTCAGCAAAGGCGTCCTGACCACCAGCCCATGCCCAGCAGTCAAACCTCACACCGGGGGCCATGGCCACCTTGCTGTGGAAGAGCCCACCCCAGGGGGCCGGATGACCTAGGCCGTCACGGCGTTAACATTGTCAGTGAGCCTCACGAGGCAGCCCTGTGTGTGTGTGTGTTACAGATGAGGAAACAGACACCGGGGAGGGAGCCAGGGCTGGGGGTGGGAACTAGGTGTGGGCGAGGGTCCTGGGGAGAGTGGGCATGGCTGCTGGGCTGGGGAGGAGGGGTGGATGGGAGGGCCCGCAGTGGGAGCAAAGCCCCCTCCGGGCTGTCCTCACAGCCCCCTTGTCACCAGGCTAGGGATCCGCTGGTCGGCTCCCTGCACGTCCCGGGCGTGTGTGCCCGTTGGCTGGTAAAAGCCAGATGCCGACTGGTGGGCCAGGGCTGGGCCTGAGACTCTGAAATTCTAATCAGCTCCCAGGGGCCGAGGCCCCTGCCGGCACCTGGAGCTCATGGCTCCCAGCAGTCTCTCCCCTTGGGGCTGCTCCTGGATGCAGGGAGGAATGTGCCCCACGGGTCCTGCCCCGGAAGACCCCCAGCAGCTGTTGAGAGCCCTCCCTGTCCCCTGCCCCTTGTCCTGCCTGTCTAGTCCCCTCCTCTCCTCTCCCCACACCTCACCTCCTCCTCCAATGCACTCACCGCCTACCAGCTCCTGGGAGAACTTCAGAGGGCCTGTCCTTTGGAAGCACAGAGGGATCTTCTTGGAAATGGTGCAGGACTGTCCCCAGGGACAGAGGCAGCAGAGGGCCTCTGGGGCCCCCAAATCCCGCACTGGTGCCCTGCTCCCATGGCTGCCCCCCAGGGTAGGCCACGCCCCACACTTCCCCACCCTCTCCCTGCAGCAGAAGCATTTCATCTTTTTTTTTTTTTTTTTTTTTGCCGTACGCGGGCCTCTCACTGTCGTGGCCTCTCCCGTTGCGGAGCACAGGCTCCGGACACGCAGGCTCAGTGGCCATGGTTCACGGGCCCAGCCGCTCCGCGGCATGTGGGATCTTCCCGGACCGGGGCACGAACCCGCGTCCCCTGCATCGGCAGGCGGACTCCCAACCGCTGCGCCACCGGGGCAGCCCAGGATTCCATCTTTCATCTGTGAATCTCCCCCAGGCCTGCGCTCAGCAGCCCCGTGCCAACAGCCTTGTTCGTGGAGATTGTCTCAACTCCAAGCTCCCCCTCCCTCCACGATTTTGAAGCCAAGCCGGCATCTGCCCTCCCTCTCCCCCCAGTGAAAGGCTCCAGGAGGGAAGACCTGTCCACTTAGGGCTCAGTTCAGTGGCCTGGCCTGGGGGTGCAGCCAGCTGAGAAGCTCACCTGTGCTCAGGTGTGCTCAGATGACAGCAGTCACCCTGCGACCTCCCTAGTCTTCAGCCCACGAGAAGAGGAGCTGGAGAAGGCACAGCCTGCCCGGGAGGCAGCTCGGGGGGCCCGGGTCCAAGGGGCCTCCTGACCTGCCCCTGACCCCTCCGCCTGGCCCCTCCAGGCACAATGACCTGCCCTGGCAACTGCTGAAACTGTTCAACAATCAGCTTCAGGACCCGAGGGCCAACCTGACCAGCCTGGCCCACACGCACACCAACATCCCCAAGCTGAGGGCTGGCTTTGTGGGTGCCCAGGTATGGTCGGGCCCGGAGCCTGAGGCGCTGGAGCCTATCGCCTCCTCTCTTGCTGCCCCTCCCTGGTGGCGGCGTACGGCCCCGGGCCCTTAGAGGGGGCTCCAATAGCCACTCAGGCTGCGGGGAGGGCTTCCGTGGCTAGAGGGAAGCCAGAGCTCGTGTGCCTGGGGCCTAGCTCCTGAGCTCCCAGCGCCTCCCCCCGTGACCCCCCCAGTTCTGGTCTGCGTACACGCCCTGCGACACCCAGAACAAGGATGCCGTGAAGAGGACGCTGGAGCAGATCGACGTCATCCACCGCATGTGCCAGTTGTACCCCGAGACCTTCCTGTGTGTCACCGACAGCACAGGTGGGTGCCGGCGCCCACCAGCCCCGGTCCTGAGCAGGGGCTGCTGCACCGCTCTGCGGTTTGTTTCACGTGGAAGCCAGTCCCCACACCCGACACCCAGGCACACGTGTCGCCCGGTGCCCACTGCCCCTGGCCGGGCTCTCCTTGCAGGCATCCGGCGGGCCTTCCAGGAGGGAAAGGTGGCCAGTCTGGTCGGCGTGGAGGGCGGCCACTCCATCGACAGCAGCCTGGGCGTCCTGCGGGCGCTCTACCACCTGGGCATGCGGTACCTGACTCTCACCCACAGCTGCAACACGCCCTGGTGAGCAGCCCCGGGGGGCCGGCCGGGCGGGAGGGTCTCAGAGCAGGGACCGCCCCGGCACCTGTCTCTCCTCCTGAGGGTCCTGAGGTGGGCCCGGACAACCACTCTGCCCCTCGGGCGCCTGCCCTCTGCTCTCCCAGGGCCGACAACTGGCTGGTGGACACGGGAGAGGACGAGGCCCGCAGCCAAGGCCTGTCACTCTTTGGGCAGGTGAGTGGGGGGGCGGGGCCTCGGTCACCCTCAGAGGACCCGGCATGTCACCTGTTTCCTCAACTGTGAGATGGGCCAGCAGGACGGGCCTTCCACTGGAACCCACTGGTCATTAGAGTGGCCTCCAGTCTTTCAGCCCCTGAAGGGCTTGTTGACACCTGGCCAGTGCCCTTCCCCACACCTGGACTTCCCAGGCGGCCGCCAGAAACCCCAGAAGGTCGTGTGAACCCAAGCGTGCACGGCACAGCCTGCCTGGTCCCAGGGTGCTGGCTGAGACCCTCCAGGCTGTGCGGGTCCCCTGAGCCCCGTCCCCCCTCAGAGTGTCGTGAAGGAGATGAACCGACTGGGCATCATCATCGACTTGGCCCACGCGTCCATGGCCACCATGAAGGCTGTGCTGCAGCTGTCCAAGGCCCCCGTGGTCTTCAGCCACTCCTCGGCCTACAGTGTGTGCCAGCACCGGCGCAACGTGCCCGATGACGTGCTCCAGCTGGTGGTGAGAGGCTGGGCCGGGGCCGTCCGCTCCTGGGCTGGCCCCCGCGGCCTGGCCGCCCTGCCCACGGTGCCGCCCTCTTTCCCGAGCAGAAGGAGACGGGCAGCCTGGTGATGGTGAACTTCTACAGTGACTACGTTTCCTGCAGAGCGGAGGCCAACTTGTCCCAAGTGGCAGGTGGGCGGGGCTGAGCGGCCGGGGCTCCGGGCCGGGGCCTCTCGCAGGGCCCTCACGTGCCGCCTCTCCGCAGATCACCTGGACCACATCAAGAAGGTGGCGGGGGCCGGAGCCGTGGGCTTGGGTGGGGACTACGATGGTGTGTCCAGGTGAGGCGACACCCCCTCCACGTGCTGTGAGGGGCGGGGTGGGGGCGCCCAGGCCCTGCCCCCCGGGATGCCGAGCCTGGCTTTCTCCACCCGCATCTCAGGCTTCCCTCGGGGCTTGAGGACGTGTCCAAGTATCCAGACCTGGCCGCCGAGCTGCTGAGGAGACAGTGGACCGAGGCAGAGGTCAAGGGCGTCCTGGCAGACAACCTGCTGAGGGTCTTCGAGGCGGTGGAGCAGGTGAGCGGCCCCGCAATCCCTGCGCCGCCGACCACCTCCTGCCCTCAGGCAGGCAGCTGACCTGCATCTTTCCCCAGGCGCGCAGTCACACACAGGCTCCCGGCGAGGAGCCCATCCCCTTGGGCCAGCTGGAGGCCTCCTGCAGGACCAGCTATGGCTACTCAGGGGCCCCCAGCCTCCACCTCCAGCCGGGGGCCCTGCTGGCCTCCCTTGCACTCCTCGTCCTCTGCCCGTGTCGCCTCTGACACCCTGGGTGCTAGAACGGCAGCGACTCCCCGTGCGCTCAGACTGGCCTGTCCTGGGCAGGCACCTGCGCTCCCCTGGGCGGCACAAAACACAGGCACGGCGGGACCCTCAATAAAGTCGCCGATCCTTTGAGTCTCGTGTCATCAGCACCCTGGCCCTGGAGGGGGCTCCTGGCTGGACACCAGACACAGGAGTGCCTGAGTCCTGAAGGTCAGGGCCAGAGGGGTCAGGGTCTGAGAGGCTTTGCGTGGACGTTGCTGGAGGGTCTTTAAAATAACACACAGTCCAGGCTCCGGCTGCCACCTCCCCACGCACATCTGTATACAGGTGCGTGCACACACACAGGCACGCACATGTGTGCACATCTGCACCCCATATCCTCATACCGGTGCACACCCATGCTCTCACATATACACACCCACACACACACACGCTTGTGCCCACGGCCCACCCCTTGGGCCAGCCTCTCTTGGCAAACAGGAAAGCAAGGTCTGGAGCAGGGAGGAACCCAGCCCTGCAGGGTGTCCTCACACACCATGAACAAGGACCCTGCAGGGCAGGGCTCCGCCCAAGGGGGGCTCAGTAGCGTTCCCCCTGCCACCGGTCATCCGGTGCATGTGTCTTGAGATGAATAACTTGGTGACAGACCCTGGACAAGACCCCCAACGCATCCCTCCTGGCCCCTTTCCAGGCCAGAGCCCCTGAGGATGCCCCTCTGCGCTGTTACCCACTGGTGCCTGCCAGCCTGGGCCGTGGGAGCCAGCGAGGGCCTCTGGGCTGTGGCCCTGCCTCTCGCTCCCAGCAGGCACTCTCTCCAGGGATACCTAAAGCCACCAGCAGGGACACTGTGGGTATTTGCTGATCACTTAGGATCAGTTTAACGTTAAAGGAGAAGAAGGGGTTTCTGTCCTGAGTTGGCTGAACCCTGCCCAGCACGCCAGCCTGCCATGGCTGGCTGATTTATCAGGGCTGGAGGGCCCCCTGGTGGGCCGCAGGCGGGCACGCCTGAGTTTGCTAACTGGGAGGGATTTTCCCATAAGAAACGCTGTAATATTCGTCTGAAATAATCTTAACCACGTTAGAATCACACCCGAGGCCACACCTCACGTGTCATCCCCAGCATCTGGTTCTGGGGACCCTTCTGCTCACCCCTCATTCACCCTGGGAGACACAGGCCTGCAGGCCTTTCCTGGGGGGCCTGGTAAGGGGCTCCAGGGAGGCGGGTGCCACACCCGGGCCCACCCAGCAGCGTGGAGCCTGCTCAGGAGCCCCTGGAGGGCTGTCTCCCCAGGCAGGGCCCACATCAGCGATTCTCCAACCAGGCAACAAGCGGCCCCAGGCCCTGTTCAAACCCAGACGTGCTCGGAGGGGACAAGGGGGGCCCAGAGCCACGGGTGGTCACTCTGACAGGCGGGCTGGGCACAAGGGGCATGGACCCCACTGTGGTTCCGACTCTACAACCCTGGCCACGGATCACACGCCCCAAAAACCTGGTCAAGACCATCCAGGCCGCGAAGCACCAGCGTGAAACACAAGGCAAATAATCTAACAGAGACGACACATTGAGGGGCCCAGCAAGGCCTGCGACAAACCCAGTCCTCGGGTGGGTAAGGGCGTCTCTCGGGGGTGGGGGCAGCCAGCAGTGCCGAAACTAGAACTTTGTGTGGGGAGCAGGGGCTGAGAACCTGAAAACGGGGTTTTCCCTGCCCAAGGAGTAACCCAGAGGGGGAGGCCTGACAAGTGCAAACCTGTGGTCCCCGTGCCCACGGGGCGTGTGTGTGTGTGTGTGTGTGTGTTGGTGTGTGTCCGGACATAGTTTCTGGTGCACACAGTGGGGTGCCCGGACGTAGTTCCCGTGAGCACAGAGGGGGGCCCACAGACGTGCTTCGTGTGAGCGGTGGGTTGTGGGGAAGGTGGCCGGACGTAGTTTCTGGTGCACATAGGGTGGTGCACCAACGTGGTTCCGGCGCGCAGAGAGGGGGCGCGCTGATGTGGCTCACGTGTCCAGAGAGGGGCGCACTGACGTGGTTTCCGGTGCACACAGCGGGGTGACCAGATGTGGTTCCCGTGAGTACAGAGGGGCGCCCGGTGGTAGTTTCTGGGGGCACATAGGGGTGCGCACAGATGTAGTTTCTGGTGCACACAGCGGGGCACCGGGACTTGGTTTCTGGCGCACACGTAGGTTGCCCGGAAGCGGTTTCTGGGGCACACGGGGTGGGGGGCGCCCGGACGCAGTTCCCACGAGCACACCGGTGCAGACCCACTGGCCTCGAGACCGTCCCGGTCACGTAGAGAAATGGGAGGGCCTGTGCCACGTTCGGGGCTGGAGGGGCCACAGGGTAATAACGTGAGGGCTGTTTCCTGATTTGGTCGGTTCTACGGTAACTAGGTTGACGTGAGGGAAGCTCCTACAGGGAAGTATACAGAAGTTGTGTACTTGGTTTGCAGCTGTTACATAAGTTTAAAAGTATTTCAAGGTAAAATCATAGAGGAACTGTGGATCTGATTCGGCCTCACCGAGCAGGGCCTGGGAATCCCACTCCTCACAGCACCCCAGCTGCCCTCCTTCAGGAACCCGTCAGCCTCCTACTGGCGGGCTGGACTGCAAGCCGGCCGTCCCCTTAAGGCCCCCACCCCACCCCAGGCCACTAAAGCAAAGATGGAGACAGTTCTCGGGCATCAACCTCTTTATTCACAACAGCATTTCAGGAAAAGGCAAACTTCGCCTGCTGCCCTTTGATGCAGTGTGGCCTCTGCCCCCAGCGGGCGTCTCCGTGGAGCTCTGCACCCCCTGGGGACCTTCTCTGAACCCCCGGCACGTGGGAGCCCCAAGGGATGATGGCCAGGGAGTAAGGCGAGGTCGGCATCACAGAAGAAAAACCAGGTGGCTCTTGAAGCCCATTCTCTCCGGCCTCACACCACAGTCCAGAGCCCCAGGCAGCCCACAGCACAACTTACTGTACAGAGCACACAAGGGCTCCAAGTCCAGGAAGAATCAAACGCAGAGAGCCAGGGAAAGTTCTCCCACGTTTCTGTCCGTGACAGCCAGCGGCCAGCCAGAGGCCTCTGGTCAGCACCAACAAGCAGTGCTCTCCAGCTGACGCTGGGGAGGGGCTCATACCAAATGCTCCCGATCTACTTGCTCCTTCTTTTTGGCAAAAAAAAAAAAATCCCTGGAAGCTTCAGGAAAACGAAGTAAACTTCAGTAATTGGAGAAAACAGAAAAGTGCAGCCTGTCTGAAGCTCCCCTCAGGCCAGCCCAGCACGGCGTCAGAAGCACTGCCACTGCTGGCCCCACTGAGGGCGGCTCTTCCATCAGCTGCTCCAGCTTCAAGGTCAACAGCGTGAGCCCACAAGGCAGCGAGAGCCAGATGGGGGAGGCACCCCATCATTTATAGTGACAGGAGCAAAGCATCCCACCCAGGAGGGGGAGGTGCCTGCTCCTTGGCTGGGAGGGGCCTCAGCGTAGACTCCGGCTCCCTAGAGGAGAGTCCGCAGGGCCCGAGCCCTCCAGAGGCGCAGGGGAGAGAGGATGCAGACCCCCGGGAGCCCGCTGGACTGGGAGCTAGGCGCCTTACACTGGGGAGCCCGAGCGGGGCCCATGCAGCTGGCAGGACCAGGTTCTAAATGGAGTCGGGGGGCCTCCAGGGGTCCCTAGCAACAGCCTGCAGCCCTGACCCCCACTGGCTGACCACTCCCAGTGCATGTGCCATCACATGGAGTCTGAAAGCCCCCATATCGACGTGGCAGCCACCAGCCAGTCCCTGGGGGTTTCTCAGTGGTGGTGGACGGAGGGGAGCCTGCAGATCGCCCAGCTGGTGGCCCGGAGTCACAGAAATTACCCACAGAAGTCAGAAGTTTGTGCAAACTCGCCCAGCCGGACACAGACCCACACCCGTGCTCAGAGAAGAGGCAGAGTCCCAGGCCTGGCAGGTGAGAGGGGGAGAGCAGTGGGGAGGGGGCAGAGGCGGCCTTCCCAGCCCTTCCCCTATGAGGCCGGGAGGGAGCACGCTGCCGCTGGGCTCCGCTAATTCCTCAGGGCGGCCAACCTGCAAAGGACAACAGGATTCCCTGAGGCCCCGGCAATGGCTCCACCCCGGCTTTCCCAGGCCCTTTTCCAGGCCGGCGTAGTCCTGTCCCCCGCCTTCTAGGGGGAGCTATAGACGGTGAGCAGGGTCTGAACCAGGGGCGGGGACTGAGCTGCTCCTGGGCCTGCAGGCACCGAGGCCGGGGTTTCTGCGTCCCTCCCAAGCTCCCGCCCAGCACGCTGCCCGCCCAGCACAGGTGCCCCTGGCCCACCTCCGAGACAGCTGGTCCTCCTGGCTGCGCACGGAGCTCTCGCCCACGGCAGAGGCGCCCTCGGGCAGCTGGCTGAGCTGGTCCAGGACCTCTAGGCCATTCTCCTCGGCGATTTGCATGATGAGGCTGTCCACCTGCTCCTGTGGTGTGGTCAGCGTGGTGGCCGAGCTCATGGAGTCCTCCATCACCTGGGGGTCGTGTGCCGGGCGGTCAGGGCTTCCTGTGGCTCCCTCCCCCCGCCAGCCCCCTTGTGGCGCTCTCTCCAGCGCACTCCCTCTGGCGTGCTGGTCCTGGGGCACAGCTGCCTGCACGCGCACCCATCCCCGGCCCCAGGCCCCCCTCTCCCCTGCTGGACCTCTGCGGGCCGGTCTGGACTCCCCACGAGGAGCCAGGTTCCCGGGAGGGGAAGGGGCCACACGCCTGGCCGTCACCCGCACACCCGGGCCCTGGGCCGACGTACCGACGTGTGCACGTCCAGGTTCTGCACCTGCTGCTCAAATCTGTCCATTACCGCAGAGACCTTCTGCAGGTCCATGGTGCTGAGGGCCCGGTCCAGGGCTTTGGTCACCTGCGCCATGTTCTTGGTCACCTGGCAGAGGCGGGAGTGAGGAGGCAGGCAGGGCCCTCAGGGCCCCCGCACCCCCGCCCCCGGCATGGCACGTCCCCAGATGGCGCCGTCAATGGAAGGACGGACTCTGGAGAGAGCCTTCGGGGTGCGTCTGCCGCTCTAGCACCGCCCTTACCGTAGGGAGGGAATGCTGGCCTGACCGCTTGCGCCGGGCCACCCCCTCGACTCTGCCAGCAGGAGCCGGCCCCGGGCACGTGGCGCCCGGCCTAGCACTCACCCCCTTCATGGTCACGGCCGTCTGCACCTTGGAGGCCACGGCATCCACGCGGGACGCCATGCGGAGCCAGTTCACACCTTCGTTCTTCTTGCGAATGGCGTTCTCGGCGTACACCCGCGCACACTCCACATTCTTCTGCTGAAGGGCCTGAAATGCAGGGGAAAATGCCAGCTGGGGCCCGGCCCCAGCCAGTCCTGGGGCGCCGTCTGCTGCTGTGGGGCAGCCCCTTCTCAGCCTCTCTGCAGGTTTTCTCATCAGAAATGTCTCAGGAGTGAGGGTGTCCAGGGGCAGGGCCCCCAACCAGCCCTCAGAGAAAGTCAGACGAGAGAGCCGGGCTCAGGAAAACACGGCCACCTTTCCAGGCCTCTCCACTCCCACCGACACACTCAGCTGCCCTCACACGACAGCTCCGCCTGGAAGCAGCAGAGCTTGAAAAGCCAGCGCAGGGAATGCTGATTCCAAAGGCATCACGACTATGGCGGTGACGTGGCTTCAGACTGGGATGTCGGCTGCGTTCCCCTTCTGCCCTGGGAGCCTCAGTCTGGCTGAGGAGTCATCCAAACCCAGCACCCCAGGAGCTACTCTAGCCGCTAACCAGCTGTAAGAAAGCCCCCCACGGACAGCACAGCAACCCCAGGAGCCTCCAGCCCTGCCCCGCCCCACAGAGGGGTTCGGCCTCTGCCCAGGCCCGAGGAGCACAGGACCCACAGGAGGAAAGGCCCGGCCCGGCGGCAGCGCCTGCACTCACCTTCTTCACCTTGGCCTGCTCCGCCTTGGAGTCCTTCTCCGCCTTCTTGGCCAGCTTCTCCAGCTGCTTTGCAGTGAACTGACGGACAGGAGGCTGGGTCACCACCCGGCCCACCCCCCATCCTGCTCCCCGCCCTCCTGGGCTGTAAGTTCGTTCCGAGGGTGGACATCACTGATCCCTCACGACTGCTGCCTCTGCTGGACAATCCGCTGCCCACTAGGACGTCGGTGCCCGTCCGTGCACTTGTGCCCCCTCTACACAGCCCAGCTCCCAGCGGCCTCAGCCCCTCCTTCCACCAGCCTGAAGCACGACACACCGGCTCCCTGTTCCACGGGTCAGCAGCTGGGGGCACACTGAGAAACTGCCCACAGGCCTTGGCCAGCATCACACAGATGCTGCCACCGTAAACCCCTCCCTCTTTGACCGCCTTGGTGTCCAGGCCTCAGGCTAATGTCTCCCCTGCTCCCGTGGTCCAGCCTCTGTGCAGATCAACACTTCCCTAACCTCAGGCTCACGGGCACAGGGCGCTCTCTCCAAAGTCATCCCCGATTCCCGGTCATCAGACACAATTCTGAGGGGCCTTTAAATCAATGTCTGCAGCACCTGACTCGCTGACCATTTTTTCTTCCTGCATGGTCCAGTGCAGTAGCTACTAGACACACGTAGCTACTTAAATTACCTAAAATTAAGTGAAAGTAAAAATTCAGTCCCGCAAGCCACATTCCAGGTGTCTGATGGGGCCGGTGTCAGGCATCGCCATGTCGGGCTACCCTAGCTCGGCTCTGCGCCCAGAGCCCCACTCCTGCCCCACCCACACGGGGCCGCTCATGTCAGAGGCTCCGTGGCCTGCTCTGTCCTCTGCCTTCTGCGTCCAGGCTTGCCCAGCCCCCCGCCCACTGCCCTCCACACACAGCCTGAAGTACACACTGGGCCACCATCCGCCACCTCTAAACAAAGTCCACCACTCTGGCCAGGTGCCCTGGGACCCGCTGCTCAGCTGCAGCAGGGACCGCCTGGCATGACCTCGCACAGACCAGCCCTGGTCAGTGGCCCTCCACAGGCCTCAGGTGACCAGAAGCTGGCAGGGAGAAGACTCAGATGACCCAAGGGAACAGCAGCCTTCCAGAGGCCAGTTTCCTAACTCTGGTCCTGTCAACACTGTTCTCTTGGCCAACATCACTCACCGACCTGGGAGGGTCCCCAGCCCTCGGGCCCCTCCCACAGCCCTGGGTGCCCCCATGCACTTGGGACGTTTTGTTGTGGAAAAAAGCTTTCTTGTCTGTCCACCCCGACCAGCTACGTTCCTCAGGGAAAAGTCCAGATTTTCCTGACCTGGGAATCTGGCCTGGAGGCCCCACAGCAGAGGCAGTGCAGCTGCTACAGTCGGGGGCCGATGCCCGTCACTCCTCCTGTCCTTCGGAACCCACCATGGATGGGCACCTAGGAGGGCCCTACGGGAACTGGGGCAGGGGCTTGCCGACACCACCCCGGGCAGGGGGACTGCTCAGCTGCCCGGAATGCTCTCCTGCACGTGTTTCTGAAGGACTCGAGGCAACCGTTTTAAACGCCTCGTGGAACATTAAGGGACGCACACGCGCGCGCTCATGAATGAGACCAAATGATCTGCTTCCGCTCAGCCCGAGACAAGCTAGCACACCACCTCCCTGACCCCTCGGTCATCAGTCTGGCTGAGCACGATCCTGAGTGTGACTCACAACATCTGTCCCCACTGACAACCAGCAGGCCGGGATGGGGTGAAGGGCCACTCAGTACATACCTTCAGCTGGAACAGGGTATCTGCAAAGAGAGGAGATGGTTTGAGGATTTTAAGAAATGTGAGAAGCAACGCTCCTAACCAGCTGGTGGGGGCACTACGACCCTCCTGGACGTGAAGAGCTGGAACAGAACTGGGGCCTTCAGGGAGGCCTACTCACACCAGCTCTGCCCCTCCTTAGCCTCCCTGACTCTCCAATTCAGGAAAACACCAGGATAGTACCAGCTGACCTTAAGGGTTAGCGTGCGGGGGAATGTCATGGGTGCAGCGTGTGGCCCGTGGTGAAAACTCGAGATGGTTTGTAATCAGTGCAGCTTTCCAAAGGACCCTTGGGAGCCCTCCCCAATTTAACGAGGTTTAGTACTCGACAGTCTATTCTTTACGGATAAAACAGCACGGCGATGGCTCTTACGCCATAAAAGAGCTGGCCCACAGAGACCGCTCTCCATGGGAGCTGCCATTTCTGAGCCATCGAATCAGGCTCAGGTGCCCCCTACCCTCAATGAGGAACTGGAGACCTGTGTGTGTTACTGGCTAAGTCCCTCGGTATCTGAACTTGCTGCTCACTTGCCCAAACTCAAGAGCTCGGTAGATTCTCCTTCATCTTAAAACTATCTCAGTGTATATCCCATTCCTAAATTGGGGGAATGATTTCTGAAAGGGTGTATGTACCACACTAGCCCGGAATGAAGAAACGAAGTCCTGCAACCAGAATCCAGGACCATAAAGGTATGTGAAGGCTCCCAGCTGCGAGCCCAGTGGAGCTCCGTGCAGCTCTCACCTGTCACTGCGGGCCCTAGTCAAGGCCAGAGCTGTCTGCATCTCTGGAGAAACAGGTGGCAGGCAGTGTGCTCACTGCCGGGAAAGCAAGGCTGGGCTGGGTGTGGCCCAGACTTGAGTGGGAAGCACAGACTCTGAAGGGCAAAACCTAACCCCGGAGAAAAGGGATACAGGCAAAACAATTCCCTGGAGAGCTGAAGCCGAGTGAGCTGTGAGGCAAAACCCAACGTGCGCGCGCGCGCGTGGGGTGGGGGTATAGCTGTTCATCTTCTCCCTGAGGCAATCTGCATAGGATTTCCTTCATGACAATAACACTGCACAGCCTTTCTACCACACTAGCACTTAAATATCCTGGCAAATGTCGGTATCTTCATTTTATCACTGATGCTTCCTGTTCTGGAGGAGAGCAGGGCAGAGGGCCCTGAGGGGGTGCTGCAGGCAGTGGAGGACCAGGGCTCCTGGGGCCTGTGCCTGCACGGACTCCTCAACCTGTTTTCCCATCTGCAGAATGGGCGCATACGGTTCCTATCTCAAGAGCTGTTGTGCCTGTACGTAGTGAGGGCTTTCTGCCAGAGCTCTTCTTATTTCTCTTAGCGGTGTTCTGGGGGCAGTGGTGCAACTGTCTCCTTTTCGGGTGCCCTCTGACCCGGCATCCCAGGGCCCCCAAAGGCCGATGTCCCTCACCAGTACCGCAGGGGCAGGTGGGGCAGGGGCAGACGGTGGCTGAGGAGGGCCGGGGAAGGGGGTCGGGGATCAGGGAAGGGGATCGGAGTCCTGGGTCGAGGCCCCGGGGTCGAGGTCGGGGTCCTGGGTCCCGGGGTATGGTGTCGGGGATCGGGGTCCCGGGTGGAGACCCCGGGATCCGGTACCGGGGATCGGGGCCCAGGGTCCGGGATCGAGGCCAGGGGCACCCGCCTGAGCCCCGCCCACGGGAGAGGCGGCCCCGCCCCGCGCGGCCCCGAAGGGCGGCGGCCTCTCACCGTCCATGGCCGGTCCGGCAGCGGCAGCCCTGGCAGAGGCGGACGGACTGGATCTCCCGGCGGCGTCAACCGAACCGACCGGCGCGGGCTGGCGGGCTGGAGGGCAGGTACTGCCGGGTCGCTGCCGCTTCCGGCGGCCGGGAGCTCTCGCGAGAGGACGGTTTGGTATCGCGGGCGGTGGCGTTGCCGTGGCGACCGCGCGGGCCAGGGAGGCGGCGGCCGGGCCTTTTGTGAGTCAGTGGGCTGGGCTCCCACTGAGGTGCAGGGTCCGCGCCTGCGTCGCGGGGCAGTCACCTATGGGACTTTCCAAAAGCAAACACAAACTCCGGAAAGGTAAAGGGCCGCCGCCCCGCAGTCTCCACGGCGCGGCCCCGCCCCCACAAATCCTCCTGCGCCGGGTCCTCTCTGATGAGCTTGCCTCGGGGACCTTTTCATCCGGGGAATATCCACGTGTAGGGAAATGGAGTGACCCAAGTCTTTCACGCTATCTTATTTCATTCCGGACCAAAGCAGGCGACTGAAGAAGGATGGAATCCTTTGCCCTAGACTCAGTAAAATACAGGTCTAATTAATTACCCAAATATTTCAGGTGAGGAGCCAAAGTCGGGGCGCACCTGTTCAATCCCAGAGGCTACGGAAAGGCCGGTGGACAGGCCTTCACAAGAGTCTGAGAAGCCTCTAGACACCAAGCCTGCAGAGAGCTTCCATGAGAAGAAAGGGGCAGCCAAGCGGCAGTGGCCTTCATCTGAAGCGGAAGGTAGGACACACCCAGGAGGGTACAGAACCTGAGGTGCGTTTGGGGATGGGGCGCACAGGAGCCTGTGGTGGGATGCTAGTAGCAGGGGGCGTGCCCTAACGGTGGAGGGGGTTTTAGGACCTTTAATATCAGAGTTCTAGTTGGAAGATGTAATAAGTTTAGTCAAGGTTTAGGTGAGTTCCCACGTGGTAGATGCGGAACACACAGGCAAGAGGGCTAAGCAGTGCGCAGATCCCAAGCAGGCCTGCTGTCCTCCCGAGGGCTGGACGCCTTTGGCCCCAGTGTCGTTCCTTCGGCATTCCACAGACTGGGACAGAGCCTGGGAAGCTGCTCCCCTGCGGAGCACGGTCCCGTGGGAGCCCTCTGCCTGGCCACAGAGATCACGGAGGGGATAGGATGTTGGTGAAACAGCTGGGCAGAGTTACTCACCGTAACAGCCTTTGGGTGTGGGTCGGGGTTGAAGCCACAGAAGCAGCAGAATGTGAAGTCTTTCATCAGTTTTATCATGTCGGTCGTGGAAATGGAATTGTTAGGTAATTAAACCAAGGGAGGAACGATGGGGTTTGTGTCTCCAGCACAGAGGCCTCTCACAGGCCCATTGCTGTAACTGGGTAGGAACCAGTGAGGCTGCGGCGGCGGGAATTGCCGAGTGATAGGGTGTGAGGGCAAAGCAGGGAGCCATGGCCGTGGGCTTCGGTGACTGTGAGGACGCATGGCCGGTGGGTCAGACAAGGAAGGGCAGGATGGATGCCCGCCTGGCAGGGGAGAGGAGCTGGGCACAGACAGCTTCAGACCGAGCCCCCTGAGGGTCACCAAGGGCAGGAAACGTTTGAGATGAGGGCGTTTGCCTTGGGGGCAAGGCCTGGACTTCAGATCCCAACTTAAGAGCCCTTACTTGAGGGCTGAAGAGTGCAGGAAGGGCCAGAGTCCTGGGGGGACGTTTGGAAAACTGCTACTAGTCTGTCGGGAGGCTTTTGGCTGTCAGTCACAGAAAAGCCATCCAGACACAGCTTTAGTGCTGAGGGGCTCGGTACCCCCCAAACAGAGGCGAGGTCAGAGGTAGGGCCCTCGGCGTGGCAGCATCGCAGGCTGTGTGTCTACACTCTGCCATCCTCTGTGTCCACGGTCCGCAGAGGGCTGGACGGCTCTTGGTGTCACACACGTGGGACTGCGTCTAGTTTGTGAGAGGCGTTACTTCTTGCTTCGTGTCAGCAAGGAGAATCTTCCCCCAGAAGCCTTGTGTGCCCGGTGTCTCCAGGATGGGCTGGACCTCTGCCAGCAAGGGAAGGTGTGGGCAGGGGACTCCACCAACAGTGTGTGTCATACTCTCACTTCGGGGGTGGAGTGAGGATGGAGTTTCAAGAAAGCGAGTGGAGACTGCAGTCACAAGGAATGTGCCGCCCTGTGTACGACGCCCGAAAGCATGATGCGAGTGAAAGAAGCCAGATATAGATTCCTATTCCATTTATATGAAAAGTCCTGCAAAGGCAAATCCATATGGAGGGAAGCCTGGGCTAAGGGTGGGTACAGGGATCGGTCACAAGAGGGCACAAGGGCCCTTTTGAGGGTGATGGAAGTAGTCTCAAAACTGAATCAATGGTTGCCCAACTTTGAAAGTTTACTGAATTCCATTTAATTGCATGCTTTAAACAGGTAAATTTTGTGGTATTTAAATTGTACTGAAGAAAGCTGTTAAGAAAGGAGAACTAGCTGGCAGTGTTGAATGCTGCAGCGAGGTGGAGTAAACTCAGAGAAGACTGTCGAATGAGACCAGCAGCTGGTCTTGCTGGCCTTGCAGCGAGAGGCACTGGGAGTCGGGAGTGAGGACAGGACCTGGTCTGCCAGGAGCAACACCTCAAGTAGGGCAGGAGCATCTTCTCTTCCACATTCTGGTTTTAAAGCTGAGGAATTCCCCTATTAGATTTGGGAAAGTGACAACTTTCGGAAGTCACGTTTCTTTAAGTCATCCTAATGCCATAAAAGCCTCAGAGAAATAGAAAGGTCAACAAGTCAAAAATTCTGTGTGTTATACAATTTAAAAAGTAGGTTTTACCACTGTTGGGTAGAAATCAGAAAATGATTGCTGGGCTGGGGCCGGGGCAGGCTAGCTGACTGGAACAGGGCCCGTGGGAGCTTTGTGGGGTGGAGGAAAGTTCTGCATCTCGTTTGCGTGATGACACGGGTGCGTACAGTTGTGGAAAACTCTCCCGCTGAACAGTAAGGACCCTGCGTTTTGTCTAGTGTGAGTTATGCCGTGGACAACATGGAATACGCATGAGTCCTTGTCTCTTAGAGCCGCACCCGAAGTATTTTAAGGGCAAATGGACGTGCTGGGTGGGGATTTGCTGCCACGGGAAGGGGTGCACCTGTCTCTGCAGGTGCTACAGCCCCTCTCAGCCCACGGGTCCTGTGGTGTGACCTGGGGGTCTACGTCCCATCTCCAAATCTCTGAAGGCCTGACACTCTCCTGTAACCAGTGGAGTGGTGGAAGTGACTTGTGGGCTGGGCGGCCTGGCCGGGCTCACGGGGACGCTGGCTGTGCTGGGAGCCACTGTGCTGGGAAGTGCTCGGCTGCTGGGCAGGCCACAGGGGAGCCGCAGCCCGCGGTCCTGATCTCGCAGCCCGTCCAGCCCAGGTGCCGGGCTTGTGACGAGCTTGTCGTGACTCCAGCCCCAGGCTTGGAGTCTCCCTAGCCGAGCCACTGCACAGCACGTAGCAGCCCTGCGAGTGGACATCCACGTGTCCAGCCCAGCTGAGCCTTCAGACAGCATCTGACTGCAGCCCCTGGGAAACCACAGGTGACAACTGCAGTAGAACCTTTCCTGAATTCCTGAGCCATAAAACGGTAAGAAAATGGTGGTTTCAAGCTGCTGAGGTCTGGGGTGAGCCACTACTCAGCTGTAGTAACCAGCACACAGGGGAAGAGCTGGAGTGAGGTCAGCTTTGCCTGGGGTTTATGAGGACTTTGGCAGTTGGGCGATGAGTTGTATTGTACTATTCCCACTGCTTCTGTCTGTGCTTCAAATTTCGCATTACAGAATCCACAAACATACATTATACAGACCGAACACCACGAGCTGGCAGTCAGCCAATTCCAAAACGCTGCAGATTCTTCTGAAAAAAGAACTCTGATTTTTCTACAAATAAATGACTTGTAAAAAAGGTGGTGTCTTGGGCTTCCCTGGTGGCGCAGTGGTTGAGAGTCCACCTGCCGATGCAGGGGACACGGGTTCGTGCCCTGGTCCGGGAGGATCCCACATGCCGCGGAGCGGCTGGGCCCGTGAGCCATGGCCGCTGAGCCTGCACGTCTGGAGCCTGTGCTCCGCAATGGGAGAGGCCACAGCAGTGAGAGGCCCGCGTACCGCAAAAAAAACAAAAGAAAGAAAAAAAAACAAACAAATACCATGGGCTGGGGGGCTTAAACAACAGACTTTGTTTCTCCTCGTTCTGGAGGCTGGGGAGGCCCTCAGTCTGGCTGTGCTCCTGTGAGAACCCCTCCCTGGCCCGCAGACAGCTGCCCGATTGCTGTGTCCTCACGTGGCCATGGCCTCATCTAAACCTGATTAATTCCCAAAAGCCCCACTTCTAAATACCAGCACACTGGGGACTAGGCCTTCAACATATGAATTCGGGGGATACAGCCTTTCAGTCACAGCAGAGAGGACTGTTAGAAGGAGCCTTGGGAGACCTATGAGCAAAAAGCCGTGTGTGGGTCTGGGCTACGCCATTCTGGAGAAAATCCAATTGGGTATTAGGTGATAACAAAGAGTTGACGATAATATCCTGAGATGTGACAGTGCTGTTGTGGTTATGCTAAGAAGTATCCTCATCTGATAGAAGTACTGCATTTCTTGTTTGTTTGTGTGTTTGGTTTTTTATACAGCAGGTTCTTATTAGTCATCAGTTTTATACACATCAGTGTATACATGTCAGTCCCAATCGCCCGTTTCAGCACACCATCATCCCCACCCCCCCGCAGCTTTCCCCCCTTGGTGTCCATACATTTGTTCTCTACATCTGTGTCTCAACTTCTGCCCTGCAAACCGGTTCATCTGTACCATTTTTCTAGGTTCCACATACCTGCGTTAGTATACGATATTTGTTTTTCTCTTTCTGAAGAAGTACTGCATTTTTTTTTTTTTTTTTTTTTGCGGTACACAGGCTTCTCACCGTTGTGGCCTCTCCTGTTGCGGAGCACAGGCTCCGGACGCGCAGGCTCAGCGGCCATGGCTCACGGGCCCAGCTGCTCCATGGCATGTGGGATCTTCTCGGACCAGGGCACAAACCCGCGTCCCCTGCATCAGCAGGTGGACTCTCAACAACTGCGCCACCAGGGAAGCCCGAAGTACTGCATTTTTAACTGTCAAAAAATATGCTGAAGAAAGCCAATTTCAAAAGGTCACATGCTGTACGATTTTATTCATGTAACATTCTCCAAATGACAAAATGATACAGATAAGAACAGACTAGGGACTGCCAGGGTTAGGGATGGCGGGGGCCGGGGGTGTGACTTTAAAGTATAGCATGAACGTGATCGTTGTGATGCTGGAGCAGTCCTGTGTCTGGATCGTGGTGGTGGTGACATGTGATCACATGGCACAGAACACACACTGTGCCACACGGAGCCTTATTCTACTGCAGTTACTTATGGTGCTACCACTGAGGGAGAATGGACGGAGGTACGGGGATCTCTCTGGACTACTTTTGCAACTTTCTCTGAATTTATAATATTAAAGTAAAATGTTTTAAAATACATCAGGGACTTCCCTGGTGGCACCGTGGTTAAGAATCCGCCTGCCAATGCGGGGGACATGGGTTCGTGCCCCGGTCTGGGAGGATCCCACACGCCGCAGAGCAACTAAACCCGTGAGCCACAACTACTGAGCCTGCACTCTAGAGCCTGCGAGCCACAACTACTGAGCCTGCGAGCCACAACTACTGAGCCCGTGTGCCACAACTACTGAAGCCCACACTCCTAGAGCCTGTGCTCCACAACAAGAGAAGCCACTGCAATGAGAAGCCCACATAGTGCAACGAAGACTAGACCCCACTCCCCGCAACTAGACAAAGTCTGTGTGCAGCAAAGAAGACCCAATGCAGCCAAAAATAAATTTTTTAAAAAAGATGATTCTTTAAAAATAAATAAATAAATAAATAAAAATACATCAGAAATTATAATAATTAAAATAACATGATTCCTATATAAGAACAGCAGGTCATTGAAACAGAAAACATGGACAAGAGTGTGTGTGTATGAACATTATGTATGTTTATATATCATCAGAGCACAATACACCTGGCACCAAAAGTAAGTGGGAAAAGGAAGGATTATATAATAAACCGTGCTAGAAACACGGCGTAGCGTTTGAAGAGGAAACGTAAGCTGGCCTGTGGCCCCCTGCTGCATGCTGATAAACTCCGGATGGTTTAAGAGGAAACGTAAGCTGGACTGTGGCCTCCTGCTGTATGCTGATAAACTCCGGATGGTTTAAGAGTGGATGTAAACAGTGATTACATGTACATCAGCTATGCTTAAATTTTTTAAAAAGGTAGACTTACTATCAGCTGATACAGGTGACTCAAAGGGTAGAGGGAAAGAACGGCTAGAACCATCTTCCAGATGACAGTGTGTGGTCATCTAAAAAAAAATTTCCTTGCTGGAAAAAAACGGTGGCTGCAAAAAATAAGACGTAAATTTTATTCTGATTCCTCAAAGCAAAGATATTACAGAGCAATGTTGAAGGATTTGCCTACATTAAAATGTAAAACATCTCCCTAAGCCCTCTATAAACAAATGTAAAACAAATGGTAAGCTCAAAAAGTATTTGCAACAAAAACGAGAGGCCAGAGAATAACACATGATAGACGGAGAGCCTGGACACACTGTTGGTGGAAGTCAGACTCCTTCCTGAAGGCAGTGTGGTAGCATGGAAGGCAGCATTCCAGAGCCCCATCACTGCCCTCTGAACAAGGCTGTAGGAGCCTCTCCCTTACATGTGGGCAGAGCCTGTGAGTAGGAATGGGCTGGGCTCCTGGGATCAGGGTAGTAACCTGTTGGTTTTGACTTAATCAAATTGGAGCTTCTCCTGAGCATGCCTGACCTCATCAGAGAAGCCTTTGAAAAAGGTGAAAGTGTCAGAGACGTGGCTGTGAAGAAGTCGGCTCCCATGATGTGAGAGCCGCCAGCCAGCAAGGAAAGGGGCTTCGTCCTTGGCACACAAAGAAAGGAACTCTGCCTACAACCTGAGTGGCCGTGGAAGGTCCCCAGGTCCAGATGAGGGCACGGCCGGGCCGACAGCTGGATTGTAGCTTAGACTCCAGACACGTGGAGCCAGAGGTGATGTGTGCGCTGTTTTAAGTTGGCCACTAAAATAAGGTAACTTATTAGGCAGTAATTGAAAAATAGAACACGTCCTGTGTATTAAGAACCCTAAAAGGATTCATGTTTCTTATTTTATTTTTACTTTTTATATTTATTTATTTAATTTTTGTTTTTATTTTTGGCTGTGTCAGGTCTTAGTTGCGACACGCGGGATCTTCGCGGTGGCACGCGGGCTTCTCTCTAGTTGTAGTGCACGGGTTCCAGGGTGCATGGGCTCTGTAGTTTGCAGCACGTGGGCTTAGTTGCCCCGTGGCATGTGGGATCTTAGTTCCCCGACCAGGGATCGAACCCGCGTCCCCTGCATTAGAAGGCGGATTCTTTTTTTTTTTAATTTTTAAAAAATTTATTTATTTAATTTTGGCTGTGTTGGGTCTTCGTTGCTGCGCACGGGCCATCTCCAGTTGCGGCGAGCGGGGGCTACTCTTCGCCGAGGTGCGCAGGCCTCTCACTGCGGTGGCTTCTCATGTTGTGGAGCACGGGCTCTAGTGGCGCTGGCTTCAGTAGTTGTGGCTCGTGGGCTCAGTAGTTGTGGCGCACGGGCTCAGCCGCTCTGCAGCATGTGGGATCTTCCCGGACCAGGGCTCGAACCCGTGTCCCCTGCACTGGCAGGCAGACCCCCAACCACTGCGCCACCAGGGAAGCCCAGAAGGCGGATTCTTTACCACTGGACCACCAGGGAAGTCCCAAAAGATTCATGTTTCTCTTTTTAAATAAATTTATTTATTTTATTTATTTATATTTGGCTGTGTCGGGTCTTTGTTGCTGCGTGTGGGCTTCCTCTAGTTGCAGCGAGAGGGGGCTACTCTTCATTGCGGTGCGCGGGCTTCTCATTGCGGTGGCTTCTCTTGTTGCGGAGCACTGGCTCTAGGCGTGCGGGCTTCAGTAGTTGCAGCACGCAGGCTCAGTAGTTGTGGCTTACGGGCTCTAGAGCACAGGCTCAGTAGTTGTGGTGCATGGGCTTAGTTGCTCAACGTTATGTAGGATCTTCCCAGACCAGGGATCGAACCCGTGTCCCTTGCACTGGCAGGCAGACCCCCAACCACTGCGCCACCAGGGAAGCCCAGAAGGCAGATTCTTTACCACTGGACCACCAGGGAAGTCCCCAAAGGTTCATGTTTCTAAATGAAGAAGCTTTAAACCTCTGAGGAAGATAAAAGGAGTCTTGTTTTGGATTAGAAAGTCTCAGTAACATAAAGTTGTTAATTCTCCCTGATTCTAACAAATCAGTATGACCCCAAACAAAAGAGCACAGGTCGATTTGGGAGCCAGACCAAATTATCCCAAAGGTCACCTAAGAGGATAAAAATGTAAGAATGGCAGGAAGCATCTGGAAAAGCAGAGGGATCGAGTCCTCTGACATGGAAGGGTGTCTCACAGTGGTGAACACGTAGCACAGCATGCGTGCATGGGGTCCCAGAGGAGTGCCATGTTGCAGACATGGGGGAAAGACGGATGTTCCCCGAGTGCTGGGGCAACTCAGTCGACAACTGAGAAAACAAACAGTTAAACATGGAAAGTAAAACTATGAAAGTATGAAATGGAAATGAGTAAATGTTTTTATAAGTTTGGAGCAGGGGATGCCTTTTCCAGTCTGACAAACTCTGAAAGCCATTAAGGAATGATGGATGAATCTGTTGCAGAAAGCAACAAAGGAAGCTAAAAGCCAGGGGCTACTTGTAGTATAAGTCACTAAGGGTTAATTTCCCAAATATAAAAAAGCTCACCAAAGAGAAAAAAAACAGTCAATGTAGAAAATGCAGAATGACATGCATTCACAGGAGGATACGCGCCACGGGCCCATGAACGAGTGACAACGAGATGAGATGCTCAGCCTCCCCATGGCGAGGGTGCCCAAGGCTCAGGGAAGCTGGCGGTGACCGGTGACCAGCGGGGGCGGAGTCAGCACTTCCACTGTCAGTGTAACCTGGGAAAAGGTTTAGAAAAGTGAGAAGCAGGAGAGTGTGGAGGGAAGTTCTGCTGCCTCCTAGAGGAAAGATAAATTTATAGAATCTTTTGGCTGCACAGGGTCTTTTTTAAAATAAATGTATTTATCTTGTTTATTTATTTTTCGCTGTGTTGGGTCCTCGTTGCTGCACGCAGGCTTCAGTAGTTGTGGCACAGGGGCTCAGTAGTTGCGGCACACAGGCTCTAGAGCACAGGCTCAGTAGTTGTGGCTCACGGGCTTAGTTGCTCCGCGGCATGTGGGATCTTCCCAGACCAGGACTCGAACCCGTGTCCCCTGCACTGGCAGGCGGATTCTTAACCACTGCGCCACCAGGGAAGTCCTGCACGGGGTCTTAGTTGAGGCACATGGGATCTTTGTTGTAGCATGTGAACACTTAGTTGCAGCATGTGGACTCTTAGTTGCAGCATGTGGGCTCTAGTTCCCTGACCAGGGATTGAACCTGGGCCCCCTGCATCGGGAGCGTGGAGTCTTAGCCACTGGACCACCAGGCAAGTCCCAAAATTGATATAATCGTTATGGAAAACAGTTTGACAATATTTGCCAAAATTTTCCTAGTAACTTACCTGACAGATAAAGCTCCACAAGTGTATAAATACATAAATGCAGGAATGTTCATTGCAGCATTGTCCAAAGAAGAAAATTGGAAATGACCTAAATTATGTCCATCAAAGGGAGCTGGTTACGCACATGATGGGCCTCCGACAGTGAACTGCAGGCTGCCGTGGAGGAGGGGCCGCACCTGTGTGGATGTGGGGCTCAGCCTACTGCGTGGTCACTGCAACACTCAGCCTTGCACAGCGTGATCCCAGCTGCACATAGGCGTGTGCGTATGAAGTGTCCGCAAGGAGAAGCGTCATTCCATGTGCAGTCTCTAACCAACATGTATTATTTTTAAATTATTTTTTTAACTTTATTTTTTATACAGCACGTTCTTATTAGTTATCTATTTTATGCATATTAGTGTATATATGTCAATCCCAGTCTCCTAGTCCATCCCACCCCCATCACTTTCCCCCATTTAACCAACATGTATTATTTTTAAATTAAATATTCATAACCTTTTAAGTAGTCTTAACATATAAAAATGCTTGTGTAAATCAACATGAAAAAATGATCTCAATTTAAGTTAAATTCAAAAGGGACTTCCCTGGTGGCACAGTGGTTAAGAATCCGCCTGCCAACGCAGGGGACGCAGGTTCAAATCCTGGTCTGGGAAGATCCCACGTGCCACGGAGCAACTAAGCCCATGAGCCACAACTACTGAGCCTGTGTTCTACAGCCCGTGTGCCACAACTACTGAGCCCCTGTGCCACAACTACTGAAGCCTGCATGCCTAGAGCCCGTGCTCCGCAACAAGAGAAGCCACCGCAATGGGAAGCCCATGCACCGCAACGAAGAGTAGCCCCTGCTCACCACAACTAGAGAAAGCCCGCGTGCAGCAACAAAGACCCAACACGGCAAAAAATAAATTAAATAAATAAATTTAAAAAAATAAATTAAATCCAAAATACGATGAAATGCACATTTGGCTTAATGATAAAAATGAAAAGAAAGGATACTGTCAGTGCTCAGTGCAGGCCGTGGGCCATCGGCAGCGGGTTAGAACGAATGAAGCCATGCTTGCAGCGCTGAAGGTCGAGGTGGCTCTGGACCCGACTGCCTGGGACCCGGCGTCTCCCTCTCCCACCAGCCCTGGGCATGGGACTGAACCCACCCTCTGTGCCTCAGTCCCTCCGTCTGTAAAACGTAGGTCTTAAGAGGACCTACCTCAGAAACGTGCGGTGGTTATTCTAGGGCTCAGAGCAACGCCTAGCACGGGACGGGCACCTGCTCATCCCCCGTATAGCTGAGTTCCTGGGGTGTTCAGTGTTCTAATTCTGTGCAGTACACGTGTGTGCACACGGGGACACACAGGCCTGAACGGAGGGAGCAGGCCGGGAAGTGAGGCGGTGGAGGCAGTGAAGGGGCTTCTGCTTTTGTACTTTGTAACGTTTCACACGTCCCGTGTGTTCCTGGTAATCCTGACAAGTTTGAGAAAACGCTGTGGCGTCCATTTCTAGAGTGCCCTGCCTGATAAAGCTCTGTGCAGAGAATCCTTTGCACACTGTGTGTCTGAACCTTCGCCTCTGGGGCAGACCCTGCCTTTCCCAGGTCTCGCTCCTGCGTCTGTCACCCTGGCTGCCCGGCAGCTCAGGCTTTCCACGGGGATGGTGCGGGTGTCTGTCCGTTCCCCTCCTGGAAGGAGGCCTCTAGGGTCACCACTGCGTGGCTGCGTTGCCGGTTGGTGTAAGCTTTGGAATGTTCACTCACGGTTTTGACTGCTTTCAACCTCACCCATTTCTTTTCCTGAGCCACGAACCTAATTCCTTTGCTCTGGCCCTAACACAGACATTGTCTGTTTTACAGAAGAGTTTTTCCACAGACTTATGAAATACCCGGATGTTTCCTTCCCTCTAGAGAAACCTGATGTAAATTCAGAAGAGAAGAAATTTGCCATCCCCCGGATTGTCATCACCACAGCCTCAAAAGAGACTCTGATCAGCTACGGTTCCACAGGAATGGAAGAGCAGAGGACCATTCGGGAAAGGGCTGAACCGGGCCCCTTCTACCGACACAGGAACCCCAGTACGGTAGACGCCTATAATTCACAGACCGAAGAATAAACAGGCACCCCAGTAGCTGCAGTCACTCCCTGTGCTCTGAGTCTCAGAGGTGATGGCAAAGGGCTGCAGGTGCCCCTTCAGTAAACAAGGCTCTCCCCAGCTTCTCCAAAGCCGCAGGCAGCTTGGCAGAGGGCAAGAGTGACTCTGGGGTCATCGGCGAAGAGATGACCCTGTCGGAGCTGTCTGGCTGTGCAGAGTGATGAACTGGTAGCAGGCAGCATCTCTTGCTGACTCTGGATGCGCATTAGAACCCTTCCTGTTCGCTTCTGAAGGAGCGTGGTGTAAGCACTCAGCAGTTACAGTGGAGGAGGTGTCCCCCACCCTTGAACAAAAGGTCGGACTCTGAGGATGAAACCTTAAGGTGGTTAGGTCCCAGAACAGGGAAGTGCACAGTCACCTTGGAGGGTCCAAGGGCTCCTAGCTTGAGTATTAGGGATGCAAGGTATTACAGGATCCAGAAGAAGAATGTGGATGCAGGAGTGGTGGCAGCCATGGCACTTAGAACTGTGGAAGTGGCTTTGTCAGAGCGCCCTGGGAGAAGGTGAGTTGAACTGACAACTTCCCCTCTTTCTGGCTGTGTTTGAGGGCTCCTGGTGGGGAGGGGCTGTTCAGGGGACCCCCAGCCTCAGCTGTCCATCCTCACCGGCAGCCCTTGGGTCAGAGTCCATTCTCCTCCGAGGTGGCTGGAGAGAGTGCCCTGCCCGTCCGAGCGCAAACGTTTAGTCTGATGACAGTGTATGTCAGCTTCCTTCGTTCCTGGAACGATCAGCAGGCCGTACACATGGTCTGTCTATTGATGAGGGTCATATTCTTTAGTAGTAAACAGTACAAGTGACTTTCAATCCATAAGTTTTGGTATAACCCAAGAAAAAAGAAATCTCATCTTGACATTGTTTACTAACATTATCAACATCCTTATTTGTATTTATTTAGTATGTTTATTTATGTATCCTGACTGCCATGACTAAATATTTATACAGAAAAATCAAGCCCATACAAAGGTGAATTTGAACCCATTGGGTCAGCATGCCTCGCCTTCTCTATAAAGTTTCTAGTAGCTGTTCCATTTCTATTATATGACCTAGAAACTGACCTTCTCCTACCCCTGCCCTGAGCATCTCAAACAAATAATCCCCAAACTGTACTTACCATGGCATTCATTCTAATCTCATTATTAGCCGTGAGCTTAGCTTATCAGAATTCAAAAACCACCAGAATGAACTGAATGTGGTAATTAGTTTAAATACTTTTGACTCATGATTATTTAATTTCATAATTATCAAACGCCCTGAACTTACATTCGCATCATTTTAGCATTTACAGTATAGTCCCCGTGACAGGAGAAGCTGCACCCCTCCTCCTACACGGGCCACTCACTGCCCTGCCTCGTTTTTCTCCTTAGCACGCCGTCTGCTTTACTTACCTTGTTTACCGCCTCCAGTTAGAATGTAAGGTCCGCCAGGGCAGAGCCTGACAGGGCCGAGCACGTACTGTGTGCTCAACACGGATGTGTTAGGTGACCCTTTGGTCCCACAGTCCCTCCGTCGCCGCGTCCTGTCAGTTCTTTACACAGCTCTCGGACGCGCCCTCTGCTCTCGGTCCCCACTGGCCCTGCCCGAGCCTCCTCCCTCCCTGGCTCCAGGGCAGCCCTCCAGTATCCAAGGGAGAGCTCTACAGCACAGCTCCCGCGGCCCCGCGGCCGCCACGGCCCCCGCAGCCACCCCCCAGCCCACTGCAGCCCCCCGGACTTCGGCCTCCTCCTCCGGCGGCCGTTACTCAGCACCCCAGCGCGGTCACGTGCCCGCACTTAAAACTAAAGTAGGGCCTCCCTGGTGGCGCAGTGGTTGAGAGTCCGCCTGCCGATGCGGGGGACGCGGGTTCGTGCCCCGGTCCGGGAAGATCCCACATGCCGCGGTGCGGCTGGGCCCGTGAGCCATGGCCGCTGAGCCTGCGCGTCCGGAGCCTGTGCTCCGCAACGGGAGAGGCCACAACAGTGAGAGGCCCGCGTACCGCAAAACAAACAAACAAACAAAAAAAAAACTAAAGTAAAGCTAGAACCTTGGTAGTTCGAGTGCATCGTAGGAGTTGAGGTCCTCGTGGGTGGGGTCGGGTCTTCGGGAGGTTTCCTTGGTAACCGTTGCTGAGGAGGGGACGCCCCGGAAGTAGGCCATGCGCTTGCTCCGAGGAATACCCGTCTGCGCCTGCGCACATGGGAAGTGGGGGGTGGGTGGGGTGGGGCTGAGCTCGGCATGGGGGAGCCGGAGCCGGAGCCGGAACAGATCCGTCTGAAGTGTATCCGTAAGGAAGGCTTCTTCACGGTGCCTCCAGAGCACAGGGTGCGACGACGGGCTGCTCAGGGTAGATGTGTCCTCGCCGGCGGCAGGGCGGAGCCGAAACGCACTGGGGCCCTCAGTGTCGCGCTAAAGCGCCAGGTTTCCGGCGAGAGCGGGAACGACAGTCCCAGAGCTCCTCGCGACAGGCGCGGAAGCTGGCGGCGGCCGCCCGGGACTCCGATCCCGGCCGGTCCGCAGACCCCGGGGCGTGTGACGCCCGCGCGAGGGAAGGGCCGGCTCTCTGGCCTCCGGCCGCCTAGGCCAGAGCGCGCTGCAGCGCGGGCGTTTCTTAGCTTTGTGCCGGGGACGGGCGCCTTGTGTCTGGAGACAGTAGCCATGGGAAGAGTTGGAGGCGTGTCTCCCACCGGGCTGTGGGTGCACCGCGCGCGGGGCCCCACCTGTGACCCGGCAGCTTCGTTCGTGCCTTGCTCCGTGTGGGGCCTCTGCGTGTGTAACTGTCACATAGTCTTTTCGGGGACCCTTTGTAGAGGTGAGGAGGGTGAAGCTTAGGGGCGTTGGGTGGTTTCTCCAAGGTAGACGGCTCGTGCAGGGGCAGGTGTGAACCCTGGCGGCGGATTGTTTTAAACACTTGCTGGTGCTCTGAGAGGCCGCCTCAGTGCCCAGTAAGGATCCTAACATACTGGCTGAGTGAGCGCAGGACCCCCCCTTGAGCCGTCCGCCGCCGTCGTTCATCACCGAGACACGCAGCAGCTGCTCTCAGTGGGGAGTTAAGACATACCCGGACGAGGACAGTGCACAATAGTAGGTGCTGTGAGACGAAAGTGTCGGGATTTTTCAGAGAAAGAATGCTTTCAGCTGGGAGCCAGGAAGCAGTTTTGCAAAGCGGTAGCATTTCTGCTGGGCGGGTAAGTGTGAGTGCGTTTTGGACACGCAGAGACGAGGAGGGTTCTTGCCAGTCCTGGGCAGCAGCAGGAGCAAAGTCCCGCGAAGCACAGCGCACAAGAAGCACCAGGGGGTCACGGGAGAGAGAGGACAACTAGGTTGAGCTGAAACCGTGGAAGGGCTTCAGTACAGGCCAGGTGACTCTGACTCCGTTCCCCAGGATGGCGGGCAAGATACATAGAGGCAGGGAGTCCAAAGAAGGTCTCTTAGAACTTGAACCTTGCCGCACGTGCTTCTCCGACCCAAGGGGAGGTGCTCATTGATTCTGCTACAACTGACGGTGTATTAGGGTACAGGCTCTCTGCTAGAATATGGAGACCCCAAAATACAGTGGCGTAAGTACAGGACTTTACTTCTGGCTCCCCTAACGCCTCACAGGTGGGCCAGGCACTCAGGTTTTCTCTTTGCTTCACCTGTGCCCCACCCAAATCCCAGCCTGCCTCAAGGGGCAGGAAGGCGTGAGCAGCAAGCAGCCCCCTTTGATCAAAAAGTTGCACTTGTCCCTTCTGCCCGCATCCCATTGGCCAGGATTTAGTCACATGGTCACACCCAGCTGCAAGGGAGGCTGGGAACTGTGGCCACCAGCTGGGTGGCTATGTGCCCCTGGGCAGTTTCATAACCCAAAGGAAGAAGTAACGTGTGGATGACTGAGACAGTTTTTGCCGCAGAAGTGTTTCCACTGTGCTTGGTAGATGCTTTGAGAAGTTCTTCAAGCTTTTTCCACGTCCAGAGCTTGCTTGTTTCTTTCTTTCTTTATTTATGGCCTCTCCCTGCAGCTTGTGGGATTTCAGTTCCCCCAGTCAGGGATTGAATCCAGGCCCTCGGCACTGAGAGTGCGCAGTTCTATCCAGTGGACTGCCGGAGAAAACCCCAGAGCATAATTTAGAGCGGTGCTGTTCAGGGGACTTTCTGTGATGGTGGAAATGTTCTGTTTTCTGAATCGTCCAGGATGGTCACCACAGCTGCGTGGGGCCATCGAGCGCTTCACATGGCTTATGCAGCTGAAGAAATGGACTTCTACTTTCATTTTAGTTAATTTTAACCAAATGTGGCTGGCGGTTCCTCCTTTTGGGCAGCACACATCTGGACCATGGAATTGAAAGGGAGTGGTTAGACCGTCTTTGATATCACATTCAAAGAGGCCAGCATCATCACCCCATTTTCTCACCTGCAAACCCAGGTGTGTGGTGACCTTTCTGTTTGGTGAGCAGGACACAAGCTGGCTTTTTGGTACCAATTGCGTGTCCATATCCATCTCTGGTGCCATTAGCTGCCGGATCCCCTCACCGCCAGCATCTCTCTCTTTCAGCTGGGACGGTGCCGGAGCGTGAAGGAGTTTGAGAAGCTGAACCGCATTGGGGAAGGCACCTACGGCATTGTGTGTGAGTGGCCACGGTGGGAGGCCTGGGCGCCCAGGGACTGTCCCAGCAGTAGCTGTGGCGGGGCTGGAAGGAGGGGACAGGTGACCTCTAATCCCTGGTGTAATTGCCATAGATTTCACACCACTCCTGAATAAACACAAGCATCAGGTTGCTAACGTGTACCCGTGAGTAGAGGTAGCTGTTACAGCCAGAGCTGCGTCCACAGCAGCTGGGACGTTGGTGTGCGTCAAACTGCTGCGGGTTTGGAAGATGCACAGTTTAGCACAGTGCTTTGGGGAGCCAGCTTTGACAAAATAAGAGTTCCTTTTTCAAGATAAGCTACCTTATTTGCTGTTAGAACATAGTAACCGCAGAGCACAAAGCGGTGATCTGCATACCAGCTCTAAGAAGGAAAACCTACAGGGAGCTTCTCACAACCAGGGGCCCTGTACCAGCTCAAGCCAGAGGACTCCCCAGGGAGCGCATCTCGCAGGGTCGGGTGCTGCTTGCGAGGAGTGTGGACGGGCTGCCACAGGGTACCCAGCAGTCAAGGGGGAAAAGAAGGGAGCCCCTGTGGGGCCGGAGGCCACACGGTGGGGTCGGGCTTGGAGCCTATCCTGGAGGAGTTTCCATTGCAGACAGGGCCCGGGATACCCAAACGGATGAGATTGTTGCCCTGAAGAAAGTGCGGATGGACAAGGAGAAGGATGGTGAGCGCAGGGGCCGCCGGACCACTCTGAGCTCACGTGGGAGGGGGAGGAAGGTGTGAGTTGCCTGAGGCCCGCCCCCGAGTCGCGCCTGCTTTCCCAAGGGTGTCTGCATGATGGTCAAAGGAGGCTTATCTCTGGGGGCTGCAGCCTGGCCCCTGCCACAGTCTAGGCCTCAGCCCCCCTAAGCCCTGTGCGGTTCATCCCCTTCACCCTCCCATTGGGTGACTGCCTCATCTTCTGTCTCAGCTCAGCGTCACCCCTCCACAGGGCTTTCCCACCCAAGACTGAGCCGGCAGCACCTGTGTGCTCCACGCCGCCCTGCCGACAGCCCCGTGGCTGCCTGTGCAGGCAGGGCTGTGCTGGGCGCACTGGGGGCCACCTGCCATGCACAGGGGTCAGTACAGAGTGCTGCTTGCATTTGATGCAGGAGGGAAGAGTTAAAGGTGCTGGTTAGGATGGCCTTGCTTCTCCCTGAAGTAGCAGGCAGAGCCCTGACAGCGGCGGGCATGGGGGTCCCTGAGAGGGGATGTAGACAGGGGTTGGGGGCTCACTGAGTAGCTGGCTGTCAGGGGTCCCTGTGTGCAGGGGAGCGTCACAGAGGCTGTCAGGGGTCCCTGTCTGCGGGGGGGGGGGGCACAGAGGCTGTCAGGGGTCCCTGTCTGCAGGGGGCGGTCCCAGAGGCTGTCAGGGGGTCCTGACTGCAGGGGTGGGCTCGCTGAGGCCGCGCTGGGTTGCAGGGGTCCCCATCAGCAGCCTTCGAGAGATCACGCTTCTCCTTCGCCTCCGCCATCCGAACATCGTGGAGCTGAAGGAGGTGGTTGTGGGGAACCACCTGGAGAGGTGAGTGGGCCGCTTGCTGCCCCCGCATTGGGTCCTGCCCGCCCCTCCCTCTTGCCCTTCCTGCTGCCCCAGGAGGGTCCCTTGGCCCACTTGGGAGGAGGTGGGAGGTGGCCTGCGTTTCTCCCTCTTCTTTTCAGCATCTTCCTGGTGATGGGTTACTGTGAGCAGGACCTGGCCAGCCTTCTGGAGAACATGCCGACACCCTTCTCTGAGGCGCAGGTTTGAGGCTGCGGGCTCTGGTGGCGGGCTTCCCACGTCCTTGCTCGGCGCACTGTGGCAGACGCAGGCTGCCCTGACCCTGCATCCTGGCCCTCTACAGGTCAAGTGCATCGTGCTGCAGGTGCTCCGGGGCCTCCAGTACTTGCACCGGAACTTCATCATCCACAGGTGGGTGGGGTCCACGGGCCTGGAAGGGGGCGGGGCCTCAGGAAACATTTTTCCAGAGGAGTGCTGGTTTGTGACATGGGGGAAGTGTGACTGCCAGTACTGACCCAGTGCCAGTTGATGTTGCCCAGTATCCAGGAGAGGAGCAGGCACAGCCTCGATGCAGTAGAGGTTCTGTGACTGCTCCTGGTGGATGGTCCAAGAGCAGATAATACCTGTTTTCTCCTCTGGGGGGCCGATGGTGTGAGCGAGTCAGGCTCTGAGAAGTGCTGCCTTGGAGAGAGCCTTACTGGAAGGCAGGCCAGGAAGGGCAGAGACTGGAGGGGCAGAGGGGAGGGTCTTGCAGGCCTGGGCAGGACCTTGCAGGCAGCAGTTCCGTGTGCCCTCGGTGGCTCGCATGGCCTGGGTGGGGATCAGACACAGCCCTGGAAGTCAGACCTGGGCTCAAGGCCGCCTCTGCCAGTTTCTCAGAAAGTTACTGAGAGCTCTCTCTGGTGTTCCCAGCTGCCAAATCGCCTTGCACTGCCTGCCCTCCTTATTTTTAAGAAGTGCAGGGACTTCATGGCGGTCCAGTGGTTTAGACTTTGCCTTCCAATGCAGGAGGTGCGGGTTCGATCGCTGGTCGGGGAGCTAAGATCCCACATGCCTCGCGGCCAGAAAATCCAAAGCATAAAAAAGAAGCAGTAGGGCTTCCCTGGTGGTGCAGTGGTTGGGGGTCCGCCTGCCGATGCAGGGGATGTGGGTTTGTGCCCCGGTGCGGGAAGATCCCACATGCCGCGGAGCAGCTGGGCCCATGAGCCATGGCCGCTGAGCCTGTGCGTCCGGAGCCTGTGCTCCGCAATGGGAGAGGCCACAGCAGTGAGAGGCCCGCGTACCGCAAAAAAAAAACCCCAAAAAACCCAGAAGCAATATTGTAACAAATTCAGTGAAGACTTTAAAAATGGTCCACATAAAAAAAATTAAAAAGTGCAAACAGGGGCTTCCTTGGTGGCGCAGTGGTTGAGAGTCCGCCTGCCGATGCAGGGGACACGGGTTCGTGCCCCGGTCCGGGAAGATCCCACATGCAGTGGAGCGGCTGGGCCCCTGAGCCATGGCCGCTGAGCCTGCGTGTCCGGAGCCTGTGCTCCGCAACGGGAGAGGCCACAACAGTGAGAGGCCCGCGTACCGGAAAAAAAAAAAAAAAAGTGCAAACAGGAGGAGACGTATGGGGAAATGTTCTAAGTGTCACTGCGACGGACAGGAGGAGACGTATGGGGAAATGTTCTAAGCGTCACTGCGACGGTGACAGCCTCTTTCCCCACGCAGTTTCCCGGGAAGCACTGGTGTTCTCTTTTTGTCACAGGGATCTGAAGGTCTCCAACTTGCTCATGACGGATAAGGGCTGCGTGAAGACAGGTGGGTGCAGGTGCTGGCTCTTTGGTGGGGGCCTCCATGAGCGCCACCTCGACGGGGCGGCAGGCCGGTCCCGATAAGCACCCTGCACGCTACAAGCTGGTTGCAAACGTCAGTGGACAGTCTTCACTGGGTGACACTCTCCCTCCCGTCTGTCCAGCGGATTTCGGCCTGGCCCGGGCCTATGGCATCCCGCTGAAGCCAATGACCCCCAAGGTGGTCACCCTCTGGTGAGTCCCTGGGGACCATGGGAAGTGGGGGGGGGTCACGCTGAAGCTGCTCAAGGACCTGGGAGGATTTTAGGCTGTGGGCTGCACACACTCAGAGGCTGCGTGTGGATGGCTCCTGAGGCCGAGCAGGGCTGCCACCGGGAAGGACCTGCCCCGTCCAGACGGGGTGCTGCTCTGAGCTGCTCGGAAGGGGCGGTGTCTCCACCGACGGGAGGACAGAACAGTGCATGTCCTCTGTAATTATTTCTCACTCGACATTTTGAAGAACGGGGTTGTGCTTTAGGGCAGGATGCTTTCTGCCGTGTGTCACTCAGCCCCGACCTGTGTAGAACAGGCCAGCACAGGACACTGCTGCACGCGGGAGCCATCCAGTGACAGCAGCTGCTGCCTCATGTGCTGTGTTTGTCGGGTTTAGTGGAAGGGACAGCCGAGCTGGGCTTCATGCTCCATCGTCCAGGCTGACTCTGGCTCTCAGGGCCAGTGGTGGCCGGTGGGTAGGCTGGTGCAGAGCCACGGTGCCTCGTGGAGGCCGGGCCAGAGGAGAGGAACTGCCAGACCCAAGGTGGGGGCTCCTGTTCGCAGGTACCGAGCCCCTGAACTGCTGCTGGGGACCACCACGCAGACCACCAGCATCGACATGTGGTGAGGGGTGGATGCACCCAGGGCCTTGGGCAGGGCGGGGTGGTCTTGTGGGAGCTGGCGGGGCAGGAGTGGGGCTGGGGTCTCGCCAGCCTCCCAACTCCCAGGAAGGTGGGCCTGCGCCTGGGGTCCCGAGAGGCAGTGTAAGACGGCTTCGGCGTTCACGGCCCCCATCACTGAGGACCCGCCCTTGTGGCCACTCAGAGAGGCCTGCTGGTGCCAGCTCACGTGGCCCGGGGGGAGAACCCAGTGGTCACCTGCCTTCCCGTCGTGGCCTCCTCCCAGCTCTGCCCCCGTCCTCTGACCCCAGCGCCCGGGGGCCGGGGCCCGGCGGAGTGGTGCTCTGCGGGGCCGGAGGAGCTGAGGCGAGGCCCCGTGCTCCCCTGCAGGGCCGTGGGCTGCATCCTGGCCGAGCTGCTGGCCCATAAGCCCCTTCTGCCCGGCGCTTCCGAGATCCACCAGGTGGACCTGATCGTACAGCTGCTGGGGACACCCAGTGAGAACATCTGGCCGGTGAGTGCCGGCCCTGCCCTCCCCTCTCCTGCCCCCTGCCGGCCGCCAGCCTGCAGCTGCCACTCCCCCTCCCCCACACAGGGCTTCTCCCAGCTGCCACTGGTGAGCCAGTACAGTCTGAGGAAGCAGCCCTACAACAACCTGAAGCACAAGTTCCCGTGGCTCTCGGAGGCCGGCCTGCGCCTGCTGAACCTTCTCTTCATGTACGACCCCAAGAAAAGGTGCTGACCCGGCCTGTGGGCGGGCAGGGGCGCCGTGACTGAGAGGGCCCCTCCCAGACATGCCTGTGAGGCCTGGGCCTCTGCCCGCCCAGGTCATGAAGCCCTTTCTGAGGCTCCTGTCGGTTTCTGGGCCCCCGGTCCCTACCTGCCACCCAGCTGTCTGCCGTGCGGGGCAGGTGTGAGGGAGATGGGCCAGGCCCCATGAACGGCAAGGCCTTCTCTCCAGGGCGACGGCCGGTGACTGCCTGGAGAGCTCCTACTTCAAGGAGAAGCCCCTGCGTGAGTCTCCCCCACCCCCTGGCCGGCGCTTGGCTGGGGGTCCCTGTCCGGGCCGGGGCCGCTGTTGGGCAGGTGGGCAGTGGGGCCCGAGCAGGCACGGGCTGCTCGTGCCGCAGGAACCGTGTGCAGGGCCAGGAGGGGAGCAGAGGGAGGCGTGGGGGGCCCTCCCCACCCGGCGCTGAGCAGCCCCCTCCCTGCAGCCTGCGAGCCGGAGCTCATGCCCACTTTCCCCCACCACCGCAACAAGCGTGCTGCCCCGGCCACATCCTCAGGCGCTGAGAGCCAGAGCCGGCGCTGCAAGCCCTGAGGGCGGGGGCCCCTGCGGCCCGGCCTGTCCCTCGGCCAGGACCGACCAGCTGCTCCAGCTGACTGCACCGCTTCCTGCACCTCTGCCCACCGCTGCCCCAGAACGGCAGCGTGTGGACATGGGGGATGCCGGTGGGTGCGTCCTGCAGGCCCAGACACCCTGCCGGGCGCCACCTGGTGGCTCTGTCATCTCATGGCTCTGCCATCTGGTGGCTGGGCTGGGTCCACCTATTGCCAAGCCCTCAGACCCTCACTTCCCAGGAGAGACATCTCAGGAGGTGTCTCTGGCTTGGTCACCACGTGGTCACTTTTGTCCCCACTTGATCCCCAAGGTCGGCCTAGGAAGGGAGAGGCTACAGTGACCCCCCCCCGCTGGGGCTGCAGGACTCAGAGTGGGAAGGAGGGGTGGGGTGTGGGGTGCCGCCAGCTTGGTGGACTAGAGTCTGGGCAGCTCTGAGCCCACCAGAGGGACAGCCCCTGGATTGGGGGCTGTGCCCTGTGCCCACTCCCCACTGAGGCTCCTGGGGAGGGACATGGTTGGGCCTCGGAGAGATAAACGCTTTCCTCACAGACACAGCTGGATCCAGCGTCCTTTAATGTACTTTGAGGTTGTGATTCGCGTGACAGACAGGTGTGGGGGGAGGGGCCACACACAAGACTGGCCCCACCCCAGGCCCAGGTGGGCAGACCCACCCCCTCCAGCCCTGTGAGCGGGCTGGCGGCTGGCAGCTGGTGCATCTTCACCACGGGACCCAGGTGGGCTCTGGGGTGGGAGCCTTGGAGATCCCTCACCCTGCCTGCCGAAGCCGGACAGCAGGAAGATGGAGCAGGGAGGCTGCTGGGGTACTGATTGCTCAGAAGCCCCCACGCTCCACCCGGAAGTGGGGTGACAGCCTCTCGGGCTCCGTGGCTCCCCGTCTCCCGCCTGCTGTTCTCTGGAACTCTTGGGCACTCACTCTGGCTGGAGACTAGATCATTTCTCTTCTGTCCTTGGGTCCAGCTTCCCCGCCCAGCTCTGACTGGAGCCCATGGGGCTGGTCTCAGGCCAGCACTCAGCTCATTCAGTGCTGGTCTGTGACACCCATGGGGGACCAGGTCCCCTCAGCCGGGTCAGCCATGCACCTGGCAGAGCCCCTAGAATGGTCTTAGCAAAGCTCCGGGGCTCATGAGGTCACCTGAGCCCCCAAGGACACTCCTCTGTGGAGCACCCCTTTGGGCACTTGCAGGGAGCAGGTCAGGAGCTGCGGCGCTGGGGCCAGTGGTGGGGCCGGGGAGGGGTGGGAGAGGAGGGAGAGGGTGCTCCCTGGGGGCGGGCCGGCAGCTTTCCGAGGAAGACGGCCCCCACCTCTCACGTAGCGGGGTTGAGTCTCCATGCCCCCCGACCTGCCACTGTGCTCAGCACCCCTGGGGGGCAGGAGGGGCAGGGTGGCCAGTGGCCCGGGTCTGAGGAGGGATGAGGCCCAGAAAAGCACCACGGAACATGTCTCCAGAAAGCCCTGGGCCTAGGGCCAGGCGGGCCTAGGGGCATCGTAGAGCAAGGTGTCCACCTGGGCTCGCTGCAGCCACAGGCGCCGCTGGTGGTTTCCGTGCAGGGCGCGCAAAGGGTGGCCCGGGCGGCAGGTGGCCAGGGTGGCACAGTGGGAAGTGTGCAGCTGGCGACACGTGTCACAGCAGAGGGTGGGGAGGGCGCCAGGGCCCAGGCAGCTGTGTGTCTGGTAGCCGGGGGGCTCGGGGACTCGTGGGGGGCTGGCCTGCTCAGGGGCTCCAGGGGCTTGGGGGGCGGCCAGGTCTCCGGGCCGACTGAGCAGCTCTTGGCGCAGTGAGAGGAGGGAGAAGGCCTCGGCCTCGGGCTCCTCCTCCGAGGCCGGGCTGCTGGCCTCAGCCTCCCAGGCCCCGCCCCCCACGCCCCACAGTCTGGCGCTCTGCTCCCAGAACAGAGGCTGGCAGGCTAGCTCCGAGGGGGGTGAGTCGGGGCCTGGCGAGGGTCCCCCGTATAGGCTGGTCTCATCTGAGCCCTCATCCTCCTGCAGGTCCCGGTACAGGTCCAGCCGGGCCTGGCACCGGGCCGGGGAGCCACGGGGGGGAACAGGTGGCGGCTCTTCTTCGCGGGCTAGTCGCTGCTGCAGCCAGGCCACGCAGGAGGCCACATCCGCGCTGGCCCGCCGTGCCTGCAGCAGCTCCTCGGCTGGCAGCATGCTGGTGCCCAGCTGCGCCAGCACCTCGCCCAGGATCTCACACTCCAGCCGCAGGGCAAAGCAGCCCAGGGCCACCTGCACAAGCTGGCGGGCGGGGGGCAGGGCAGCCACCATAAGGCGGTGGTCGTCCCTGCGCACATAGCCCATCTTCTGGAAGCTCTGGATGAGGAGGTCCTCCGAGAGTGCGCCCTTCAGCACGTGCACGTAGCCCCCTGAGAAAGTCTGCAAGGGAGGGGGCCGGTCGGCGGCAGCCCACGCTCCCGCAGACCTGCCCCCGCCTCAGCTGCACTCCCCTGCTTGGGGGCCACCATCCTCACCCCAGGGGGCGGCATGGCCCCAAGGCGGTCTGGGATGTGCTGACGCTCCCTCCAGAGGAGCTGTTTAAAAACATACATGCTGGGAGTTCCCTGGTGGTCTTGTGGTTAGGATTTGGCACTTTCACTGCTGGGGCCTGGGTTCAGTCCCCGGTTGGGGAACTGAGATCCCGCAGGCTGTGCGGCCAAAAACAAAAAAGCCCTAGATGCTCAGGGCCGCCCCCAGAAACTCTGATCTCACTGGCTGAGGCAGGCCCAAGCATCACAAGTTTTTAATCTAACACATTTCACCTGGGTCATAGAACAAACTAAATAAAGAGGCCCTGTTGAGAAATCTCGCTGCCCTCTGGGTCCCCTCCACCTCCTCTCACCTGTGGGGGTTTGCTACTTTAGTTAGTTTCCCGTGTACCTGCTGAGTGGTCATGCAAACAAAGAATACAGGTGCTTATTTGCTCTGAGCAGGTAGCCTCCTAAACGCCTCATTCTGAATTCTGCTTTTCCAGTTTCTGAGAGCTTTCCCTGACACGACAGAGGCCTAGCCATTCACTTCTCCAGCTGTGCAGCTTTCCACCACACGGATGGAACATCTGTAGTTTTTGGAGGCTCCAGGCTGCAAAGGAACTAGAAGCGTCCCTAGGATGGCGATAACGTGTCTCTCACGTGTCTACAGTTCCTTGATCCTGGGACCCTGTGAGTGTACCTTTGCTAACAGCTGATGAGAGTACCTCCACAGATGCGGCACTGCTGTAAGACTGTTCTCAGGGCTGGGCTTTCACCCCTCACAATGGACCTTGCGCTAGACTGTCCTCGTGTTTGCTTCATGGAGGAAGGAATGGATTCCAAAAGATTAGGTAACTTGCCCCAAGCCACAGAGCCGGCAGAAGCAGACCCCATCCAGGTCTGCCCAGTGCTGAAGCCCGTGAGCGTGTCAAGATCAGGCCTGTCTGTTCTGCTCTTGGCTCCCCATGGGGCTGCATCCTGCCCTCGTCTGAACGGATGAATGAAAGTCCTAGAACCTCAGAACAGCAGGTGTCCCAGTGGAGCAGTGGGCTCCACGGCTCACCTCACTGAGAGAGGCTGCTGCTGCCATGGCAACCAGTGGAGGCGGACGCCCACGTGCCCAGTGACATCATTACCTTCCCACTCTTCTGAATTAGCTCAGAGCAGAAGGCAGCCTGCCCCCTCCTGCCAGCCTGCAGCTCACCTGGAGGGGCCCGGCCGGCCCTGGGCTCAGCTCTACCCAGGCTGTGGGGTGAGCTAGGTACTTGTTTAGCCCGGCTCCACTAGGACATGCAGGGGCACCCCCAGCCCCTGCCTACTTCATAGGGGATAACCATGTCATCTTCCACAAATGGAGCCACAAATCTCTCCTGGAGAGATCAGGGTGACCCTGGAATGCCCAGTCCTTCCTGTGTGTCTGTCCTAGGATTTCTATGGTAACTGGGGCCACAAGGCTACTTTGGGGAGGGCAGTGATGCAAGCTTTAAGGACCAGGATCCCCCTCGGAAGGCAGGTATCCAAACGGGTGACCTCCACCCACCCCATGTTCTCAGCCCCAGGAGTACAAAGGGGAACCTCGGCCAAGAGATGCTCCAACACGCCCAGGACCCTTCAGCACACTGAGCTCTCTGAAACCTATCAGCCTCTGAGGACACCTGAAATCCCTTAGGCCCGACGGTAGCCACCGTCCCGATGGTAGCCAACTCCCAGTAGCCTGGGCAGGGGCCCCCACTCGGCTCGGCGCCCTACCTTGATGGTGGTGAACTCTTTCCTCCAAGGCAGCAGATACAGGTGCACGGCGGCTAACTCCAGCAGCTCGAAGGCGCGGGCCAGGCCGCGTAGCGCAGGGGCCAGGTCGGCGCGGCCCCACAGACCATCGGTGAGTAGTGCCAGCGCGTCATCCTGCAGCGCCCCATGCAGGTCGAAGTCTTCCACCAGGATGTGCCAGAGCACGGCGCGTAGCGATGGGTCCCCGCACACGCCCGCGCGGCCGTGCCTAAGTTCGCGCTCCAGGCACAGACGGTAGTCCTCGGACAGCGAGCTGCTGCCCATGCTGGCGGGCGGGAATAGGGTATCAGGACGCAGAGGTCCCTCCCTGCCCGCTGCGCGCCTCCAGAGCCCTCGCCTGCATCCACAGGTCCCCCACCAACTGTGCGCCCCTGGTATCTACAGCACCCCCTTCCCTGGAGACGTACGCCACCTGAGTTTCCCTTCCCGAGCAGAGACCCCTTTGCCCAGCAGATCGTGCTGTGGGCCCGGAGGACGACAGCCCTACCTGTCTCTCACCAGCAGTCCCCGAGCGCCCGCTGCTCTGTTCGGGCCTCTCCAGCAGCACCTCGCTTCCGTCGGGCCGGCTCCACCCCTCGGCCGTGACGTTAGGGGCGGGGTCTCTTCGGGCACCGCCCCCTCCGCCAACGCGGACGGGGCGGGGCCTGGTGAGGGCCCGGGAGCACGAACCTCCACAGACTGCGGAGCCAAGGACAGGGGGCACACCGCGGACGCTCCCACCGAGGCGGGCGCCGACCTCCTAAGCTGGACCCTCGGGAGCGCCAGGGTGCCGAGGAAGCAGGTACCGTGGCTCTTCGTGCGCCTGCCGGGAGCGGGGACCGGACGCGAGGCGGGGCAATCTCCTGGGGGCGGGGCTACCCCAACAGGGACAGGACCCTTCTCGTTGCCTAACGGGATTGACCAGATACGGGAGGGAGGGAGGGGTCGAGCCGCCCTCTGGCGGGGCCAGTGCTCCAGGTGGAAGCCGGCCGGGCGTTTCAGCGTCATTTAAAACTGCAACCTCAGGAGACTTTCCTGGCGGTCCAGTCGTTAGGACTCCGCGCTCCCACTGCTGGGGGCGCCGCACCCTCCTCCCCCCACCAAAAAACCCCAACAAATCAGCAACCCGGGCCTCTTTGAGGCGGCGTGAAGGCGCTTTTCTGCCTAGGTCAGAGTCGCTTCCAGGCACCGGATCCGACGTTCTGCTCTGTATCCAGCCCTGCTTCTCCGCTCCTGCTCTGAGTGCTGTTTGCGTGGCCCCAGGTGTTTGCTGTTAACTGTTGTGTGCTACTCCAGGGAGCATGGCTCTGTCTCAGTGTGCCACTCGAACCTGAGCAGGTCTTTGCACCGTCCTCCCTTAGAGGAGTAGTCCCATAGAAGACCCGTTGAATGGAAGTGACGTTGCATGGCTTTCCAGATTAAGTCATAAAACTGCCTTGCTGTCTTGAGACGCTCAATCTTGGGACCTAGCCACATACTGGGAGGAAAGCAGCTGCATGAAGGGGCCGAATAATGAAGGCTGAATAATGTCCAAACTCCATGGAACCCGGGAATGTGAACATATTTGGAAATAGGATCTTTGGAGCTATAATCAAGTTAAGACTAAGTCAGACTGGATTAGGGTGGACCCTAACCCCTGTCAGAATGACGTCTTTGTAAGGAGCAAGGTTACGTACTTCGGGAGGAGGCATATGATGGATGCAGAGGCTTGCAGCTACAGGCAGAGACTGCAGAAGCCCCCGGAGCTGGACGAGGCAGGAAAGGGTTCTCGTCTAGCACTCTGCTGGGCCACGGCCCTGTGGACGCCTTGACTTCAGACTTCAGGACTTTGGGAGTAAATTTTTGTTGTTTTAAGCTCCCCAGTAGCTAGTTACAGGAAACGAATGCAGGCCTCCCACGCCACGGCTGTTCCCACAGCCGAGGCCCTCGCTGATAGCAGACGTGTAGACCAATCTCCAGATGACTCCAACCCCTCGATCTTGGGTCACCCCAACTTGGAAGCTGACTTAGCTGATGCTGCAGGTGGGGCAGAGACAAGATGTCCCCACTGAACCCTGCCGAGGTGGGAGTTTCACAAGCAAAGCAAATGGCTGTCGCATGTTTAAGCCAGTGAGTGGGCTGGCTTGTTACACAGCAGGGGGGCGGATGCCACACTGCCTCAGCGCCAGCTGCGTAGGGGTCCTTCTGTGACCCTGGGCTATAGCCGGGCGGAGCAGATGGGTGGCAGGGTCAGTTAATACCTACCTTGGCCAGGACCGCAGCTCCCTGGACCACCGCCCAGCACACTGCGCGGCTGAGTCCAGTCTCCCAGGCAACACCCCTCTCCTCCTCATCCAGCTTTCTCATCTTCACCAGTTCAGCGCAAGGGAAGGTCTGTCTTGTAAGTGTTTTAATTTGCATTTCTTGATTTTAAAAATGACTTTAAACACCTCTTCTTATGCTGATGAGCTTTTTAAAGTTCTTCTGAAGACAGCCTGTTCACAGCCTTTGCTATTTTCCTGACTGGGGCTCCTGCTTTTTTCGTGTTGATCTGGAGGATTTTCTGTGTGAAGAATCCATCACTCACCGTCTTACGAAAGGCTGTAGGCTGGGAGAGGCTGAAGGACTGGCCCAGAGCCAGCAGCAGGAAGGCCGTCTGATCAGCGCCTCCAGAGAGCTCCCCAAAGCCAGCAGGAGCGCCCACGGTCAGGCTTCGCTCCATCGTCCACCTGCTCTATGAAAAGGGGCTTAAAATCCCATCCTTGAGACTGCCAAGGCCTGGAGCAGGGGGTCATCCTCCCCAGGCTTCATGGCTGGCTGGGCCTCGTGTCCAGGACTGGGGGGCTTCCTTTGGAGAGGGCAGGGACTCAGGGACTGAGAGCTTTGAGGGCAGGGCAGGGTGAGCAGGCGGGTGCCTGCCTGTCGTTCCTGGGGTGCTGGTGGGCAGGGGATCCCTGCCCACAAAGGCTCCCGAAAGAGGCAGCTGCCCCCGGAACTCGGGTTGGCCTTCCCTTGGGGTCACGTCCCCGGCCCCCTCTGGCCTCCGGAGTCAACGTGCTGGGCTCGAAGAGAGCTCTGCCACCGGGAGCTGTGGCCTGGAGAAGGCGTTTCCCCTTCTGTGCCTCACTTTCCTCATGAGGTTCCCGCACAGCCTTGGGACACTGCGTGCACAGAACACACAGTCAGGTCCAGCTGGGCCTTCCCCAGGGACCCACACGCTGCTCCCACACCACTTTCTGCCATGGTGACAGATGCTGCCTGGGGCTGGGGCCGGGCCACCTGCATGTGTTCCCCACCTGGAGAACAACATGACTCCTGGGAACCCTTCGGGAGGAGTGGTCCGGGCTCAGATCCTGCCTAGTGATGACCTCTGACCCTGCCAACCTGCTAGGCCCCCCAGAGTGTGTCCAGTGCTAGAAGGAGCAGCCCCACGGATCCCACTCCTGGGCAGAGGTCTGGGAGGTGGGCTGGGCTTGGCGATGGCCCCAGGGGCCTCTGGGACCCTCTGGCTCTGGCTGGTTGGCTGGGAGTGGCTGTGCTGCCCAGGCCTCCGCCCGGCCAGTGGGACGGGGAGCAGGTGAGCCGTGCTGACGGAGACACCAGTGACCTCTTTATTTCCAGCTGGGTCAGTGGTTGCCCAGGGGCCTGTAACAGTCAGGGTGGGCAGGTGGTGGGGCTCCTGGCAGGCGCCGACCCTTGGGTTCACACCGACCCTGAAGTGGCCGAGTGGGCGTGGGGATTCGCCAGCGGTCTCAGGATGTCCGTGCCCATTGCCAAGGGTGGGAGTGTGGCTCAGAGCTCCCACACATGGGCAGGTGCCCTGGGGACACCTGGGTCTTCAGGACAGAGTGATCAGTGACCAATAAACAGCACAGTCTAAACCCCCCTGGGCCCCAGGCCTCTTGTGGGGTGACAGGCTCTCTTCTCGACTCAGACAAGAACCTGGTTCAGGGAGCTCCGCGTGTCACGGGGGACGGGAAGGGAGAGAAGCAGACCTGCCCTCGGTCAGGCCCATGGCCCCTCTGTCCTTGGGCTTGCGGGGCCTGCAGGGTGTCAGCGGACTGAGCCGTTGGAGTGTGCAGGCCCCAGGGGCGCCCAGTTTCCCTGCACGGGGCCTCTCACAGGTGGGGACAGGAAAGAGAAGGGCCTGGTTCCTGGGAGCTGACTCGGGTCAGCCCCATCCTATCCGGAGCAGAGGGGCCTCCTTGAGCCCTAGGGGCTGATGTCAGGCGGGGGCGAGAGCCCCACCTCGGCCAGCCCACCGCCCCATGCAGGTGCCTCTGGGCCAGTCCTTGGCCAGCCCGTCCTCTGCTACTTGCCCAGGGCCCGCCGGGGCAGCAGCTCCACGTAGCTCAGGGCGCTCTGCAGTGACGTCAGGCAGTAACCCTCCTCTCCGATCAGGTACCTGCACGGCGGTGGCACAAGCGTCTGTCACTGGAGGGATGCAAGGAGACCCCGACGTTCTGGAAGGGGCACCTGCCCTTGCGGGGCAGAACCTGGATGCTGAGGGCCCACGGGCTGTCAGGGCGCTGGGCTGGGGGACGGCCCACTCCCCAGGCAGACGCTGCTCAGGGGATGGCCCCCTGGCTCCTCTGGGCAGTGTGCTGGGTGAGGGGCAGGGAGAGGGGCCGTGGGCCCCGTGCATGGGTGGGAGCACGAGCTCAGCCCCCACGCTGGCCCGAGGCTCCCACCTCTCGTGGATGAACTCCTCCAGGGCTGCACACTCCGACACCAGCTGGGGGAGGCCACTCCTCAGCGCCACAAAGGACAGGATGGGCAGCAGGTCGTCGGCGCCACTGTTGGGGAGACGCAGAGCCGGCCAGGAGGCTCCAGGGACCGGGGGCGCTGCTCAGTCCCCACAGCCCTGAAGCCTCCCAGCTAGGTCCCTGGAGCAGCTTTGGGCTTGCTGGATGCTGTCCCCGTGCCTCTCCTGCCCACCGGCCTCAGGGGGCTGGGGGTGGGCTTGGGTCAGCGTGACAAAAGACCACCTGGGATCGCTGAGGCCATCCTGAACGGGGACCCTGTGCCGCAGAGCCCAGGGCTGGACCAGGGAGGCCCCACAGTGAAGCTCTCCCGTGAGCTGGCCCGAGCCCGGGGACGGGAGGACGGAGAGGACAGCCCGTGTCCCAGGCAGCCTGCTCACTCCTGGGATCAGGGTCACTCACGTGCCACTCCAGGTACCCCAGACCCTCCGCAAGAGGCACCTAAGTGAGGGAGGGAGGCCCTGAGGGATGCTCAAAACCCTGGCGAAGGGCCCACGGGCCAGTACTTTTGGCGAGGAGCACGGAAGCATACTGGTTTGAACCTGATGACCAACCAGGGACTCCTGCCCCCACCTCCCTGGGTGCCACACACCTGCAGGGACACACAGCGCCGCCCCCCCCCCCCCCAGCTCCTTGGATGTCCTGAGGAGAGAGAGAGCGCTAGCGCGGGGTTGCAGCTGGGACTCGGAAATGCTTTCAGTTCTGGGGCCCCTTCACCTGCTGCAACTTTTTCGGAGACCAGGTGGTACAATAGTGATGGTGGCCGGTGAGAGCCAGGTGGGTCCCCCGGCCTGACCCCGCAGCCCACCCAGCTGGCTGCAAGGACAGGTGCTTTCAGGGCGACCCCGGTCTCTGGCACAGGGTGAGGGTCGCCAGCCCCAGGTGGGCGCCAGGGCCAGGGCAGGCTGCTGGCTACAGGCTGGTGCAGGTGAGATAAGGCAGAACCCAGGTGGGGAAGACCCCTGCCCACCTCAGGAGGCTGGGGCAGGGGCAGTGCAGGAACCCCAGGCTGGGGCTCAGCACAGGGGACGGGCTCTTCCCCAGGACAGGACCGGGGCGGCTTCCCCAAGCATGCACCTGAGGGGGGGCACACGCCACCGGGTTAGCGAGGGGCCGGACCGCGTCGTCAGCAGGGCTGGAGCCCGGGGCCTTTGGTGGAAATGGGCCGCACTCTCCTCAAGGAGAAGCAGGGCCAGGCGCCGGGTGGGAACCCGAGGCGCCGGGGCCGGGGCCTGGGTGGCAGGGTTCCCGCTCCCCTGGCCTCTGAGGCAGCCCCTCCCGCCCAGTTCCCACCACAGGCCGTGGCCTCCTGGGACTCACATGGCGGCGATGCCCGGCTGGGGCGCAGCCTCGCGAGCCCGGGAGTAGTCCTCCGCGCAGGCACAGGTGACCCGCAGGGCCCGCACTGCGTCGCAGAAGCCAGGCTTCGGGTGAGGGGCTGGGGACCTCGTCCCGGTACGGCCCCGGGCGCCGCCCCACCCCCATCGCGTGCAGGGCTGGGCAGAGCCTGGACCACCACCACTCATGTCCCACGGGACACACACCCCCCGGACTGGAGAAGGGCCTGCCGCTGAGGGCTGAAGGCGCAGACTCCAGTCGCCCTCCGGGACGGGACTCGACTCTGTCTCATCTGACTCCCTTCTCCCTTCCCTCCAACCAAACCGTCCCCCCTCACCAATGCACTCCAGCTTCTTCTGGGGGCAGCTCTCCAGGACCAGCAGCCCTAGCTCCTGGGCGGCAGCACAGTAGGGGTAGGCGCCGCCCGCCGTGGCCTCGGGGTCCCGGGGGAGGAGCTTGGTGGGGACGCCGACGGCCGCCGGGGGCGCGTTCCCGTACAGCTCCATGCTCCTGCTCAGGGCGGCCTCCCGCAGGCGGTGAACGCTCCTGGGGCAGAGAGGGGCCAGGCTCAGCGGCCCAGGGCCCCGCCCGGGAGGGGACAGGGGCGGCGCTGGGGAAAGCTGGCCACGCCCCGAGCCGTGGGAGGGTGCGCGTGGCACCGCCTGCACACGCGCAACACCTGAGGGGACCTGGGAGGAAGGCAGCTGAGGGACGCACACGCGGCGGGGCCGTACCTGTACACGGCCAGCAGCAGGGGCCACAGCGGGGAGAAGAAGGGCTCCTCGATGCAGGCCAAGCAGCGGTCTTTGGAGGCGGCCGTGTTCAGGCCTTCAAAAGCCAGGAGGGTCAGCGAGAGCAGCCTGTCTGCCGGGAGCAGAGCCGGTACAGAGGCACTGTGGGGACAGCTGGGACCTCTAGCCCCGCTGGCAGCCCCTGGAGGCCTCTCCCACCCGCAGCCAACCTGGGGTGCCCAGGCAGGGTCCCCACCTGCCTGCCCCTCCCTGCCGCCCCAGAGCCAGCTTGGGATGGGCAGAGCCCCAGGTAGCTTCCCGGCTCAGCAGGAGGGGCTCTGCCTGGCCCTGCCTCCCCCCACTTCTGAACGCTACGGCCCAGGTCGGTGCAGGGAGTCAGGGCCCTCATCCCTAGGGGGTCACAGGGTCATATGCAGCTCCGCCAGGGGGCCAAGGAAACAAGCCTGGAAGGGAGGGCCTAAGACAGCTTCTTTCTGAAAAGGGTCTGTACCCCAAACTGGGGCACCCAGAGGAACGTCAGAAGCATATCTGAAGACAAGAAATCTGAGGTCCAGGGAGATGAAGGAACCCGCCCCCCACCAGGGAGGAAGGGGTGCTCACCCAGAGTCTCCCAGACAACACAGGCCCCTGACTGCTGGGCCTCTCGCTGGTTCTCAGGAAACCCTCACAGCCTTCCTCCTTGGAAGGGACGTGAAGTCCCCTGCCACCCTGGGCTCCTTACGGAACACACACTCGCTTCTCAAAATGGAAAAACCTAAGATGAGCCACCACCTGGCCGCACAGACCTAGAGCCCTGGGTTTGGAAGGGTGGGGGTCGGACCTAATGGGGCAGCTAGGACCACCTGGCAGCCAGAGGCCCTGACGGCAGACCCTCCCCCAAACCCAAGACTGAAATGGACCCGGCTGTCCTCCCTATGTGGCCCCGTGAGGAGACAGCCAGGGATGGAGGGAGGCCCTGGCCACTGCCAGCCCCAGCTGCTCTCTGGGGCAGGGTGTGTGCCTCTCTGCTGAACTGGACACGTGGCCCCAGGGGAGGGCTCTGCAGAGCAGGGCCGGCCTGGATGCCACCCACAGGAAGGCTCCGCTGGACCGGGCCCATCCCAGGCCTCTGACAAGCTTTCCGAGGACGTGGGCTTCGGACAGCGCAGTTCCCCCACTACCCACCAGGCCTGTGGCGCGGACCTCACCGATGGCGTCGTGTATGTCCTGCACGGTGCCCTTCAGCTGCTCCAGCAACGGCTCCTTCCTCACCCCTGGGGGCTGGGGCTCAGGCTGCCCCCCAGGGCCCCGGCCCCTTCTCTCAGGAGTAGCCAAGAACTGTTCCAGGTCCCCGAAGGAGCTGTCGTTGCCCGGCAGGTCGGATGAAGTGTCCGCCAGGGGTGAGGGAGGCCCCGTGGGGCTGCCGTCTGCCCCTCTGTCCGGGTTGCCGGGGTGGGGTGGGGGGATGGGGGCGCTGGCGGAGGCGCCGTCTGTGGGCCTTTGGGCTGGGCTGGGCTCGGGGGGGGAGGGCATGCAGTAGAGGCTCTGAGAGGGCCGGAGCCGCCGGCTTCCAGGAGCCAGCAGCCCGTCGGCGTCGGGGGGCAGGGAACGGCAGCCCAGGGCCGAGGCAGCGCCCCTGCTCACGATGGGGTACAGCGCCCGGTACACAGCGCACTGGAGCTTCTTCAGGAGCTGTGAGATGGGGTGGTCGGGGACGCTGTGAGTAGGGGGAGAAGCAGTGTGTGAAGGCAGCCCCGTCGGGCTGGGGCTGCAGTCCCCTCACTGGGTGACCCGGGGGCTGAGAAGGCCCGCCAGCCCTGCGAGGCCCTTACCCGACCCCCACCCAACGGCCACGTGGCCCTGCCGTGAGGGATTTCAGAGAAGGGACGCATGGACTAGTCCTCCCGGCTGAATGTTGCTGGTAAGGCCTGTCCCGCCCCTCTGAGAAGCCAGGAGGCCCGTGAAAGGCCATCCGCGGACAGGAGACCCCGGGGTCACAGGCGGGGGCCTCCGAGAGAGCCAGCGTGGCCTGCTGCCCGTGCGGTCACCCCAGACTGCCTCGCTCCTCTCTCCTTCTTAATCCTTTCCTCCACCATCAGCCTGCAGCCAGGGGAGGGGCCGACGTCCGGTACCTGAGCAGGTGGGAGACCAGGCTGGTCACCAGGGACAGGTCCCCTGGGCTCCTCTTGAGCTTGGCCTTCCAGCGCTTTGGCCAGTCCTGCAGGACAGGAAACCTTGGGGGAGAGCCCGCGGGAAGGCCCTCCCCCAAGCCAAGGCCGTGCGCAGGGGCCCAGACCTCCCTGCGGACTCCCCGCCCCGCGCACTCACGTGGTCTTGCTCGTACTCGAGGATGGCGGCGTAGAGGGCCCGCTGCTCCCGGTCCTCGGGGGTCAGGGCAACCTGGCTGCAGAACCTCCTGGGAGAAAGGACAGGTCTGGGGGCCTCAGGGCTGGACAGGCGGGAGCGGGAGTCCCTACCTGGCCCCCCCAGGAGTCCCGGGACCGAAGGCGGAGACGCACCTGTTGGCGGCCTCCTGGAGTCGCAGCCGGCGCTCCTCCATCTTCCTCTGCAGCTGGGGCGGCAGAGTCAAGGCCCTTCTAACGCGGCGTGCACGAACCCCCCGGCGTCCCAGCGCCCTGCCGGACACGGGGCCCGTTGGGATGGGTGGGAGGAGGGGCTGGGCCAGAGGACAGGCCCGCTCAGGGAGGGAAGGCAAGTCCTAGTCGACCTGAGGGGTGGAGAGGAGTCTGTGGGTGCTGGGAGGGGCAGGGTGGCCTGTGCAAAGGCCGGGAGGCGAGAGGAAGCGGGGCTGGGCGGGAACCACCCACTGAGGACAAGTGTCTCTGAAACTGGAGGAACTCTGTTTCCACACCTGAACCCTGGCATCTTTACTTCCCTGTCCCCTCCCTCAGCTGAAGCCTCTGCACACTAAGGATGGACAGAAAGGATACTGTCTTCTCCCGGGCTTTAGCGATCACCAGGTTCTCCATCATCTGCCGCTGCAGGGACAGGGTCTAGGACGGGAAGGATGGAATAAGGCCTACTGCCCCCACCGGCCTCACTCCAGACCCTCCTGGACCCCGCTCACCAGGGATGTCTTCTGCATGGCCTGGCTGGGGTCCAGACGGGCCATCCGGGCCTCATAGGCAGCCTTCAGCTTCTGATTCTGCAGGGAGGCCTCCTCCAGGGGTGTCAGCTCCCTGGAATGGTGACAAGCTGCTGTCCAGGCTCCAGGAAGCCCAGGAACGCTCTGGTCACCTGAGGTCCCTTCCTGGCCCCGCCCTGAGACCGGAAGGTGAGGAGGTGGTGATGGGGGCAGGCAGGAATGTAAAGGAGGGAGGAGGTCTGGGGTGGGCGGGAGACACCTGCCTCCCTGAAACATGGCCCTACTGCCTGGATTCCAGACCTTTATGCACACCAGTCACATGTGTTTATTAACAGCATGAAACTCTGTGAAGGCACCACGTGAGCCAAACAGCTAGATTAGTTTGCAACCCATGAAAGAGGGGTAGGGGTGGGGGGTGTTTCACAGCTACTTGGTAACAGCCACCAACAGCCCCCTCACCATCAAAACTTATGGTCCCACGTCTTCCTGCTTTCATGGGTGGGAGGAGGTAAGTCGTGGGGACACAACACTATACTGAGATGGAAGTCTGGTGCCTGGCCCTGCCCCAGAACTGCATTTGGAGAGACAGGGTGTAGCTGTGGCTCAAGGCCTGGCAGCAGCAGCAGGAAGAGCCCATCCTCTTGCTTATCCTGCTGGGATTCTGGCATCTGTGTCTCAGTGTCTTTCACCAGTTCTAGAAAATTGCTTTCATCTCCTCAAGTAACGCTCCTCTCGCATTTTCTTTCTCATCTTTCTTTGGAATTCCAATAACCCCTTAGACTTTCCATGTCTTTGTGTGTGTGTGAGCCATGCAGGGTATCTTTTAACCTTTTATCCAATTCTCTAATTCTGTCTTCAGCTGGGTCTACTCTGCTGTTTTAAACTTGTCCCCTTCTTTTTGTGTGCATGTGTGTATGTTTACAGGAGGATATAATTTGTTGTCGTTTCTGGTTAGTGTTTAAAAATAATTTCAGTATTTTTGTTTCTACTTGGTTCTTATTTGACCCCTATTATAAATTCTATTTGACCCCTATTATAAGTCAGATTTTATAGCTTCTTGTTCCCTGCAGGTATTTTCAAACTTGCTTTTTATTTCTCTAAATACAGAAAGCGTGTTTGTATTATAATCTGTGTCTCATAACTCTATCTGAAGACTTTGCAGGTCTGTTTCTGCTACCTCTCATTTACAGTTTCTTGATTCTTTCTGTGCTTGGTTATCTTTGACTACGTACCACTCATTTTATGAAAGTTGAAGGTGCTTTGCTCCAGAGACAATTTGCATTTGTTTCTGCCACGCACCAGGTATTTCCATTCTGGGATCCCTTCTGACTAAATCCACCATGGTTAGCTCACTTTGCCTCTAAACCCAGGCTTAGCCCACCTTCTGTTCTGACCCATCTTACTTCTTAGAGCTTTGTGACTCTACAGCCTGAAGCTTCTGGAAGATCTCAGGCGGCAGAAATGGAGAGAGCTTCCCTCCCTCATCTGAGTACACCCGGCGGTGTCGGCTGGTAGGAGAGGGGACGGGGGCAGCCACAGGCATGGCTGGCCTCAGGCATGTTTTCCCTGTAAGACATACGTAGCCAAGGGTCTGCACGGGGGCCTGACATTCCACAAAGGAGATGCAGACTTGGGACTTCCCTGGTGGCTCAGTGGTTAAGAATCCGCCTGCCAATGCAGGGGACACGGGTTTGAGCCCTGGTCCGGGAAGATCCCATGTGCTGTGGAGCAACTAAACCCATGTGCCACGACTACTGAGCCTGCGCTCTAAGGCCCGCGAGCCACAACTACTGAGCCTGTGTGCCTAGAGTCTGTGCTCCGCAACAAAGAGAAGCCACTGCAATGAGAAGTCCGCGCACTGCAACGAAGAGTAGCACCCACCCACTGCAACTAGAGAAAGCGTGTGCACAGCAATGAAGACCCAACGTGGCCAAAAAATTAATTAATTAATTAAAAAAAAAAAGAGATGCAGACTTGGGGGGTGGGGATGTCCTAAGAAAGCTTTCTGCCGGACACCCACCAAGTTTGGCAGCTGTCGACTGGGCCCTCTCCAGACACTGCTCAGCCAGCTTCAGCATCTTCGAGGTGTCAGGGGTCACAGTCTCCCCAGCTTCTGGGGAGCAAGCGACAAGAAGGGTGGTCACCATCACCTCTATCACTAGTCAGATTCTTGCTGGGATAGAAACAAAGGAGAGCCCACTTCCTCCTCATCTCTGACCATCTGCCCTGGGTTTACCTCCTGGCCCTGTGTGTGGCTGTCCTGTCCTCTCGCCTGGACCATCAGAGCCTTCTCTATAACTAACTGGGCCTTTTCTCCTCACTGGCGGCTTCACTTTAGTTACAGCCCCTCCTCCAGGTGGGCCCTGCAGTCAGCACGGCTGTTTCACAGAAACAGTTTCAAAACCCATCTCCCGCCCCCTGGCTGTGTCCAAGCTCACCCCTGGTGCAGCTAGAGGACTTCTGTTCTGCACTCCCTCTGGGAATCGCTCCTATCAGCAAACTCATGGTGTAGGAGCTGCCACCTGACACTCTCCCCTGGACCCCACCAGACCTGATCCACCCCCGCTCCCATGACGGCCAGACCCTCACCACACCCTCGTTCAGCCACATTGCTCCCATTGCAGTGGCCCTCACCCACTCAGTCCTGCCCTTCTCTGAGGGCTCCCTGACCTCGCAGGTCTCTCCTCTAGGACAACCCCTCGCGGCTGCTCCCACCGTGCCCTCCTCCCAGTGCCCAGAGCTCTGCTGAGCTCCCTAGCTCCCCAGGGTGGAGACTCCCACCTCTCCCTGACTACTGTCGGGGTGCTGGACACCTCGAGCAGAATGTGCTCCTGACAGAGACCTCAATTCCTCCCTCATGTCTGCTCCTGCCACCTCCCGCACTGCCTCCTGTGCTCCCTGGCCCTCCCCCCCAACTCCGGGCAGCTCACTGTCCGCTTAGAATGTCTGGTGAGGCCCATCTTTAGAGGACATGCCCCAAGCCCTTCACTCCTTCCACCTCCAGGCAGTCCCACCACTGCTGTCCTCACTGTGGGAGCCTCCTGGAGGATCTGCTCCCATGCCGGCCGCTCCCCACAAAGCCTCCACGAGCTTCACCTCGTGCCAGAACAACCCCAGGCCCATCCCAAGGGCCGGCCGGCCCCAACTGCACCTTCCCCTCTCCAGCCTGCCTACCCTTCTTGTGTCCGGAACCCTCTCCCTCAGGGCCTTTGCAGCGCCCTCTGCTGGGATGCTGCCCCCAGCCCTCAACCATCGTGCAGCTCACTCGTCCCTGGACTGAGGTTCAGCGTCCAGTCTCTGGTCACGTCCCAGCCCATCTCCATCCCCTCAGTCACGGCAGCCGGCCCTTCCTGCTCCCTGCTGCGCTCATGCTTACTGAGCGCTCAGCCGTCCACCTTCGACTAATGGCCCGGCAGGCAAGACACAGGACACCCCCAGGCCTGGGGCCCTGGGCCCCATCAAAGGCTAAGCTGTCCACGGTCTGCCCGGCCTGGGAGGAGCTGTACCTTTGGAGGTCTCCACTTCTTCTAGCAGCACCTGGGAGATGTAGTGGACGCTCCTCAGGTATTCTGTATATGCCTCCTGCGCCCAGGGAAAAGAAATGGCAGCGGTCAGGCCAGTAGAGGCGCATAATTCCATCATGCCTGCTCGGTGCCCTTGTGGAAACACAGGAACAGTGGTGCCTGCTTATCTGTGAGATACACCTGCAGTGGCCGAGCCGCTTCACTGGTAACTGCTCTGCTGGGGCATGGAGAGTACCCCTCTTCTCTAGACTTGAAGCTGGCATCACTGCCTTTCTCTCCAGTACAGGAAGGAACGGAGGTTCTCTGTCAGTGGGCCAGGGTAAGGAGCCTTGGCAGGTGCTGCCATTTTCCACTCTATGCAACAAGTTCTCTGCCTGTGTAACTCAGGGGCCATTCACTCAGTGGCTTTAGAAAAATATTTCTTGGAAGGTGAATCAGGGAGTGTGTTGTAAATCTCAGAATGACTTTCTGACTCGGATTCTGGGAAATTCTTTCCCGAACCCCAGAGTAAGTATTCCCTGGGCACGCAGCAGTCTGACACTAGAATGTCAGTATTTTCAAAAGGGTGACCCTGCCATCCTGTTCAGGGCTCCCTGATAGAGCTCAGGGCGTTTGGAACCATAGCATGGTGCTTTGCTTTTTGTTTGTTTTGCTGCATCCCAGTTCTCAAATTACCCACCTTTAAGTCTACACCTCAGATAAGGATAAAATCGGTTCCGGGAAGGATTTCTGACTTGTGGGGGCATTTGCTGCCCTAGGATCCCGACTTGGGGAAGGCAGCGGATGGAAGACCGGAATGCCTTTCGGAGGCACCCGCGGCCTCCTCCCCTCCTTGGGCGGCCCGGTGTGACTCAGCCGGCTTTTCCATGCGGTCGCCACCCTTAGGATTAACACCAGTTCTTGGAGACAAGCCACACCCCTCCCCCGCCGGCATTTCCTTCCAAACAAGCGCTGAAGGCGACTGGAAAGCCGCAGCTAACCTCTTACGGATACCGTCCCCTTCGGGAATCTGACTAAAGCTACAGGGCCCGCCCCCAAACTAGACAAACGCACGGGATTGTCTGCCAGATACACTTTGGAGGGCTGCTTCACGGACCCTCCTGAGTCCCCTTCACAAATGAAAACACCTCTTCTCATATTCCCGACTTAATGAACAGACGGGAAAACTGAGGGCTGGAGTCCGCGGGAGCTGTCCAAGGTCACGGCCGAAGCCCGAGCCCGCGCCCCGGAGCCTTCGGAGAGGCCTGGAGGCGCCCACCCCGCAGCCCCGCCCTCGCCCACGCCCACCGGGCTGGCCGCGGGTCGGCTACCGCCCCCGCCTCGCCCCGCCCGCCTCACCCGGGGCCGGTTGCCGGTGTCCAGCTCGATGGCCCCGTTGGCCAGCTTCATGGCGCATTGAAGCGGTTTCACCGCGCCGTCCCCGACCGCAGCGGCCATGGCGCCGGCGGGGTAGGCCGTGGCGGCCGAGGGGCGGGGCGGGCGGCCCGGATACCGGAACGCGGCGTGCGCGGGCGCAGGTGCCGCCCGAGCCCCGGACCGCCGGAAAAGGCGGTACCGACGTGAGGCCACTTCCGGCAGCCCTGCCTCCCGACGCGCGGCGCGCTCCGCTCCTGGAGCCGAAGGGGCGGAGGTGGGGGGGACGGAACTCTCAAATAACCTCCTCCCGCAGTTGCCACGACAGTGTAAGTGCAACTACCGATGCCATCACTCCTTGTCGGTGACAGGTCAACCGCGTACGCCCCCGCCCCTTGCCCTCGTCGTGCCGTGCTGCCCTGCCCTCCTCACTCCGCCCCTCCCCTCCTCAGTCCGCTCCTCCCCTCATTGCCCCGCCCCTCCTCGCTACGCTTCTCCCATCCCCTCCTCCCTTTCCTCGCCACTCCCCTCCCGCTGTCAATCCGTCCAATCCCTGTTTCCTCACCCTCCTCGCCCCCATCACTCGCCCCGCCCCTCCCTCATCGCCCCGCCCCGCTGCCAGTGAGTCCTGCGGAGCCGAACGGCGGAGTCGAACTGAACGAGCGAGCACAGTCCAACCTAGCGGACGAGAGGCTCCGGGCAGAGCAACACCTAGCCCTGCCTCTTGGCCCGGCTAACCGAGCGGGGCCGAGCGGGGCCGAGCGGGGCCGAGCGAGGAGGAACGGGGCGGAGCGCCGGGCCGAGCAGGGCCGGGCGGGGCCGGGCGGAGCCGAGCGGGGCCGAACGGAATCGGACGGGGCGGAGCTCCGGGGCCGAGCTCAAGCCGCCGCCACAGCGATGAAGCGGGACCGGCTCGGGCGCTTCCTGTCGCCCGGGGTGTCCGGGCAGCGCGGGAGCTCCGGTGGCGGCAGCTGTGGCGGCGGCCGGCCCCGGGGCCGCCCGTCCCGCAGCGGTCCCGACGTGGCCGAGGCGGCGGCTTTGGTGGCTGCGCGGCTGGGCTGGGGCCCGACGCGGGCCTGCGCGGACGCGGGCGAGGACGGCGCCGACGAGGCAGGTGGGTCCTGCCGTCCGGGCTCGAGGGGCGGCGGGCGGGGGCCCCTCGTGACCGCTGAGTGCCCCCGCGACCCCCCGCCCCGGCTCCCGGTGACTACCCAGCCCCCCATGAACACCCGTCTCTCCGCGACCACCCGGCCCCCGGGGAGCACCGGCCCGCCGTGACTCCCCGGCCCCCCGAGACCACCCGCTCGCCCCCGCCCCCCGCGACAACCTGGCCCAGGGTGCCTTGGCTCCTCAGAAAGCGGACTAGGCCTCCCCGCCTGGAGGGAGCGAGGCGGTCTCCGCGGCGGACGCCGCAGCTGCGCTGGGTGATGTTTCGCAAGACAGCTGTCCCTTCGGCGCCGACTCTGAGCTCCCTGAGTAATTAGTGCTCAAGTCCTGCCGTCTGTCGGGCAGGCCTGGGTTTCAGTCGTGGTTTTGCCCTGTGCTCTTCGGATAATGGCTTCATCTGGTCTGGGCCTCAGCTTCCTCTTCGTTAAAACAGAACTAAGAGGGTTTAAGAGGGTTAAGTGTAGGAGTGCCGGGGCCCCCTCCTGGCAGGCGGTATGGGCGTTAATATGCACTTTGCCTTCGTGTAATGCCTTTGCCCCCTCGAGAAGGACTTCACGCTTCTCTCATGTAGTCCTCCCCCGGGGCAGAGAGGGAGGTGGCGTCATCTGCACTTGCAGACCGGAGACCCCCGGAGAAGCAGAGCATGGACGTGCTCTTTCAGTTCTGGTCGCAGGAGGGTGATGTGAAGAGGAATGAAGTTTCCAGCTTAGTTTATGAAGTGCCATAGCTGTGGAGGCATTTATTTATTTACTCATACTTTCTTTTTTATTATTATTTGTTGGGGGGGGAATTTTTTGAGGTATAATTGGCACATAACATGATATTGGTTTCAGGTGTACTAGGTAACATCCATCACCACTTGTACTTAGAAGTTGTTTTCCCTTCTAAGTTCTCTTAAGATGAGAACTTTTAGGATCTACTTTTAAGATCTCAGCAATTTTCAAATATACAACGCAGTATTGTGCTGAAGTATCTGTAGTTACCGTACTGTGTAGCACATGCCAGGACTTATAACTGGAAGTCGGTACCTTCTGACCACTTCATGATCTTTCACTCACCACCCCACTCCCCTTCTCTGGCAACCACTAATATGTTTTCTGTAACTGTTAGTTCAGGATTTTTTCTTTCTTTAGATTCTACGTATTAGTAAGATCATATGGTATTCATCTTCCTCCATCTGACTTACTTCACTTGGTGTAATGCCATTAAGGTCCATCCATGTTGTTGGAAATGGCAGAATTTTCTCACCTTTTCGTGGCTGAGTAAATATTCCTTTGTGTATATGTACCACAGTTTCTTTAAACATTTACCCGTTGGTGGACACTTTGGTTGTTCCCATACCTTGGCAGTTATAAATAATGCTGCAGTGAGCACAGGGGTGCATATATCTTTTCAAGTTAGTGTTTTCATTTCCTTAGGATAAACACCCAGCACTGGAATTGCTGGACCGTGTAGTAGTTCTGTTTTTAACTTTCTGAGGAACCTCTATACTGTTTCCATAGTGGCTGCACCAATTTACATTCCCATCAACAGTGCGCAAGGGTTCACTTTTCTCCACACCCTCACCGACACTTGTTATTACTTGACTTTTTGGTGATGGCCATTCTGACAGGTGGGAGTGATATCTCATTGTGGTTTTAATTTGCATTTCTCTGATGATTAGTGATGTTGCGCACCTTTCCACGCACCTGTTGGTTATCTATGCCTTCTTTGGGAAGAGGTCTCTTCAGCTCCTCTGCTCATTTTTAAAATCAGATTATTTGTGCTCTTATTATAGTGTTGTATGAGTTCTTTACATATTTTGATTATTAACCCCTTATCAGATACATGATTGGCAAACTGTTTTTCCTATTCAGTACGTTGCCTTTTCATTTTGTTGGTGGTTTCCTTTGCTGTGCAGAAGCTTTTTAGTTTGACATAGGCCCATTTGTTTATTTTTGCTTTTGTTACCTTTGCTTTTGGTGTCAATCCAAAAAGTCATCTCCAAGACCCATGTCAAGGAGCTTACCTTTATGTTTTCTTCTATGAAGGAGTTTTATGCTTTCAGGTCTTTGAAACCTGTAATACATTTGAGTTTATCTTGAGTATGGTGTAAGGTGGTGGTCTAGTTTCATTGTTTTGCATATGGCTGTCCAGTTTTCCCAACACCATTTTTTTTTTGAATTTTATTTTTTTATACAGCAGGTTCTTATTAGTTATCCATTTTATACATATTAGTGTATATATGTCAATCCCAATCTCCCAGTCCCAGCACCATTTATTGAAGAGACTGTCCTTTCCCCATTGTATGTTCTTGGCTCATTTGTTGTAAACTAACTGGCTCTGTACACATGAATTTATTTCTGGGCTCTCTATTCTGTTTTATTAGCTTACATGTCTATTTTTATGTTAACACTGTACTGTTTTGATTACTGTAGCTTTGTAGTATAGTTTGAAGTCATGCCTCTGTGATCATGCCTCTATATAGTTTGAAATGTTGCCTCCAGCTTTGTTCTTGTTTCTCAGGATTGCTTTGGCTATTCATGGTTTGTTTTTTGTTTTTTTTTTTGGTTCCATATAAATTTTAAGATTGTTGTATTTTTGTGAAAAATACCAGTGGGATTTTGATAGGGGTTGCTTTAAATTTGTAGATGGCTTTGGGGGGTGTAAACATTTTAGCAATATTAATTCTTCCAACCCACGAGCATGGACTGTCTTTATCTGTGTTTTCAGTTTCTTTCTTCAGTGTCTTATAGTTGTCAGTGTACAGGTCTTTCACCTCCTTGGTTAAATTTATTCCTAAGGATTTTATTCTTTTTGACACAATTATAAATGTGGTTGTTTTCTTAATTTTTAATAGTTTGTGAGTATTTAAAAGTCAGCCGATTTTTGTATACTGATTTTATATTCTACAACCTCACTGACTTTGTTTATTCTAACAGTTTTTTTGGTGGGGTCTTACAGAGTTTTCTGTATATAATATCATGTGCAAATAGAGGTTGTTTTACTTCTTTCTTTATGATTTGGGTGGTTTTTATTTTTCTTGTCTAATTGCTCTGGCCAGGACTTCCAGTACTATGTTGAATAAAAATGGTGAGAGTGGGCATCCTTGCTTTGTTCCTGGTCTTAGAGGAAAGCTTTTAGCTCTTCACCATTGAGTATGATGTTAGCTCTGGGCTTGTCATATATGGCTTTTATTATGTTGTGGTACTTTCTGTCTGTACACAATTTATTGAGGTTTTTATCGTGAATGGATGTTGAATTTTGTGAAACATTTCTTCTGCATTTATTGAGATGATTGTATGATTTTTATTTTTTACTTTGTTAATGTGTGTCACATGGATTGGTTTGGGGAGGTTGAGCCAGCCTTGCATCCCTGGAATAAATCCCAACTGATCATCGTGCAGGATCTTTTATTTACTTATTTACTTATTTATTTTATTTATATATTGTTCGGTTGCATCGGGTCTTGGCTGTGGCACACGGGATCTTTCATTGCGATGCGCGGGCTTCTCTCTAGTTGTGGCATGCAGGCTCCAGAGTGCATGGACTCTGTAGTTGTGGCGCGTGGGCTTCAGAGCGTGTGGGCTCTGTAGTTGTGGCGCTGGGCTCAGTAGTTGTGGTGTGCGGGCTTAGTTGCCCCATGGCACGTGGGATCTTAGTTCCCCAACCAGGGATCGAACCCGTGTGCCCTGCATTGGAAGGCGGATTCTTAACCACTGAACCACCAGGGAAGTCTCCACGATCTTTTAAATTAATTGTTGAATTCAGTTTGCTGTTATTTTGTTGAAAATTTTTACGTCTACGTTCATTAGATATATTGGCCTGTAATTTTCTTTTCTTGTTGTGTCCTTGTCTGGTTTTAGTATCAGAGTAATACTGGCCTTGTTGGGCTTCCCTGGTGGCACAGCGGTTAAGAATCTGCCTGCCAAAGCAGGGGACACAGGTTTGAGCCCTGGTCCGGGAAGATCCCACAAGCTGCAGAGCAACTCAGCCCTTGTGCCACAACTACTGAGCCTGTGCTCTAGAGCCTGCAAGCCACAACTACTAAGGCCACGTGTCACAATTTCCGAAGCCCGTGTGCCTAGAGCCCGCGCACCGCAACGGAGAGCCGCCCCCGGCTCGCTGCAACTAGAGAATGCCGCGCACAGCAACAAAGACCCAACAGAGCCAAAAAAAAAACAAACAAAAAACTGGTCTTGTTTTGGAGGCATTTAGAATTCTTTGAAAGGTTTTCTAGCCCAGAAGGCCCTCCACTGGCCATTCTCCCCAAAGGCTGTGTATTCGCCTGGGAGACCGGAGCCAGAGGCCTGCCTTTGGCCCAGACCTGCGCCTGTGTTTAAGGGGCATGTCTGGGTAGGCCCCGCTCCAGGAGCTGGGAGGCTGGCGGAGTGTGGGCCTCACCTCCCCTGGGAGCTGTCTTGCATGCCTGACTTCATGTTTCCTGTGCTTGCCCAGGAACGGCCCGGGCCCTGGCCATGGGGCACTGTCGCCTCTGTCACGGGAAGTTCTCCTCCCGGAGTCTCCGCAGCATCTCTGGCAGGGCGCCTGGGGAGAGCGCAGAAAGACCGGCCCCTGGGGACCGTGTTTTTGTCCGGGACTTCCAGCGCCTCCTGGGGGTGGCCGTCCAGCAGGACCCGGCTCTGTCCCAGTTTGTCTGCAAGAACTGCCACACCCAGTTCTACCAGTGCCACGGCCTCCTCACGTCTTTCCTGCAGAGAGTCAACGTCCCCCCCACGGGCCGCCGGAAGCCTTGTGCAAAGTAGGCGCCCTCCCTCGTTCGCTGGGGGCGTGCAGGAGACCCCACAAGCGGGCCGCATGGGCACAGGGCGGCCCGGGTGGGAGCCTCCGCAAGGGGAGCCCATCATGGCGGGTGAGGCAGATGCTCGTGAGCACCAGTGCGACGGGTGTGTGGGCGGGGGGCCCGGCGGGCGGCCTCGGAGGAGAGGGCTCAGACTGCACGCGGAGCGGCCGGGCCCACTCCTGCTCTCAGTGGGCGGCGCTGCTCCTTTGCAGGGTCGGTGTGCAGCCTCGGACGGGGGCGGAGGAGGGAGCGTGTGTGGGTGAGTGCACCCCCGGGGTGGGGCGCGGGGTGGGCGGGGTGGGAGGTGCGCGTGCTCACCGGCCATGGGCTGGCGTCTCTGCCTCTCCTCAGTGGACCTGATCGCTTCGAGCCCCCAGGGCCTGCGTGGCTTGGTGGGGTGGGTGCACGGACACGCGGCCGGCTGCGGGGCCCTGCCCAGCCTCCAGAGGACCCTGTCCTCCGAGTACTGTGGCATCGTCCGGGCCGTGTGGGGCTGTGACCGAGGGCACGACTACACCATGGACGCCGACTCCAGCTGCGGGGCCCTCTTGCTGGACGGCACCTTGGGCGTCAGGCGGACGTGGGACAAGGATTTGGCCCCAGGGCTCCCCCGGCGTCGGGGGTCCAGCCCCAGCGGGGCTGCCCCTCAGAGCTCCCAGGGCAGAGCGATCGCCGCCGGGGCCGAGACCGAGACGCTGCCCAGCACGGACACAGCCCGGCCTCCTTCAGATGGCGACCCGGTGGGGCCTGGGCCGGGCCCCCCGCCTCAGCCAAGCCTCCCCCAAAGCGGGGCCCCAGGTAGGAGGCGCCTCTGGGCTGTCTGACCAGGATTCCTAGTCCTGGGCCAGGCAGAGCCCTCGACAGGAAGCGTGTGTTGGGGTGGTGGCTGCGGTGTCGTGCGTGGAGGGGCCAGGGTAATGCCGGGGGCCGCCTCACGGCCATCTGACAGCAGAGAGGCCGAGGACCCTGTTCCAGCGCTTTCTGTGACGGCACACTCGTCTGCCCTCCAGGCTTCCTCTAAGCCTGCATGGGCCCAGGGCACAGAGGGTGGAAGAGGACGGGGGCCTCGTGGGGCCCGACGGCGGTTGGTGTCTGAGGCTGTCCTGAGCCAGCTGCAGGTCACTCCCTGGGCCTCAGCCAGCGCCCAGTGGGACCAGTGTGGACAGGCTGCTCTGGGCGGCCCCTCCTTCGGGGTCCGATCCCACGGCACTGTGGGTTGGGCGCAGCTGTTCGCAGACGTCGTGTTCGGAGGGCCAGGCTGGCTTCCGACCGCGTCGCTCGGCCTCCATGTGGGCGCCTGTTGCCGTGTGGGCACCAGGCTGCCCCGTGTGCTGACCCTCAGCCACCGGACGGCTCAGAGTGAGGGCGACGCTGGTGTTGGAGGGGAGAGACTTGTGCTGCACGGTTCTTAGAACTGCTTGCGTTTCTAAACTGTGTGTCTGCAGTACTTGGATAACAGTGATTTTTTTAAATGTCCCAAAACATCCACAAAGTACAAGGCATCCCATCCCAAAGCGGCTGGATCCAAACCCCTGGGGAGGGGCTGGGCTTGCTGGTGTTGCTACTGTTGGCTGGACATGGGGGTGGCCCGGCGCTGGGGCCATCCCCATGTGCGGGATGGGTTGGGAGGTGAGTGACTTGGAGGCAGGGGGACCCCAGGCTCCCCATCGTCCTTGCGGGGAGCACCCCTGGCTGTCTGGGGGTGACGGGTGACTGGAGTCTTGTTCTTTGTTTCTCAGGGCAGTTGGGTGAGAAGCAGGTTCCCTCTCCAACCTCGGATGATCGGGTAAAAGACGAGTTCAGTGACCTTTCTGAGGGGTGAGAGAAGAGCGGGTTTACATAGCCTAAAATTCCTCCTTGGAAACCAAACGCCGCCATCCCGGGGCCGGCAGCCTGGGTCTCGGCCGGCCTCCCCGCTTTCTCTGTTGGGAGGAGGGGAGCGGCGGGGGGTGCTTCTAGGCTTCCGTTCCTGACTGGGGGCTCCTGGGTCCCCGGGGCACCGCAGACCTGATGGAGCTGCAGGGGGCCTGGCCAGGGTGGTATGGAAGTTACTCTGCTCAGATGGTCCTCTGGCTGGTCCTTTGCTGCTGCCGCTTGTCTCGCCCTCCAAGGCCTGAGTTTTGAGCCAACCCCAGACATTACTAGAACAGAAGCCAGCCTCTGGCCTCTATCATGATGTGTTGGTGACGTGGGGGTGGAGGCTTCCTACAGGAGGACAAACCTTCCTGGAAGGGGCACCTGTTTGCTCCTGGGGCCACCCCCCGGGCTCCAAGACCAAACCTTTCGGGATGGAGGCCGCACGCCAGCCAGCCTTCCCACCCTGCCCTGCAAGCTCTGGCTGGACTGCAGATGCACTCTTGTCCAAACAAGTAGGACAGCGTGACTTTGGTGCCAGTGACGGATGACCCAGGTGCTGGAGGAACCCCACCGTGTGTGCCACAAACTCCCCCGGGGTCAGGAGGCCGTGGCTGTTCCGTAGCCACCAGCCAGCCTTGGGCCTTTCTCTGTGGGGAGTGTGGCAGCTGGGCTCTGTCCGCTGCCCAGCAGAGCCTGTGTAGTGACTCACACTTCAGGGTAAAGGTTACAGACGTACAGATGTTTTTTTGGCCTTTGTGACCTTTGAGATGACTGACAGCTGATCTCTCATCCTGGCAGGTGCTCACAGTTATGGGGGTGAGGTGACATTCTAAAAGCCCACTTCCTGAGAAGCCCGCCTCTTGTGAGGGTCTTCACCCCCTGCCTCGGGCCCCAGTAGAGAGGCTCTTTGGGAGATCGGGGTCCTGGTGTCATGATGAGAAGTGTGGCTTACACGGGATCGTCAGCTTGTGACCCTGGCTGGCGTGCCCTTGCTGTTAGGAGATGGGATTGGAGACTTGGGAATTTTAGGCCTTTTGAGGAGAGCTAAGACGTGCAGTGTGGGGATCCACAGGGTGCCTTTAGACAGGAAGTTTCACTGGCTCCGTCACCGGCCCCAGAGCTTTGCTAAAGGTTCTCTCTTCTCTCCTAGAGACTTCCTGAGTGAAGACGAAAATGATAAGAAGCAGAATACCCAGTCTTCAGACGAGTCCTTTGAGCCCTACCCAGAAAAGAAGTAAGGGGGACAGTGGTGCTGTAAGCTCGCGGGATGTGGGAGGTGTCCAGTGGGTGACTGGAGATGTGCGTCTGCCTTGGGGGGCAGCGGGGACTGGACGGAAGCTCGCTGCCCCCGTCTGCCTCGCTCAGCACATGCTTTCTGCTTCTCTGATGGCCTGACCTCCCAAGCTCGGCACAGTGTGGCTTCTGGGTGACCCGGGAGGACCTGCCCAGTTCAGCGCAGGGACCTGGCCTGGCGTCACCCTGGGGGGCAGCAGCCAGCTGTGCGAGGAGCCCTGGGGATGTGACCCCGCCACCCACCCGCGTCTGCTGTCGGCCCCACTTTCCCGGCTCATCATCTGCTCTCGGGTCCGCCTCTGGCTCTGATTGCCACGCCACTTCCTCGTTGAGGCAGCCTGCCCCCTGCTCGGCTTTGTGTCCTCTCTCCATTAGAACACGGGGTCGTGGCAGAGAAGGCCGTTTTCACTTGTGTCACCCTGTGCCCAGGAACACCCCAAACACCTCCAGTTAGTAGATGCCCAGCCTGGGCCTCTGACGTGGAACAAAATCTCAGGAGCACCACACCATCAGCCGGGAAAGCACAAAACAAAACAGAGAAGCAAAAGCATGGCTTCCTTTTCTGCTTTAAGCTCCCGTGTGGGCAGTGTGGGTAGAGAGACAGGAGAGGAGGCGGCTCAGGAGATCCCAGTCAGCGTGTGGGGCTGGCTGAGCCACGAGCCCTCGAGCAGGCCTGAGTGGACACACGCTGCCTGGGGCCAAGGGGGGCGTCAGGCGGGCTAGGTTGGGGAGACCACACCTGCTTCCACGGTGCCGCCCGGGGCTGTGGCAGGAGCCCCCGCTCCCCACCCTGAACTCCACGAACCCACCTCTTACGTCCTGCTGCCCAGCAGGCCTGGGGCCACTGGTGTGGGGACGGGGACACCTGCCGTGTCCCTGGGTTTCCAGGAGGCCCCTGGGAGGGCACACAGACACATGCTGTAGGACAGGACACACAAGGTATGTGTTCAGAGGCCTGTGGGAGGTGGGACTGGGCGGCAGTGGGCTGGCGGAAGCTCTGGGCTCAGCCCTGACGGCCTCAGGTGCCTCAGGTGCCATGATGTGAGTGCCAGCTGACGTCCTAGGATGGGGCCTCTGAGCAGCCGTGGTCCATGTGACCTTGCAGCAGCCGTGCCTGTCGGGGTCCGCAGCCAGGCGGCAGGGGCCAGGGCTCCAGCAGGAAGCGGGAGAGAAGGAGCCTGAGCGGCGATGGGAAGGAAGGGCGCCGGCAGCCCCGAGTTGGGCGCTGTGAGCACGGTCCTCCTGCGTCTGCAGGGACCTCAACACCTCGTCCTTCACGGACTCACCTGAGACACCTGTGGGCTCTCTGAAGCCTCCTGCTCTCAAGAAACGTGTAATCCTCTGCAAGCACTGGTTACGGTTCAGCTCTGACTGGGTGCCCAAGCCACACAGCAGAGGAGGAGGGTGGAGGCCAGGACCGTGGCCAGGCCAGAAGAGCAGTTATTAGACAAAAGGAGAAGCAGCCTGTACAGCTGTTGAGAAGGTTCTTGTTAATGCACTGTTTAAAGAGGAGGACAGCTGTTTATGTTTTTTATTTATTTATTTATTTTTGCTGTGTTGGGTCTTCGTTTCTGTGCGAGGGCTTTCTCTAGTTGTGGCAAGCGGGGACCACTCTTCGTCGCGGTGCGTGGGCCTCTCACTATTGCGGCCTCCCCTGCTGCGGAGCGCAGGCTCAGTAGTTGTGGCTCACGGGCCCAGCCGCTCCGTGGCACGCGGGATCCTCCCAAACCAGGGCTCGAACCCGTGTCCCCTGCATTAGCAGGCAGACTCTCAACCACTGCGCCTCCAGGGAAGCCCTGTTTATGTTTTCAATTGTGGTAAAATATACGTAAGAACATATACTGTTTCACCATTTTTAAAAGTGTACAACTCGGTGGCATTTAAGTGCTTTCACAGTGTTGTGCGACTGTCACCACTATTTCCAAATTTTTACTATCCCAAGTAGAAACTCTGTCCCCATGAAGCAACGACCTCCCCTCTCCTCCCCACAGGCCCTGGCAACTCCTAATCTAGGTATCCATTCTGGGGACTTCATACAAGTGCAATAACGTGTTATGTGTCCTTTTGCTACGGGCTTCTTCCACTTAGAATAATATTTTTGAAATTCATCCATGTTGTGATGTGTCAGTTTGATTCCTTTCTATGACTTGAGTAATATTCTATTGTAAAGGGACTTCCCTGGCAGTCTCGTGGTTAAGACTGCACTCTTCCACTGCAGTGGGCATGGGTTTGATCCCTGGTCGGGGAACTAAGATCCTGCATGTGGCATGGTGTGGTCAAAAAAAAAAAAAAAATTCTATCGTATGGATGGACCACGTTTTGTTGATCCATTCATCTGTCAATTTTGGTTGTTTATACTTTTTTTGGCTATTGTGAATCATGGTATAAAGACTGTTGTAACAAGTATCTGAGACCCTGTTTTCAATTCTTTGGGTCATATGGTACTTTGAACTTTTTGGGGAACTGCCATACAGTTTTCTACAGCAGCTGCACATTCTACATTTCCTACTAACAGTGTACAGGGGTTCTGATTTCTACACATCCTCACCAATATCTGTTATTTTCTGGGTGTGTGTGTGTTTTAATAGTCATCCTAATGGGTGTGAAGTGGTATCTCGTCATTTTGATTGGCATTTCCCTAGTGATGAGTGATGTAGAGCATCTTTTCACATGCTTGTATCTTCTTTGGAGAAATGTCTATTCAAGTCCTTTGCCCACTTTTTAACTGAGTTGTTTGCTTTTTTGCCATTGAGTTGTATATATTCTCCCTTTTTTCACTCTCTTCATAGTGCCCTTTGGTGCACAAAAAATAATTTTGAAGTCCAATTTACCTGCTTTTACTTTTGTTGGCTGTGCTTTTGGTGTCATATTTAAGAGAAACCATTCCCAAATCTAAGGTCCTAGAGGATTTACCCCTAAGAATTTTAGTTTTAGATCTTTGATCCATTTGAGTTAATTTCTACGTAGGGTGTGAGGTAGGGATCCAGCTCCATTCTTTTGTATGTGGATATTCGGTTGTCCCAGCACCTTTTGTTGAAAAGACTGTCCTTTCCCCCGTGAGTGGTCTTGGCACCTTTGTCAAATCAGTTGATTGTACTTGCAAGGGTTTATTTCTGGTCGCCCAATTATTCAGTTGGTCTGTATGTCTGTCTTTTTGCCAGTACCACACAGTTTTGATTATTGTAGCTTTGTAGTAAATTTTGGAATCAGGAAGTTTGAACTCTCCAGCTTTGTTGTCTTTCAAAATTGTGTGGTTATTCAGTGTACCTTGAAATTCTATGTGAAAATTTGTTTTTTTTTGTTGTTGTTGTTTTTGTAAAAAACACCATTGGGATTTTGATAGGGATTGAACGTATAGATTGCTTTGGGGGATAACTTCCATCTTTACAATCCATGGGTATGAGATATCTACTTATTTAGGTCTTTAACTTCTTTCAGCAGCATTTTGCAGTTTTCAGTGTACAAGTCTTTCACCTTGGTTAAGTTTATTCCTAAGTGTCTTATTCTTTTTGATGCTATTAAAAATGAATTGTTTTCTTAATTTCCTTTTTGGACTGTTCATTGTTAGTGTATAGAGATAGAACTGGTTTTTGTGTGTTGATTTTCTACCCTGCAATGTTGCTGAAATTATTTTTCTGTGTGGGTTCTTTAGGGTTTTCTACATATAAGATCATGACATCGTGAAGAGGTAATTTTCTTTCCTTTCTAATTTAGATGCCTTTTTTTTTTTTTTTTTTTTGCCTACTTGCTGTGGCTAGGACTTCCAGTGTTCTGTTGAGAAGTGGTGAAAATGAGCATCTTTGTCTTGTTCTTGCTTGGTCATCACCGCCAACAGCACGTGAGGCCCACCACCCCCTCTCTCTCTGTTCCTGATCTCAGAGGAAAAGCTTCCAGTCTTTGACCACCGAGCATGGTGTCAGCTGTGGGCTTGTTGCTACGGCCCTAGAAGTTTCCTTCTATTCCTGACAGATTTCCTTAAACTCCTGGATCTAGAAAGAAAAGTGTGCATGTATCTTTAAGTCTTTGAAGGACACCACAGGGCGGGGGGAAGTTACTGTGTCTGGCCTGGTCCTCTGGGGCCTGCGAGACTGGCTGAAATGCATGACCCCATGTGTGGAGGACAAGGTCCCCGCTGCCCAGGGGCTGTGGAGTGGGGGACGGCAGTGGGCGCAGAGCTCTCTCCTGGCTGCCCTGAGTCTCCCAGCAGGTTCCAGAAGAGTGGATCCTGATCTTTTCTAGCTTAACGATAGTTTTGTTGAGGGACTGACCCCCGAGTCTCCCCTGCCCCACCTTTTTCCATGCTGTCTCCAAAATTATGGTGTTGATATTTCAGACAGGGAGTGAAAGTTGTCATGAAGGCCCACTCCTGTGTCCCGAGGGGGCAGTGCAGCGCCTCCACCTCCCCGAAGAGCTGTTCTAGCTTTGGCGGCCAAGGGTCAATTTGAGGGCCAGCCAGTCAGCACGGGGACTGAAGCAGGTTAGCCCTGGAGGCCTGAGGAGACCCACCTCCCGCAGTGCATATGCAAACAATCAGAAACATCACTGACTGGTGTCCTCTTTTTCCCCCAGGATCTCTGGTAAGAAGAGTGAAAGCAAAGAAGCCAAGAAGTCAGAAGAACCAAAAATTCGAAAGAAACCTGGGCCCAAGCCGGGCTGGAAGGGCAAGCCGCGCTGTGAGAGGTGAGGGGCCGGGGCCGCGCAGCCCGTCGGGGCCACGCAGCCCGTCGGGGCCGCAGCTCCACGTGTGCTCTGCATTGCAGGGAGGAGCTGCCCACCATCTACAAGTGTCCTCACCAGGGCTGCACGGCCGTGTACCGTGGGGCTGACGGCATGAAGGTGAGGGCCCCGGCCCGTGAGGATGGGGGGGAGGCTGGACAGGCCTGCAGTGCTGGGATCTGTTCCTCTGGGGAGAGGAGGGTGCTGAGCGGGGCCTGTGGGAGGGAGGCACGTGCTGTGACCAGGGGTGTCCGCCAGGCCGAGGCACTCAGGTCCCCAGTCCCTCCCGCAGAAGCACGTCAAGGAGCACCACGAGGAGGTCCGGGAGAGGCCCTGCCCGCACCCCGGCTGCAACAAGGTGTTCATGATCGACCGCTACCTGCAGCGCCACGTCAAGCTCATCCACACAGGTGCGTCCCCCCCACCCGCCCCCGTGGACAGGGCTGCCTCCTGGGAAACCGGCGCCGAAGAATCCTGGTGCCTCTCTGTGGGTTTACTGTCGTGTCTTTTTAAATCACTACTTTAAGAAGATGACGTGTGCTTTTTGGATTACAAGTGACCCGCATCCGTTGTAGAAACTGGGGGAGGAAGCACAGTGAAGACAGTGCCCTGCCCTGGTCATCACCACCACCAGCACGTGAGGCCCAGCGCCCCCTTCTCTCTCTGAACGTGCGTTCATACCTTGGACTCTTACGTGCCTGGTGCGCGTCGTCGCTGCTTCTGCACAGAAGGCAGCTCTCCCAGACCGCACCCCCTTCTAGATAGATTTGTTCCATCTGTGTCTATGCCTAAGAGAGAGTTTTTCTTGTTTTGAACTTTGTAAAAATGAGTTACTTCACTCAGAGTTGACCGTTTAATTGTTGGCGCACATTTACTTGTTGGTTCCACAGCGAAACAGTTTTCCTTGTGTTTTTTTGCTCCAAGTGTTCTTGTCTGTGTCTCTAACAAACACAGTAATTCTCTTGGGTTGGGTCAAGCTGTTCTCAGTCTGGATGCCAGTGGTCGTGACCACAAGCAGTTTTTGTTTTTAACACAAAAGAGGCTAGATGTGTGCTATGGGGACGGTTGCCCCTAGTGAGGGAGGAGCCTGCCTGGGAGGCTGGTTCAGGTACTGGTAGATGAGCAGTGGGACGTGCAGTGACGTGGGGCGGGAAGCGTGTGGCAGCTGCCCCACTGGCACGGCCTGCAGTGGAACCACTGGCGTGGGGCGTGACGGTTCAAGTTCTGTTCAAGAGCGTTAAGATTGCCTTTGCAGTGGGTGCCCCGCAGAGGGCCCAGCGGGGCGGTGGGTCTTAGAGCAGCAGCAGCTGTCATCAGTCATCTATGCAACCTTGCTGATGTGGCTTCCTCTAAAAATTTGTGCTCAAGGAAATCGGCCTAAAGGGCAAGAAAACAGGCTCCAGGTGAAATGTACACAGTAGTTGGAGAGGAAGCTGCAGCCAGGTGACAATTTCAGGCGACCCGGAGGGCTCTGTATCAGAGCTGTGGCACCTGTAAGGCACTTGGGCACCGAGGGGAGGGTGTCAGGGCCTGTGGTCACTGCCTCTCTGGTCCCCAGAGGTGCGGAACTATATCTGTGACGAGTGTGGGCAGACCTTCAAGCAGCGGAAGCACCTCCTGGTCCACCAGATGCGCCACTCAGGAGCCAAGCCCCTGCAGTAAGTGGGGTGGGGGGTTGGGGGGGGGGTTCTCCCACCAGCGGTGCCCTGGCTCACCTGCCCCCGGCCCCCAGGTGCGAAGTCTGCGGGTTCCAGTGCCGGCAGCGGGCATCCCTGAAGTACCACATGACCAAGCACAAGGCCGAGACGGAGCTGGACTTTGCCTGCGACCAGTGTGGCCGGCGGTTCGAGAAGGCTCACAACCTCAACGTGCACATGTCCATGGTGCACCCCCTGACGCAGACCCCGGACAAGGCCCCGGAGCCCCCGCCTGGGCCCGCAGCGGGGCAGGCCGTGAAGGCTGAGCCTACCTGAGGGCACGCCCGCCCCCGAGCTCAGTGGGCAGTGATGGGGGTTCAGGCCTGACGGCACAGCTCTGCACCCCGACGAGCCTCCACCCCGTGTGCTGGGTGGCAGGGGCTCAGCACACAGCTCACGGGGCCTTGTGGCTTCTGCTCTGGGACCGGCAGTTTCTTCTATAAACAGAGTGACTTGGGGCCAGAGGCAGACTTCAAAGAAATGATTCCTCTTCCCCACTAATGCAGTCGAGGTTTGTAACCCACTTTTCAGGGCAACGGAGAGCTCCACGTTAACGCTTGTAATAAATTATTTACCGAGGAGTTGGGCTATGCCCTGCACAGATCCTGTCAGAAGAGTCGGGGCTCCTGGTAGAGGTCAGGGTCCAGCATGGCCTGCTGCCTGCTGAGGAGGGCGGCACGCACTTCCGGGTCACAGTCCGCACTCGCACCCAGCAGCTGCAAGAAAGCCCGTGTGCTGGGCCCATGCTGCTGCCCATGGCCCCCAAACACCCAGGGCCCGGGGAGACGCCAAGTGCTGGACGCTGCATGTTCGTTTTCCCGAAGGCGTTCAGCACCCTCACAGTGAACAGTGATGGGGACTTAAAGACAGACAGCAAGGCGAGCATCTGGGCATTACCTCTGCCACGTCTGAGAAGCTCCTTTTCGGGCACCGAGGTATCGACTGCAGCAGAAAAAGACGAGCGTTTGTAATCAGGCTTACGGGGTCGCCCTGGAGAGAAGACAGAGCCGCGGTCAGGGTGCCCACAGCTGCACGCTGCGCCAGGAGGGGCTGCACAGGCCCCCAAGAGCTGGCCGCCCGGGTCCGTCTGGAGACAGGCCTGGCCCTGCACCTGCCTGGGCCTGGAGGTCCCCACTGTGGGCCAGAGTCCAAACCGCGCCAGTCTCCCCAGCCACGAAGAGGCCCACGAGCTTCAGGTACATGTTAACAGCAACGTGCAGGAAGGCGTCTTCCTGGAGGAGGGCGTCCTCGTCAAAGTAGGACAGGAGGCTGAAAGCAGAGACGGATGTCAGGTGACCCGGCCCTCACTGACCTCACTGAGGCCGGTGCAGGCAGCAGAGGAGCAGCCTTTCCCATCTCAAGGGAGCCCCGCCGCCCCTCCCCTGACCAGCAGGCCCCGGGGGTTACCTGTAGAAGGCGACCGGCAGCAGCCTGACCTGGTGGTCGGGGGCCAGGCGGAGGAGGGTGCGCCCCAGGCCGGCATCTGCAACACAGAGGGGCTCCGTCAGCAACGCAGGTGCCTCCCTGCAGGGTCAGGGTCTTCACGGGCGTCGTGTGCCTGGTGACGCAGGGGTGATGTCCTCATGCTGCAGAGTAGAGCTTGGGGGCCGGGGTCCCTGGGATCCTCGATACTCCACTAAATTATTTTGCTTAAATGAGTCTGCATACTTACCAAGAACAGAAACTTGCAAAAATGAGTTTTCAAAGTGAGCCCCAAGGAGAGGCTCATGTTTAACCATCTGAAAGTTCCTTCTGAAGAGAAGGACTAAAGAACGGGGCCGCAGTCTGACCCTGCCGCCCCCTGTGCTCCCGGCAGAGGGCTGGGAACCAGGACAGACCCAGGTCGGCCCGTCGGTCTCCGGATTTCTCACCCGTCTCCGTCAACTGAAAGAGCGGCAGCCAGGAAATCCTCTTCCTCTGCAGACACCCCAGGACCTCAGCACAGACGTCCAGAGGCTTCAGGGAGCCAGCGGCCTGTTACCCACAGGAGGAGGAGAAGGACCCTAAGCTGACAAGTGCGCAAGGAAGAGGTGTCCACCTGGGGCCTCTGGACATAAGACACCAAGAGGCAGGCCAACGGCCTGGGGTTTTCTCTCCTGAGAAAGCCTTTGACACAAGGGTCCCAGGTGCACCCACCCCCACCACCACCATGAGACCCTAACTCAGGAGGTCTCGGGGGAGACGGGGAGACCCATGGTTTCAAGTGCCCTGGGGGGTCGTACCAGCTGCTCGCTGCCCTGCCCACGGCGGCAGAGGGTCTGACCTACCTGTGGGGTCAGATGTGAAGAGAGCAGGCCCATCAAGGAAAAAAAAAACAGGAAAACCAACAGCTGCAAATAAAAACAGGTCCAATGACAACAAAACTACCTGTGCTCCGTTCCCTTAAAGTAATTCTAAATGGGGAAAGAACACATTCCTCGTTAACTGAACAATTTACAGGCCTAGGTTATAAATCTCTCTTAAGTGGATCTCCAGAGAAAGAAAATTTTCCAGTCACTCTTAAAGAGAAAATGTAATGGGTTATAAACTATTACTGCTTGGGGACCTGTCTCTGCTGATCCCCCAGGCCAGAGCGTGAGGAGGTGACAGTGGCCTGGAGGCTCTGGAGCCGCTAGAATCCTTCCAGCAAAAACCACCTGAAAACTCTTAAAATAGACTCTCCCTGGCAGTTTCTTCCTTTAAATTATAATCACCAAAAACTCAGCTCAGCAACTGTTCTCAGGCAGGTGGGTACGGCCTGAGCTACTGCGGGACCCTGGCTTTCACAACCAGGGGTTCAGCTGGGGGAGACACAGGGGAGCACGCCACAGCTCTGGGTAGGGGGCCCTGGGGGGTCCCACAGCTCCCAGTGGGGCCACCAGCCTGCCAACCGAGCAGCCCTCTGTCCACCCTTGGTCTTTGCCAGCAGCTAACTGGGGTGCGGGTGCCTGGAGGCTATGAGAAGGAAGGTCCCGCTGGACAGCTGACAGCCAGCCCTGACCCCCCACCCCCGGGGTTGCGTTGATAAACAGGCCGAATAAAAGCACTTGAGAATGAAATGTAAAGTACCCTTTTTATCAACAAACCTGAGAACCTAAGTCTTACTAAACCTACAAACCCAGTAAGTTTTTGCTTCCAAATAAAGTTACAAGCACCCCAAACTCTTGTCTGTCCTTGAAAAGCACAGTGTGGTCGGAACCCTGAGAACCAGTGAGGCTGCTGGGAAAGGACACGCAGGGAAAGGATCTCACTCTTACCTCCTCTCCTTGGCCGTCCAGCTGCCCCAGCTCCCGCCGGATGCTCTCCTTCCCGGCCTGTCGAATCATAAAGTGCAGGGCAGCCGCGCAGAGCCAGGCCGGGCCAGGTGTGGGGGGTGCCGCAAGGGGGGAGAGGACGCTGCCGCAGACGGAGGTGTGTGTCACCACAAGAGCCCCCTGCCTGTCACAGCGAGAACCCAAAGCGCACCCCCCGCCCCCGGCCTCCCAACCGGTCTCCACAGGCTGGCCCTTGGCTGTCAACATGCCCCTCTGCCCCGGACACAGGAAGCGGTATGCCTGGAGGGGGCGCCCGGTCCCAGCAGCCTCAGCTTTGCAAGGAGTCCTCCCCCCAGAGTCTGCACCCGCCTTCTACTCAGCCCCCACTCCAACTGCACTGTGATGTTCACAGTTCTCCAGGTTAAAACTGGGCCGAAAGTTAAAAATGGAATATAATGCAGTGATTTAAGAAAGTTCTCTGCTCTTTGCAGAATTAGACTCAGTGGGCAGACTTGGTTTCTTCGTCTTCTGAGATTTCGAGCATCCCTGACCCTTTGTGGGGGGGGACACAGGTGCCTCGGATAAAAACGGGTCACAAAGGAAGATGCAGGGAGGCTGGATGGGGCCAGCAATCCCTGCTGTGACCTCCGAGGACAGCACCACTCGGATGTGCGAGGAGACGGGCAGGTGGACCCCGGATGCCAGTCTGACGGGAACGTGTCCGCTCGGCTCTGCTTCCCCCTTCCACACGTGGGCCTCACAGAGCCTCCCCAGGGCCCCCTCCAGCTCCCGAGACACCATGCACGTAACCCAGAGTGGGTCCCGCTGCCCGCACTCACCTCCCGGCAAAGTGCCGGGCCTCCTGCAGCCTCCGCAGCTCTGCAGGCAGCGGGCTCTGAGAGCATCTCCTCCAGCGGCGGTGAAGCTCGGGCTCCAGGTGCGGCCACCACAGCTCATGGGAGAGAACGGGCACCGACAGGTCAGTCCCCGCCCCCCACCAAGAAGATCGGGAAGCCTCGGGTGATGCTGGCGATCTGCGTGGGCAACGTCTGCCCGCAGGCCGACACCCCCAGAGCCTGTCTCCCGCTCATCAAGTGCTTCATAACCACAAGGACAGCGTCTCATTTAAGGTCCAAAGCAGCTCCGTGAGGCGTGCTCATCCTCATCCGCGGAGGATGCAGGATGTGGACAGAGGATGGCCCGGTCCTTGGACGGCCCTGCTGAGCTGCAGAGCCGTGAGCCAGAGGCCACAGCCGCCCAGGGAGCCAGCAAGGAATGCGTTGCGTCCTCCCTCCCGACAAAACTGAGAAGGGGTGAGAAAGCTCGCGTGGGAGCCCCACCCGTGGAACGTCACGAGAAGGCCGGGCCAGCAGGGGCTGGGGCAGCAGCCGGACCAGCAGAGCAGCAGTCCCCGCTCAGCTCCAGTCAGCACAGAGCAAGTAGGAGTGTGAACGGCTCCGGGCACAGAGACTCCCGAGGAGCCCCACCCCAACTCCTGTGGTCTGTCCCAACTGCTCCTGGTGCAGCTTCCCCTGAATCACGCTGCCAGGAAGCCCTGGGCGGACCCCGGCTGCGCCAGGTCCAGGAACGCCCCTGAAAAGATGGGGAGCCTACCAGAGCAGAGGTCAGAAGCAAGGGGCACTGGGTCTGGCAGGCAGTCAGGGTCAGGTCGGCTGCCAGGGAGGGGTCTCTGCTTCGTAAACAGGCGTTGAGGAGCCCCTGCGGGGAGACACGCCCGCACGCAGGGTTTGCACGCGGACCAGGGCCCCGGGAGCTGCCACGCACCAAGGGCCCAGCCCTGGGGTCTGAGTGAGCAGCGACGCTGGAGGGGCAGAGGGAAAGGAAATTACCCTGAAGAAGTGGGCCGTGATGTCGTGGGTCAGGGCGCCGTCGTGGGAGAAGTTTCTCTGCACAACAGTAGAGGCCAGTGAGGAAGCACGCGCAGGACAGGGCGGGCAGCTGCTGGGGGCTCCAGCACATAAGGACACGCGGCAGGATGGTACCGCCATGGTCCACGGAGGGCTGGCTCCGTGTGGCTTCGCGTCCACCCCCGTGCCCGCCAGCCGTGGTGCAAACCCCGTGGGCCCAGGCGGGCGGGCCAGGTGCCGTCCCTGCCGTGTCCTCCCTGGCTGCTTTCACAGGCCGTTCTCAAGGCTCGAAGGGAAACAGCCTTTAGAACGAACTTAAAGAAAATCTCATTTCTGCTGCTTCCCCAGTTACCTTTTAAAGTTCCACACAAATGAACAGAACCTCAGGTCAAGCTCTAGTCACGTGTGCATTTCTAGAAAGTGGGAACCCATCTTTGGTGTAGAAGCCGTTCCCTGCAGTGGGCAGGGGAGCACTTATGCACGGCACCTCCCTGACCCTGACCACGTGCAGGTCACAGGGATGTCACCCTTTGGAGCCCCTGACAAGAGCTGGGGCACCATCTGGCTTCCGTGCCCCCAAAAGAAACCGACGGAGGGGAGGCAAGGCGGGCAGGATGGTCTGCACATGCAGGGCCCAAGCTGGTCACCCTGCGGAAGGTTCCGTGAAGGAGTCGTGCTCCGGAGGACGAGGCTGCCCAGTCGCTAGCCTCGCAGGCCGGTGCTGAGCCAGGTGAAGGGCTCACCCGCAGCTCCGAGCGCCACGTCCTACCCTCAGAGACCCGGCGTGGGCAGGCAGGACATGCACTGAGGCGTTGGCTCCACGTGACCACGGATGCGCTGGTGAGTTTTCCAGAGCCAGCCTGAGGTGCCCACGTAGCCCCTCAACCCCACAGCCCAGCTCACTTGCCCTGCGCCTACCAGCTCCGAGTTGACCAAGTGGAAGAAGTCATCGCAGTCAGGGGCGGCCAGCTGCTCCAAGCGGGGGCTGCCGACAAGCACGGAGGGGGGCAGGCCGAGGAGGATGCTGCGAGGAGGGAGGCATGGACGGTGACCCCGAGAGCTACGCTCGGAGCGCAGCCAACCCTCCCAGCCCGCTCGGAACTGGCCCTGGTCTGCGGCCTGTTGCCCTGCTGGGCCGACGGACACTCACTGTGTGTCCCCAGACCAGGTGTGATGTTACACGATGACCAAGGGCAGGGAGCAGCGCGTTAACCAACCAGTTCACGAGACCGGGAAGGACATCACGGCTCAGCCGTGATGCAGTGAGGACCCTGAGCGCACATTCCACACGAGGTCTTTGAACTGAGGGGTTTCTGAAGCCCAGGAGGAGAACTTTCACCCCCCGTTGCTTTCACACCTCTAGACCCTGCTCTCCAGGGGACCCGGGGAAGATGCCGTCCCAGGCTGGGGCGGGGGCCAGAGACGAGCGACTAGTGGGAAGAGACCCCAAAGTGAAGACAGACCCTGGGGCACCAGCCGTGTTACCGTTTGCACATGAGCAGCTCCTGCTGTCGCTGCAGGCGGCTGGCCACGTCCCACCCTCGAGCCAGGGCCTGGAGGCGTCTGCAGAAAACTCCAAAGAGGAAGTGGCCCCGGGGAGCAGCATGGCCGAGGCGCGCTGGGCCCTGCTCCAGGCCAGCAGCCATCTCCTGAAGAGAGCACGGCCAGAGGCAGAAACCCTGGGGCCTCTCACTCCCAGCAGGGCCCCGAGGTGGGGCCAGCGGAGTGAGTGCAACTAGCCTTTTCACTTGGAAATGACTGAACAACTGCAGGATTTTGCAAAAATGAAGAAAGAACAGTGCAAAGAACACCCTTCCCCAGACTCCCCATGGCTGACACTTCACCCGTTTATCACCTGCTCCCCTGTGCAGGTGGGGGGTGTGCACAGCCTGAGGGTGAATCACACAAGTGAGGCGCGAACACAGCCTGCAGGCACACGTGTGCTGTCTCACCCCCCAGATGCAGAGCACCCGTCTCATCATCACCCCGTCATCTGTGACCCCAACCCCACGTCTCCCGCTGTGTCTGCCCTCACAGGTCACCTTCTTCCACGTTCAGTTATGACGGACGTGGAGGACAAAGGTCAAGATGAGGGCTTGGGGGACTCGGGTCCTTTCTCTGTGGGATGCTTTACTCATTTTTAAGTACATTTTCCCAGTGCTCCAGACCACATCCTCCATGATTTCTCTTTCATTCCCCACATGTTCTAAAGTCTGGCACTTTTTTTAAGAGTGACAGCGGGAACACCGAATCCTATTATACAGAATTGCACGTACTCTTCCAAAGTTACAGACCCCCAGTGCACACTGTGGACGAGGATGCAGGATGGGGCCTTGCTCTGCACTCTGACCCCAGAGTTCACGCTCAAGAGATCTGGGGAGAGCAGGATGCTGACAGAAACGCCCCTTTCACTTCAACGTGAGAAACACGGTTTCTGCACTCTCCTAAAAGTGCTCCTGCCTTGCTGCCAAGTGACCCGGGAGACGGGAGAGTCTCCCAGCCTCCGACATCTGCAAACTCCTGATCCTCGGCCAGGTGGAGGGTTATTTATGTCAATCCTCAGAGCCTGACCTCCCAACGCAGCACCAGGAGTTACAAAGCAGAGAACAGGAGTAGCAGCCACGCTGCTGCCAAAGTCAGTATCTTTACTTCCTGTTCTCAAATTTTAAACGTCCTAAAGCCTGGAGATGCTTCCCATATTACAGTTTTCGTTTCCGTGTTCCTGTGATGTTCACGGTGAGGTGAGTTCACAGAGCACGTGGCCTCTCTGGTCTAAGCCATTGTGTATGTGACTCAAGCTTTCGTTCTGGTCAGGTTCCTTAGGACTCACTGGATATTCATAATAAATATCTTAATAGCACGTGGCTTAAATGCAGTGGACACACCTGAGTTTTACATCTTCTAACTCACCTGCAATCTGGAAAAAATATCACGATTTCCTGTGCAGCCGCCAAGAACCAAGTCAGAATTCTCTGAGTGACCATAACTCCTTGAACTGCAATGAAAACACAGTGAAAGCCTCCTAATTGTCTCCTAACTGTGCTGGGCTGCCTGCTTCTCCTCCTGCCTCCAGAGTGGCCTGTGGTCACAGGGCCAGGACGTGCCCGGAGACTGCAGGACACTCACGGTGTGCCAACAACAGCAAAAAGCCAGCAACCAACTCAAGCAACACATCAAAACAATTACATGCCACGACCAAGTGGGATTTATCCCAAGAATGCAAGGTTGGCTCAACATGCAAGAATCAATTAATGCAATAAACATATGAGTAGAATAAAAACCAAAAACCACACAGATAAAGCGTTAAATTAAATGCTATACCCTTTCCTGATTTAAAAAAAAACAAAAAAAAAACTAGGAGTAAAAGGGACCTTCCTCAACCTGTCAAAGGGCATCTATGAAAAACCCTCAGTTCACACCGTTCTTAATGATGAAAACTGTCCTCCTAAGATCAGGACCAGGACAACTGTCCGCTCATACCACTTCCAGTCAACACTGCCCTGTCAAGTTCTGGCCAGGACAATTCAGCAAATAAATAAATCAGTACATATAAGGCATCCAGATTGGAAAAGAAAAAGTTAAACCATCTCTACTGGCAGATTTCAAGACCTTTCATATAGAAAATCCTAAAGAATTCACAATAAAAAACCATCAGAGCAAATAAGTGAAATTAAAGCAATGAGCCTATGGTGCTAAAAAGAATAAAATACTTAATAAATTTAATCAGGGAGATGCAAGAGTTGTGTGCTAAAAACTATAAGATATTGTTGAAAATATTAAAGATGACCTTAATAAATGGAAAGCCACCCCATGTTCATGGATAGGAAGATGGCAATGCTACCCAAACTGATCTACAGATACAATGCCGTCATTATCAGAATCTCATCTCGTTTTGCAGAAAGTGATAAGTTGATCCTAAAATTCAGGTGGAAGTGCAAGGGACCCAGAATAGCCAAAAAAAATCCTGAAAAAGGACAAAGTTGGAGGATTTCACATTTTCCAATTTTTAAAATTTATTTATTTTTGGCCATGGCACATGGCTCGTTGGAACTTGTTACCCGACCAGGGGTTGAACCCAGACCCTTAGCAGTGAAAGTGCAGAGTCCTAACCACTGGACCACCAAGAAATCCCCACATTTTCCAATTTTAAAACTTACTACAAAGCTATAGTAATCAAAATGGTGTGGTCCTGGCACAAGGATAGACATATAGGTAAGTAGAATAGAATCAGGAGTCCAGGAGTGAACTCTCACATGTATGGCTAATGGACTTTCCACAGGAGTTCCAAGACCATTCAACAGGGAAAGGGCAGTCTCTTCAACAAAAGGGGACAACTGGATATCCACATACAGAAGAATGGGGCCAGATCCCTACCTCACACCATATAAAAAATTAATGCAGAATGGATCAAAGGCCTAAAAATAAGAGCTAAATCTAAAAATAGATGAATAAGGCTTCTTCAAAATTTAAAACTTTTGTGCATCAAAGTACCCCTTCTAGGGAGTGAACCGATGACTCATGGAATGAAAGAAAATATCTGCAACTCATATATCTGGTAAGGACCAAGTATCTAGAGTATATAAAGAACTCTTATGACCCAATAAGCAAATAACCCAATTTTAAGTAGGCAAAGGATCTGATTAGACATTTGTCCAAAAAAGGTAACACAAATGGTCAACCAGCACGTGAAAAGATGCTCAACATCATAAGCCATCAGGGAAAAGCAAATCAAAACCATAATGAGATAACACGACGTACCACCTCGACACAGCAACCACGAGGACGATGAGAAAAACAGGCCACGTCAGAAGGCCACACCTGGCACAGCCCATTTGGTACCAGGAACGCCTGCCTTTCATGGCAGGCAGTCCACGCCAGTGCTCCCTGCACTGTGGGTGACAACACTGGCGCCCACCACTTGCTTGACCTTTTATTCTCATCACATTTGCTAATAACCCTGATACCAGGAGACAAAGCAGAAAGACCAGGTCACTGCCACTGGCAAATCTAGGCACAGAGAGAAAGCTGATTCCGGAAGCTTGCCTTTATCTCGAAAACCCAAACTTGCGATCAGGATATGTTCAACTGTGCTCTGTATAACACAAACTGGACTGAGAGAAATAAAAACGTTCTTAGAGCTACCAAAATCAAAAGACAGACTCTTCGGGGCACTAACATTCCTAACCTTTGGCAGAAGTCCATGAGCACGTCGACAAGCGTGGCACAGGCGACTTCCAGGTCTCCATCGCAGCCCCCGGTGGCAGAGGGCGCGGGGAGGAAGTGCTGGTGGATGGCCCACTGGTGGAAGTCCTGCCTGCAATGCAAATGCCAGGGTCTGTGCTGCGGGAGGCACGGGCCAGCGTCTGCTTCAGCCAGGGGTGACGGGGCTGCATGCAGGTCCACAGCTGCTGAGCTGGGGGTGGAGCGGGTGCCTGCACTGTCCCAGGCCCACCAGCAAAGCATCCACACATGGACCAGGCTCCGTGGTGCTGAAACCACAGCAAAGACAGCCACCAACACTGCAGTCTGTTCCTGCAGGAATAACAGGACCCAAGCAGGACCTCCCCATGTGACCACGAGGGGCAGGGAGCGAGCCGCCAAAGCCTGTTTGGAACTGCAATCAGGAGACGGAAGGAGGCCCTGAACAGGACCCACACCATCAACACACAGTGACCTGAGGGTGAGTTAAGAAGGGGTCCTATGGAGCCGCAGGCCAGAAAACTAGTTCCTTCTTTCCCTCCTGGCAAGGAAGGAAGTGCACAGGAGGCAGGCCGCGCACAAACCTGAAAGGTGGAAGCGCCCACTGAGCTGGGAAAGGAAGCGGGTCATCCCTCCCATTGCCCATCACTGTCCTTCCTTATTCTACTTGTTCCGTCAGATTCTGACACCACGACACAGCACCCCCGTGTTCAGGGACGTCTCTGACCACTCCAAGTATGGTGGCTTGAGGACAGCCACCTCTGGCTTCTGCACCCCCTGACCCACCCCCAAACCCACGGCCCGTCAGCACCTGCTCGAGGCCAGGATAGCACACCTGACGTCTTGGCGGTCTCAGTCACCAGCCCCGGGACTCACATGGGTCTCAGACTCTGATTCGCTCACCCCTGCTGCCGCGCCTCAAAGCCAGCACTCGGCAAGGCGCTGCCCACCCTCCCCTCTGCTTCCCTGGCCGGCCGACCCCAGCTGAGACCCTCCAGGGCTTCCCCACTGTGGCCCTCCCCACCCTCCCCTCTGCTTCCCTGGCCGGCCGACCCCAGCTGAGACCCTCCAGGGCTTCCCCACTGTGGCCCTCCCCAGGCGCAGCCTTCTCTGATCCTTCCCCGCCGGCACCAGCTCCCAAAGCCCCATCTGGTGTCTTCAGTGCCCTCTAATCCACCTTATTTATCACCCTGCCCGCCCCCAGGCTCACACAGGGCCCGGTTCTGCACAGTTCCTGTGAAGAACGGCTTAGGGGCGTTGGGGCAGAGTGCAAGTGGGAAGCCCTGTATGTGCCTCGTGTGCCCCATCTGTCTTGTTCACACTGCATCCCCAGCTTCTAGAACATTCTAGAAGTGTCTGGCAAACTGTAGGTCAATAAATGTTTCTCAAATAAAAGAATGAATAAAATTGTACTCATACACTTATGTTAAACTGAACATTACACTGAGGATACAATGACAAAACTTAGACTTAAGACAGTGTAGAAAACTGTATTAACACTTTAAAGGGTAGATCCTTTAAACACTTACCTTTCTGTATCTGAAAGAGAATCAACTTCAGGCTGAATTTCTAGTTCCAGCTGTAACCAGTCTCTGTAAGTCAACTGAGAGAGAAGGACCAAGTGACCACCACAGCAAGGACAGAGCACAGAAGCCACAGGTTGGGGCTGTGACGCTGCCCTATCTCATATTAGCTGGAGATCTCCTGTGTGTCTGTCAGAAATATCGTCCTATGCCATCTCCCAGGGTTAGACTGGGAGGCTGGCACCAAGCCCAGATGAAGAATCAGTCATTTAACTCTGAACGTGAAGCTAACCAAAACTGTTCAAACTGGCATTTAAGCTCAGTCCTCAACGCCGCTGCCTGGTCCTGGACAGCCCGCAGCATCTGCACAACAATCACTTTCTAGCTCACTGAGCTGTGCAAATGACCAAAAGATAAACTTGATGTGACAACATGCTTCCAACAGTCACAGCTCCACGCGTCAACACAGACTAGCCTCAAAACCTCACACCGCTGACAGAGAGAAGGAAGGTCTAGTACATGTTGGGAATTAGGAGCAAGAGAAATATAAACTAAATGCACAAAATATAAAGTGTGGCCACGTCCAGACACCATGTTGTATTCGAATAATTTTTGTGCCAATAAATGACATCAGAATTCAAAAACAAAAAAAACCTCACACTGTGTGTAACAACGTGTCTCAGGGACACGCATGCAGCACACGCAGTGTGTGTAAACGCCGGGGCTGCGCGGCACCAGCAGGGACGTGTGTGTAGACAGTGATCGAGGCACGGCTGCTCCTGCCTCGTTGCTCCTGGCATCAGGCAGATGGTCAGACCTACTCTTGTATGACTGATTATTAACAATAAAAGAGTTGAAAAACATATACAATAAAACGACACAACTTCTTCTCTAAAGACCAGAACAAGCAGGCAAACATCCAAGAAATAAATGAAAAGTTATGAAGAGGTGGCAGAAACAGTCACATGGGCACGTTGTCTGAGCGGCCAAGCTTCCGGTGACTGTGCTTGGAGACACCCGGCCCCAGCTCACGGCCTGGCAGGCATGTGTCAAATCTGACGATCCCAGGAGTGATTTCTGTCGGGTCAGGCCCGCCGCCCATGTCCTGCGCCCACGGAGCCCAGAGCGTGGAGGAGCAAAGCAGCGGAAGGGACAGTGGGACCTACATGGAGTCCCTCCTGCTTCAGCAGTTCCCGCAAGGTCCTCTGCTTCCACAGGCAGAGAGCGGCTCGCTGCCAGTCCACGGAGGGCAGGCACAGGGGCCGCCAGGGAGAGCTGGCCGGGTCTTCCCAAGAGGGAGGGTCTCGGGCCTCTGAGAACCATCTGAACACCATGAACTGGAACTGAAAAAAGACAGTGGCGTGTGTGCTGTGAGACTGAGGAAACACGCAGGGGCCTGGCTGCGCCCGGCTGGCAGCGAGGAGCCCCTGGTCTCGGTGGGCAGCCAGCCCTGACCACACATCTCTGAGCTGCCATGCCCTGCAGCCGCGCACGGCCGTCACGCGCGACCCGCGGGCACCGGCATTCTAAGAAGTGTGCTCACTGGCTACAGGAGATGCTCCCTCAGCGATGCACTGAGCCGCACATCTTTGCCTTAGGAGGTCGCACCCCCACCCTCATGCTGACAGAGCCACAGGCTGCTTGAGGGGACCTCGGGGAGCTTGGGACACAGGGCGAGGACTTCCTCTTCTGGGCCGCTCCTCCGGATCTCTATCCCACACTTTAAAATGTCGGCACCTGGGACCGGGAGCACAGGGGCACCTGGACCCCAGGCTGCTCCTGACGCGGTGGAGCTCCCAGCAGCGCCCAGGAGCCCGACGCGGAGCCTGGAACTCTGAACCAGGCTCGAACCTCATGGGAGACGTGCCCTAAAGCTCTGCAGGCGCAGCAACACTGGTTCCCGCTGTGACGGCACCGCCGCCTTTGACGCTGAGGATTCTAACACGCGGCTTCCCAGGCCGTCTTCAGAGGAAGCACAGGGTGCTTCTTTAAATGCTGACACACTTTCTATGAACGGCAATCTTCTAACTTGCCTACTTCATAAATAAGGAGGGACATCTGTAGCTGTCACCTGCCAGCCCCTCCTCTTAACTCAGATGGAAGGAAAAGGCAGTGTTCAACCCAAGCAGACGGCAGGGTGGCGCCAGGAGACAAGTCTGCTACGAACGAGGCCGGTGCCGGGATGGAGGCGACACAGGCTTCAGGCCAGAAACCCGTACAAGACTGGAACTTCCAGGAGAGCAGAAAAAGGAACCCACGAGACTCACCTTTTTTATAAGGCCTGGAGACAAACAGCTGTACGACATGTCACGTGACTGGGAAGAAAACTTACACAAAGAATAAGAAATTGCCGCTGTACAAAATCTGAAAATAGAAAACAGATTATAACACAGAAATGGGATCCACGCAAAACAACAGGTGGAAGAAGAGCGTGAACTGCACAACGTGAACTGAGGGCCTCCCAGCCCGACGGCCGCTCGGCGCTCAGCCTCAGGCCCAGCCAGGCCGGCTCCTCCGAGCCCTCGGGAAGAGCCCCCAGTGAGGCCGTCTGGCCTGAGCTCTTTCCACGTTGACGAGAGACTCAGAAAACACATGAACACGCAGGCTCTGCACGTAAGGGCTTGCTTTCCCAGCGTGTCCAGAGCCACGGTCAGAACCAAGGGAATGAAGTGAGGAGGTGCGAGGTGGGTGTTCCCCGTGTGATTGCGTAAGGCTCTCGTTCATCTGCATGATGGCAAATTATTCACTGTTCCCGCCTAAAAGAACCTCAGAGCCAGAGTGAAGCATGTCCGGTTTCCAACTCAGCCTCTGCCTGCCCATGGCGGGCTGTGACGTGTGGGAGGGAGAGGCTGCCGAGAACAGAGGTGACCATGAGGCCCAGAGAGTCAGGACTGTGGCGAGGAAGGGGCCCGACTCCCAGTGCGGACTTGTCAGTGGTGCTGCTGTGGATGGCGCGGACAGCTGGCGGGCACTGGTCCCAGGCCGCGTTCCTGTGCTCAGCTCTCCCTGTCTCTCCTAATGCCAGCTCAGTCCGTGAGCCGCGACCCTGGTCCCAACATCTCCCACCGGAGCCTCCGGCTTCCGTCCTGACCTCAGCAGCCACAGGAAGCCCTTCGGGCCTGAGTCACACGTGGACTCCCCAGGGCTCTGCCCATGGGATGGCCACTCTCACCCAACCCCCGCCCATCTCTCACAGCCGCCGACCCCAGGCTACGGGCTCCCTGCGACTCACCAGGTCCCGGGAGGGGGCCTAGCACGCAGTGTGCAGCGAGTGGAGGAGCACATAACTGGACGATGGGTCTCAAAACCCTCTGGATGGGACAGCTGTGTGTGTAGAAACCTCCCCCAGAGAAAGCTGTTCACCACAGGGACCCCGGAACCTAACCTGAGGGTCAGGTCCAGCCAGCCGCTGGCCACCTGACCTGGAGAAGGGCACCTGCAGCCCACTGTGAGCATCTTGAAAAGCAGGTAGCAAAGTAGGGTGATCTCACTTTTCTAACTGAAGATACCAACACACACACAAATACACCCAAGACAAGGTTCTGGAAGGGTACAGACCAACACGGTAAAGACTGGTCATCTGTAGAGCATGTGTGTCTGTGCTAATTTTGTCTGATGAACGTGTGTTACTTTTGACAAGAGGGACACTCACTTCAGACACAGGGCTGAGGACTCCTGGGTCCTACAGGGCAGGAGGATGTCGAAGAGCTCGGGGACGGGCAGGCCCCTGGCAGGGGTGGGAGGGCCCACATGCACCTCCGGGAGGGCAGACCTGGACTCGCCGAGGTGGACGGCCAGGGCAGCCAACCCCACCACATGTGAGGCACTCAGGCTCGGGCCCTAAAATAGGAAAGAAGAGTGGTTCAGGGACTTCCCTGGTAGTCCAGTGGCTAAAGACTCCGTGCTCCCAATGCAGGGGGCCAGGGTTCAATCCCTGGTCAGGGAACGAGATTCCACATGCCGCAAGTAAGAGCCCACATGCCGCAACTAAGAGCCCGCGTGCCTCAACTAAAGATCCCGCATGCCGCAACTAAAGATTCTGTGTGCTACAACTAAGAGCCCACGTGCCGCAACTAAAGAGCCTACATGCCGCAACTAAGAGCCCAGATGCCCCAATGAAGACCGGGCGCAGCCACATGCATACATACGTACATACGTAGATAAATACAGAAATATTTAAAAAGAAAAGAGGTTCAGCGTTGTGGGGGCTGGAGGAGGTGGCAGCCCTACCTGGTGATGGAGCAGTTGGCAGAGCCGGCTGAGCAGAGCCGGCAGGAGCCTGCGTCTGCACAGGGTCCTCACGAAGTGGGCGGCCCAGGGGCCCTGCCTGTGGGGACAGCCACAGAGAACAGTGGCAGCGGCCAGGCCTGGCCCTGCACTGCCCGCCTGGAGCCTGGTGGATGAGCAGTCAGGCACCAGAGACTGAAGAAAGAACCAGGCTGTTTCCCAACCAGGAGGGTCTCCTGTTGCGACGCTGACCGTCGCCACGCCCCTGCTGGATAAGTCAGCCCCCCCCCCCAGGCCCTTCCCCAGCGCAGCACGAAGTCGGGGGGCAGGACCAGGGCCCCAGGCTCAGAGCTGGACCAGGAACGACGGCCACTCTCATCACGAGCACCCAGGCCGCCCCAGGACAGCTCCAAACCCCCCGGTGAGACCGCCTAGCCTCTACCTGTCTGGTGGGGCAACGCTGGAGGCCGCCATGAGGTTCTGACAGAAAGACGTCAGCAGGAGGTCCACGACCTGAGAGAGGAGAGGTCTCAGGGCCGCAAACCCACATCACAGCGTTTCCACCCTGGACGTACAGGGCCACAGTGGAGCTGACGAGACTGGAAAACGAGCCCCCATCCGGAGAAGAGGCTGCAACACCTCAGCACAGGAATCCCCAAACCCTGGGAGGGGCCCCCAGGGGTCATCACGGAGCTTCTTAGCAGAGAGCAGGGTCAGCAAACCTGCCCACAAAGGGCCACGAGCAGCCTCTGCCACAACTTCCTCCCAAACACAGAGTCTGTACGCAAACGGCAGCACCGGCCCGAAACCCTCAACTCACATGTGGTCTCCCTGGTGCCCCACACTCACCCTCTGCTCCCACGGCTGCAGCTTGGGGGACCGGACGCTGAGCTGAACCGGGGCCCCCTCGAAGTCGCTGTCATCCTCGCCGAGGCCCAGGGCGGAGCGGAGCTGTTCAGAGATCACTGCCATCTGAGCCAACAACGCTGCAAGGCAGGCACCAGCGCCATGAGCAGGGGCGCCACCCACCACCTCAGGGGCCACACTCTCAACTGACCCTGGGGCCGCTCTCGTCCCCGCCCGGCCAGCAGCGGAACCACTTTTCTGCAGTGCAAGTGGCCAGGCTTCTCCGAGGGGCTGGCATAGCTCTTCACGTCACCACAGCCCCTGTGTCTATACCCCGCGCCCCTCACCCGCCAGCCACCTCTGCACACACTGACGCCCGCTGCGGCCGCCCGGCCCGGCCTCAGCAGCTCTGCCAGCACAGGGACTCACAGGCCTGGCTGGCTGACCATCTTGCGGCAGCGCTGGGGCCCCACACAGGCCTCGACCTCCCCAAGAACCACGTACTGCAGGAGCAGAGTTTGGAAGGGTCACGCTGACCATGAGGGGACATCCTGGGCCCTCAGGACGACCACGGTGGAGGCAGAGCTAACAGTGCAGAGCTGGGGCTGCCGACCCTCCACCACAGGTGAAAATCTGTGCGTAACTTCTGACCCGAAGCTTAACTCCTCACAGCCTTCCGTGTATTTTGCATGTCATGTGAATCTACGTGTATTTTATGCATTCACGACATACCTAATTTTCTCAATATTTCTAGGCAATGTGGTTTATCTGAAATTTTTGCAATTGTCATTTATCTCAAAAAATTTTCCAGTATATTTACCGAAAATAATCTGCATATACTGAGTGGACCCACACAGTTAAAAACTGTGTTGCGGACTTCCCTGGTGGCGCAGTGGTTAAGAATTCACCTGCCAATGCAGGGGACACGGGTTCGAGCCCTGTCCAGGAAGATCCCACATGCCGCGGAGCAACTAAGCCCCTGTGCGCCACAACTACTGAGCCTGCGCTCTAGAGCCCGTGAGCCACAACTACTGAAGCCCGTGTGCCTAGAGCCCGTGCTCCGCAACAAGCAAAGCCACCGCGATGAGAAGCCCGTGCACCGCAACGAAGAGCAGCCCCTGTTCGCCACAACTAGAGAAAGCCCACGGGCAGCAACGAAGACCCAGCGCAGCCAAAAATAAATTAAAAAAAACCGAACTGTGTTGTTCAAGGGTCAACTGTATTTCCTCCGTGAGACTCTCATAGGAATTAAATGAATTCATAATAAATAAACATCTACTGAAGTCACTAGGTGAAAACATGCCTTATGTATTTTAGTTTCTGCATTTAGCATAGCAAAACTCTAAAAACACCGGAACCTAACATTTCACTTGTGGACCACTATGGCCACTGAGCGCTTTGAACTGCTCACGCCTGTCCTCCAGGCCCCTCATAGGAAACAGTCCCAGAAGCAGAGGCCCAGTGCTGAAGAGCACAGCCACCCAGGCAGTAAAGGAAGGAGACAACGCAGCTTTCCTCCTCCATGTCTCCTGTCCCACCGAGACGCCAGGTAGCAGAATAACCATATTCTACCCAGACATTGGGACAGCCTGAGTGTCAGAAAGGAGGCACGCTCCACACCCACCAGGCCGTGGTCAGGTTCACTACCAGATGCTGAACTGCAGGGAAAATGCACTGACCACTGCCACTATGGGCAACAGAGCAGCCTCAAGCTCTGAGCACGTCAGGACTGGCCTGTGCACCCACGGGCACCCACTGCGGACGGCCCGACCCACAGCCCTGTCCTCACCATCACGCTGGGTGGGATCTGTCACTGAGGCCCTGAGCTCTCGCAGGGCAGTTGTGAGCAGACCCAGCGGCTCCTCCTTACAGCTGGGCTCCACCTCCCTTTGCGAGGCTGCATCTGAGAGACAGGAGATAATTTTAACAATTAAACAGGTTAGATCAGATAGGAAGCACACGGAACTGACGCTGTCCCTGGCTTCTCCCTGCAGAGGGCACACAGAGGACTGGGGCCCTATGAGGAGGGAAGTGAAACGCTCTCCCTGGACGGCGGATGTTAATGTCCTATCAAAGTTAAAGCATTCATAAGGAAGTTTAAGAAAAACCATGGTTCTATACACACTATCGCCACAAGTGTAAAAAGCAGGTATGTAACGAATAAAGACCAAATGCATGTGGAGGGAGGCTGGGCGGGGAGAGCAGAATTATGTACAGATGATGGTTTAGTCCCTGTTTCTCAAACTTTTAAGTAACATTGTGATATTGTTTTTTACAACAGGATGTTAAAATCAGTATATTAGAGGTGATTACCAGTCCTCAACACACATTTAGTAGGTTTACTAAAAAATATTAGCCCTATGAGATACAGCATTCGGAAACATTCTAGAAGCCCCAAAAGCAGGACCATGGGGTTAGGAAAGGAGGGCAAGGCCTCACTCAACAGTGGACACAGCCCTACGGCCCCCTTGGCATCCTGTCTGCAAGATGTTTCGATACTGGTCCAAACAGGTGTGGGTCTCCCTGGCTGTCAGAAACCGTGGAAGATTGTGCAAGGAGGGTTCTGGCAGACAGAATTAGAAAACAGAGCTGCAGTTGCTCATGCAGCCTAACTGGCCCTGCAGGCGTCAGAGGGATTGACCAGCAAACAGCTGCACCATTTCAACACCGACAGACCAGGCCCTGTCCGGATGGCGCCTCGTTCCTGGGGCGATGGGGTGCGGACAGCCTGCCCAGCTGCTCCAAGCAATGATGCACGCTTTCACACACTGGCCCACATCACTGTCCCCTAGAAGCAGAAAGATCCCCAACCGTCCAAACGGCCAAAGAGCCATGGCAGACCCCCTACTAGGACACGGTGCAGAACAAGCACCACGGGCCTCGGGCCTGGCTGGTCACCTGACTTTAAAGCTCGAATTCAGGGCTTCCCTGGTGGCGCAGTGGTTGAGAGTCCGCCTGCCGATGCAGGGGACACGGGTTTGTGCCCTGGTCTGGGAAGATCCCACATGCCACGGAGCGGCTGGGCCCGTGAGCCATGGCCGCTGAGCCTGTGCGTCCGGAGCCTGTGCTCCGCAATGGGAGAGGCCACAACAGTGAGAGGCCTGCGTAACGCAAAAAAAAAAAAAAAAAAAGCTCGAATTCAGACAGGCAAACAGAAGCCACATGACAGCCTCAGCGGGGCACACAAAGATGAGAAATGGTCAAGTGGATTTTGTACTGCATGTGTGTTCAGGGAATGACATCACAGGCAGCCCTCCTGGTGTCACAGCTGTCCCAGGGCTGGTGCTGGGCAGTCTCTGAAGCCACAGCTGTGACCAGACCCAGCATGACAGAAGCAGACCAGATGGACCAAGGTGCCACCGACACGTCTCGTGGTCAGGGAAGTGGAGGTGAGATGTGGGCACGTCTGGGGACCAAGCGACCCACTGACCTTACCTTCTGGCTTCTTCTCTCCGACAGTGGAGCAGGCTTGGCGGTAGGTGGAGTATAAGGAGGGGGGAATTTTATCTGCTCTGGATCAGAAGAAAACATTAAAATAGTCAGCTATGACTCAAATTAATTCTCAAGCTTACAATCCCAAAGACTATCATAAAACAGAAATATGCAACAGAGTAAATCTAAACAAATTATACAACACCCCACAGCATGACCCTATGTTTAGGAAAAACATTGTCCACATGGACTTAAACGGCCCTGACTACTTCATACGTCCTATATAAACATCTCCCAACAGTGGGTTTTGTTGTGTAGTGAGATTATAAATGATTTTCACTTCTCTCATTCAAGTTTTGGTAATTCCCAAATTTTAAAGGTGAACTTATATTACTTTTAATGAAAAATGCTAACTAAGGAAAACATCCAATTAATGTCATTAAAAATACAAGTCCTGTGATGAGGACATGGGGCATCTACAGGGCACGGACACGGCTGGCACATTGTCATGGCACAGCAGTAAGTACAAGGACGAGAGCCACAGAGCATCCCCCCCGCCCCGCCATCAGTGCTGCAAACCGTGACAACGAGATTCAAGTAGAAGAACAGAGACGTAGCTGTGGTCCAGAGTGAGAATCCACACCGGGACTGGAGGGAGGCAGGGAATCTGGCTGGAGACTAGGAACTGAGGGCACCACCCACTGCCCTGGGGACTGGAAAGCCTTCAGTTTAAAAAACAGAAACCAAAAAGAAGAAAAGAAAAAACAGAAACCAACGCAAATAAAGAGAAAGAACAAATTCAAGGAAACGGAGAAATTCACAGAAAAGAAACTGTCAGTCTTCACTTTTATTAGTATCTTCAGAGAGGTAAGACAAAACACTGCAGCTGTGAAACAAGAATGGACTGCTAGGGGCTTCCCTGGTGGCGCAGTGGTTAAGAATCTGCCTGCCAATGCAGTGGACATGGGTTTGAGCCCTGGTCTGGGAAGATCCCACGTGCCGTGGAGCAACTAAGCCCGTGCACCACAACTCCTGCGCTCCAGAGCCCACAAGCCACAACTACTGAGCCCAACTGCCATAACTACTGCAGCCCGCACACCTAGAGCCCATGCTCTGCAACAAGAGAAGCCACCACAGTGAGAAGCCCACACACCACAACGAAGAGTAGCCCCCGCTCACCAGCAGAAAGCCTGCGTGCAACAACAAAGACCCAACACAGCCTAAATAGATAAATTAATTAAATTAAAATTTTAAAAGAAGAATGGACTGCTGTACAAAGGAATATCTGATGACAGAAATGAAACACTCAGTAAAAGAACTTGCAGATAAACTTGAAGAAATCTCTCAGAAAGGAGAGGAAAAACAAAACAAAACAGATACGCAAAATAGGACAAAAGAGAAAAAAATCAGAAGACAATACAGGAGATCTAATATCTAAAACATAGCAGTTCTAAGAAGAAAAAGGACATAAAGAGGACACATCTGCAGAGAAATAAACCAAGTAGAAACAATCAGCGTCTGGGATTTGCTTCAAAATAATCCAGAATGCTGGGTGGGTAAGTGAGTTTGAAGGCTACAGATGAAACAAGATTGCCCATTTATTGATAACAAATCTGGGTGATAGATTCTATTCTGCTTTTCTGTCTTAAATTTTTCATAAAAAAAAGGTTTTAAGTATCCAAGAAAATCCCTTAGTACTGAAGGATATGAATTTCCAGAGTAAAAAGCCCACCATGTGCCCAGCCCAGAAATAAAATTAGACCCACAATGAAATACACTGCTATAAAATTTCAGAACACAGGGAACAAAGAAAAGGCACTACAGGCCTCCAGAAAGAAAAACACAGATTCCCATGCAAAGAGTCAGAAACTAAGTTTCTAACATCTCAGTCGCAACAATGGAAGCTAGAAGTCAATGGAGTGACTCTTAACAATTTGAGGGAAAATAATTTCCAACTTAGATTTCTATACCCAAACTACCTATCAAATGTGAGGGCTAAATAAGGTGTCGAAAAATCTACCTCACACACATCCTTTTGTAAGAAGCTTCAATAGGACGTTTTCCACCAAGACAAAGGAGTAAACCAAGAAAGAGGATGATCTCGGGCATAGAAAGGAGAAGCCAGCACAAGCCAGAGCAAAGGACGTCAGTCTCCAGGTGACGCTGAAGGAAGATACAAGGGTGACAGCAGTCTTAGAGGCATAACAAGCTAGTGGGTCAGAGTGAAGCAGGTCAGAAGGCTCTAGAAGAGATTTCCCAAAGATACAACCGTTGGGATACTTGATTCTGAACAAGAGAACATTTAGACAACTGGTAGAGTTTCCAGTGAATCATGATATGTACAAGGAAAACTAAGATAAAACAAAGATAATTATAAACTCCAGAGAAAACAGAAAGTAACGATTCCTAATGATCAACTCTGAATACTGTTTAGATAGCCTTAAAAAACAGGGTTTTTTTGTGGTGGTTTTTTTTTTTTTGCGGTATGCAGGCCTCTCACTGTTGTGGCCCCTCCCGCCGCAGAGCACAGGCCCTGGACGCAGCCAGGCGCATGGGCCCAGCCGCTCCGCGGCATGTGGGATCCTCCCGGACCGGGGCACGAACCCGTGTCCCCTGCATCGGCAGGCGGACTCTCAACCACTGCGCTACCAGGGAAGCCCCAAAAAGCAATTTTTCAAAACCAACACAGGAAGGGCAGCTATGTGTATTGGTAAAGGAAAGAAAACTAAAACAGAAAAATTAATACCAAAATAATACTGTTATATGGAGATTCGGGGCGAAATATCGAAAAATCAGTTGAGTTGAAAATGCTTGCTTCCAGAAAGAAAGTGAAGTGGCAGGGATGGGTGGGGAGTGGCTATTTCTCTCTCTCTTTTTTTAAAAAATAAATTTTTTTATTTTATCTTATTTTTGGCTGCATTGGGTCTTTGTTGCTGCGCACGGGCTTTCTCTAGTTGTGGCGAGTGGGGGCTACTCTTCGTTGTGGTGAGCAGGCTTCTCATTGCAGTGGCTTCTCTTGTTGGGAGCACGGGCTCTAGGTGCTCAGGCTCAGTAGTTGTGGCACACAGGCTCAGTAGTTGTGGCTCGTGGGCTCTAGAGCGCAGGCTCAGTAGTTGTGGCGCACGGGCTTAGTTGCTCCGCGGCATGTGGGATCGTCCCAGACCAGGGCTAGAACCCGTGTCTCCTGCATTGGCAGGCAGATTCTTAACCACTGCTCCACCAGGGAAGCCCCTGGCTATTTCTCTTAATAAACTTCATAGAAGTATCTGACTCTTTAATCTAACTTTAAAAAAAAAATTTATTCAAGCATAGTTGAATTACAATGTGTGTTAATTTCTGCTGTACAGCAAAGTGACCCAGTAATACATATATATATATTCTTTTTCATATTCTTTTCCAATATGGTTTATTACAGGATACTGAATATAGTTCCCTGTGCTATAAGTGGGACCTTGTTGTTTATCAATTCCATATATAATGGTTTGCATCTGCTAATCCCAAAATCCCACTCCATTCCTCCCCGTCCACACCCCTGCACTCCCCAGCAACAAGTCTGTTCTCTATGTCTGTGAGTCTGTCACTGTTTCATTTGTGTCATAGTTTAGATTCCACACATAAGTGATATCATATGGTATTTGTCTTTCTCTGTCTGACTTACTTCGCTTAGTATGATTATCTCCAGGTCCATCCACGTTGCTGCCAGGACTCTTTAATCTATATTTAACTCTGACAAAACTCTTTTTTAAAGATTAGAAATAAATATGTCAAAAAATTAGGGACTTCCCTGGTGGCGCAGTGGTTGGGAATCCACCTACCAATGCACAGGACATGTGATCCCACATGCCGTGGATCAACTAAGCCCGTGAGCCACAACTACTGAGCCCATGTACCAAAACTACTGAAACCCGCGCGCCTAGAGCCCATGCTCCTCAACAAGAGAAGCCACCACAATAAGAAGCCCACGCACTGCAACAAAGAGTAGCCCCTGCTCTCCACAACTACAGATAGCCTGCGTGCAGCAACAAAGATCCAACGCAGCCAATAAAAAAAAAATTAAGAAGGCATACCATACAAATACCAAAAAAAAAAAAGCCGGTTTTAATAGCAGACAAAACAGAAATTAAGGTAAAGAGCCTAACAGAGACGTTACATAATAACAAAGGGAAAAACACCCAGCAAGAGAAGCCTGTATTTTAACAATTACAAACTTTCTTGCAACAAGACAAATCTGACAGAATTATAAGGAGAAACTGACAAAATCACAACCACCTCCACAATAAACTGATAAACCAAAGACACAGAAAACTATTCAGGATACAGAAAACTTGGGAATAAGCACAATTTAACAGACAGACCCTACAGTCCCAAACTGAAGGACATGTGTTGTTTTCAAGGATGCGCGGAATGTCTGCAAATTCCAAGCAAATTCTGAAAGGAAGTCTTGACAAGTAGAAAAAACTCCAGATAAAGTGAATCATATTCTTTGTGAAACATGAAATTAACATTGGAATTCAACAATAAAAACTCATGGGCAAACACCTAAATGTTTAAAATTTTTTTAAATTTACTTAAAACTAACTTACAAATTATGAGAAAATCATAGCACAATGGTTGAGTATTTACTTAGAACTGACCGACAGTGTAAGAACTACACATTGAAACTTCTGGAAGGTGGCTAAAGTGATATCTGGAGGTAAAATTTATTAAAATATGCCTGTTTTAAAACACAAGTTATAAAACAATAAATTAAACCACCACTTTAAGAAGTTATAAAAGGAACAACATAGTAAACCCAAAGAAAACAAAAGGTAAATAATAAAGTTAAAATCTAAAAACAAATAGAAGATTTTTTTTAAAACAGCAGGGAGGGGCTTCCCTGGTGGCACAGCAGTTGAGAATCCGCCTGCCAATGCAGGGGACATGGGTTCGAGCCCTGGTCCGGGAGGATCCCACATGCCGCAGAGCAGCTAAACCCATGCACCACAACTACTGAGCCTGCGCTCTAGAGCCCGCAAGCCACAATTACTGAGCCCGTATGCCACAACTACTGAAGCCCGCGCACCTAGAGCCCACGCTCCATAACAAGAGAAGCCACCACAATGAGAAGCCTGTGCACCGCAACGAAGAGTAGCCCTGGCTCGCCACAACCAGAGAAAAACCCACGTGCAGCAACGAAGACCCAACGCAGCCAAAAATAAATAAATTTATTTAAAAAAAAAAAAAAAAACAGCAGGGAGGGGGTTTCTCTGGTGGCGCAGTGGTTAAGAATCCGCCTGCCAATGCAGGGGACATGGGTTCGAGCCCTGGTCTGGGAGGATCCCACATGCCACAGAGCAGCTAAACCCATGCACCACAACTACTGAGCCTGAAGTCTAGAGCCCGCGAGCCACAACTACTGAGCCCACGTGCCACAACTACTGCAGCCCGTGTGCCTAGAGCCCGTGCTCCGCAGCAGGAGAGGCCACCTCAATGAGAAGCCCCAACTCGCCACAACTAGAGAAAAGCCCATGCACGGCAGCAAAGACCCAATGCAGCCAAAGATAAAAATAATAAAATAAATAAATTTATTAAAAAAACCCAAAACAGCAGGAAGGACACAATATTAAAAGCTGGTTATGTGATAAAATTAATAAAACAGACAAGTCTTTAAGTAATGAATGAGTCATAAAAAAAGGCAAAATTAACACTAGCATGAAAAAAATTTTAAGGGATGAAAAGTACAGATGAGGTAGACAAATTTTTTAAATCACAGTAGAATATCATGAAAATGATACATCAATAGATTTGCAAACTTAGATGAAATGGACAATTTTCTAGAAATATATATAAAAGCTAACTCGAGAATAAAAAACCTGACTAAACCAATAACCATTCAAGAAACTGAGTCAGCAGCCAAAAGTTTCGCCTCCACAAAAGACACCAGGAACAGATGATTTTGCAGCCAGATTTTACCAAACCTTAAGGGACACATGATCCCTGTGTGACAAACTATTTCAGGGGACAGGAAAGAGGGAAGGCTACCCGGTTTGTTCCATGAGGAACCAAATACCTTAATGGCAAAGCAGCCAAGGTGAGTGTAACAAAATGAGACACAGATGCCTGAACTCTAAATAAAGTATCAGTAAACCAAATTCAGTTCATAAAACAAAAAACTGTTACCAATTAGGGGGTATTCCAGGAACGCAAAGACAGTGGAAAAACCTATCAATGTAATTATCACATAGCCGATGACAGGAGAACAGCACAATCATCTTAAGGGTTGCCAAAAAAAAAAAGCATGAATTCCTGCTAAAAGTCCTTAGCGAATTCACAGAGGGAACTCTTTTAATATGGTAAGGAGAATATATATATATATATATATATATATATATATATATATATATATATATATATATATATATATATATATAAATGGTAAAACTCTCGAAGCAGTCCTGTTTCAGCCAGGAACAAGGCGCGAGGCCAGCTTTCACTCCTACGATTGCTCATTATACTAAAATCCTACCCAATACAGTGACAAACACCGAGAGGCATAATAATCAGACAGGAGGAGGCAAACTTGATCTTGTGGGCAGCGTGACTGCATAGAAAATCTCACCACCCGCTGGGAGTAAGTTCGACAGTTAACGGAAACAAGGGCACCTACACCTCAGCAACAGCTGATGAAGAAGCCAGAAAAGAACATGCAATTCACAACAAAAGCTAGGTACCGAGTAGCAAGGCTGACAACAATTTACAAGAGTTTTATAAAGAAAAAACACTAGTAAAAGACTTGAATAAACAAAGATGTACTGTGTTCCTGGAAGGAAAAACTCAGTACCATAATAAAGCCAAATGCCTCAAGTTAACCTATAGAATCAATGAAACTGCACTCAAAATTTTCAAGCTTTCATGGAGATACAGCCAAGGGTGTTCACTGAAGCACCGCTAACAGAACATAAACGTGAAGTAACCCAAGGGTCCAACTCCAGGGTGGTGAGTGCATCTATTTATTCCGTAGGCATGTGGCCTGCACCCGGGGGGGTGCGACGTGGCAGTCTGCAGACACAACAGAACTCCACACAGCATTAAACAAACCAGAGCACACGACCAGTGGGGGGAGTGAAAATGCAAGTCACAGAACAACACACACTGCTATCAAATCCACTTTGAAAACACACAAGAGCACACTGTGTGGTGTGTTTGTGTGTGGACATGATTTACAGCTATAAACATATAAAACAAAAGGATAAAAAATAGAGGAAAAATTTATGCACCAACTTCAGGATAATGATTTTCTTGGAGGAAAAGGGGAGGGAATCAGAGACCTGGGGTAAGATGTATCTGGACTATTTCAAGGAAAAAAGGAAAGATAGCAAAAATATTAATGCGAATGGGGCATAGGGGTGTTTTTTTTACTGGTCTCTTTACTTTTGGAATATCTTATGCCAAAAATAGATAGAAGTAAGGATCCCAGAGAATGGCCTAATCATCAGATGAAAAAGCTTATTTTTACTTTCTAGGCCCTTTATCTTTTCAATCTTCTCACAGGACCCATCACTTCCCATGAGACACTGGGAAACAGGGCTGATCGTTTTCTGTTTCTACCACCTCTCTGCTCCTGGAGGTCCTCAGTGTGAGCCGGGGGATGGGACCCCCGTGCTACACGTGGTCTCCACTCTCCCCAAATCATCACAGTGGAAGGCTTTCACCTCTCCCTTTTCCCTCTTTCCTTAAATTCTCCTCCTTTCCCAATGATTATGTAGCAAAAACACTATTTTCTTTAATTCCCAGACTAATCATCCTAAAAGTTCATTGAAAATGCTAAGTTGTGATATTCAGAATCAAAGAAATTTTCTTTTTAACATTTTAACAGACTAATTTTGAGCCAACTTTTTATAGGTAAAGCCTACATGTGACAAAACACATTTCTCTACAGAAGAGCCACAGCTCCTTGCGCTCGCTGTTAGCCCCCAGACGAGCCGCGCTGCCATGCATACCTCCTCAGGGACTCTATGAGAGCGGCCCGGGAATCAGGGATCCTCGGGAGCTGAGAGGGAAGACAGGACTTGGGTGAGACGCCAGCAGGGACCCCGCTCTCTGCCGACCCAGCCCCACGTTCACGGCGACGTGTACTGACCACTCGCGGCGTGAGCAGGGCGGGGAGAAAGTGGGACAGGTAGTAGGACCTCCGGAATATGCTGCAACAGAAAAGGCCAGGCTCAGGGGTGCCCCACCTCGACCAGAGGACCCTCAGTGAGGGCAATGACCGTCCAGGGCCGTCCCTGCAGGCCAGAGCGTGGGCCACGTGGTGTCACGTTTCAAGGCTATGACATTATATCACGTTTTCAAGTTTCTTTCCCACACAAAGGGAACTCTGTGCTGGTGACCTGCACCCTGAGAGTCTGGAGGATTCTAGATGCACGGCCCTGGAACCTGGGTTCATCCGCGGCCACGAGGTCGACCGTGGGAGCTGGAAGCTGTGAGCGTTTCTCAGAGGCAAAGCCTTGAGAAAGCTACCCCACAGCTACCCCGTACTGGCAGCAACCAGAATTCAACGTGTTTTGGCGTCACACCAAATTCAACAAAAGTTTGCTATTCAACTCCCTGTGCTGGCTTCACACGGCCACCGTTGAAGCATGAACAAGAAAAGTCATCGTGGCCACAGGGAGGGCCTGTCTGGTCCCTCTGAACAGTCTGTGCTGCCGGGCACCTGGGCTTTCCGCAAGGGAGCTCATGTCACAGCAGGGGCTCAGCAGCACCTGCCCACCAGCCCTTCCGGCAGCGTAACCCCACCTGGCCTCCAGGACGGCGGCGGGAATCTTCCCCGTGTGTTCAAACACCATGATGGCCTTCTCAACATCCTGGGCCGCTTGGCAGCGGGGCTGGCTCCAAGTGGGGAGGACGGAAAAAAACAGAAGATTTAAAAGAAAAGGCAGGAGCAGAGCGGGGCCACGGTTCTGTGGTCAGGCGAGAGGCATGACAGAGCAAGCGGACATGCAGACAAATGCCCTGATACCAGCAAAACCACAAGGAGGGGTCAACTGCTGGCCCGGCCCCAGAGAGCTCAGCACCTCTGGGGAGCCACAGCCACCCCCAGGTTCCATGTGTCTGTGCACTCCACCCCGCTTCCTGCTGCCCTTCTGGGAGAGACAAGGATCCCAATGCAAGATTTTCAGGTGGGAAGGTGCCAAGACCTAATTTTTGAGATTTAAAAAAATTATGAAATGGCAACTTGTGAACAGCGATAAATCTTAAATAGAAAACTTAAAGTATTCGCCTAACAGTCCAACAGCAAGGGCTCTCCAGAGACTCGCAACTTTGAAGTAAGAGTGTCTTAGGAAAGCACACACACACCGCATATGGCCATCCGACATCTGGTCTACATAAATATAGTTCACACTTTTTTCTGTAATTCCTAGAAGAACATGACACCGCCCTTCCCCAACTGTTTTACAGACCACTTTGTCCGTGAAACCACGGGAAGGGGGACCTCCTGGAAGAAGCATCCCTGTAAAAGGTGACCCTCGCTGCTGCTCTGAAGAGTGTGGATACGACCGGACAAGCCCTGGAGCACAGCTCACCCCGGCTGCCGCACACGCACCGGGGCCCAGACAGAAAAGGCTCGGACACGCAGAGACGCTCAGCGACAAGCCCGGGACATTACCTCCGTGACGTCCCCAGCTGAAGACAAATCCTCATAGAGCCCCATGTTTTCTACAGAAACCTGCAAAGACACGGGCGCATGTGAGGACCCAGATAGGCACTGGCCTCCGTGGAGACAGAGGAGGGGCAGGCAGCAGGGGAGGCTGGGACTCGCCTTGAGGTCGGCCAGGCGCGTCCTGGCCAGCGCCACGTAGTCGGTGAGGAGGCTGCGGTACTTGCTGGGAACCAGTGGCGGGTGGAGGATGTGCACCTGCGGGCAGAGGGCGGAGCAGGTCCATCAGCCCGTCAGCTGTCCTGACTTTCTGGGGGAGACACTCGTACTGACGGCAACAAAGTTGAAGAATTAGCCAAAGACCCCAGGGCCACAGCTGGAGGTGGGGCAGACGGAGTCCTGGGTGAGGGTCTCGGGACGGGGCCAGGAGGGGCAGCAGGGACTGAGATGCACAGGGAGACCAGACTCAAGGCTGCGTGAGTTACGTCACGTGTATTCTTTGAAATGAAATATGCATTTCTTAATTAAAGAAAGAAGGTGAGATTCATCTTCCAAGTGCCCTACCCCTCAAAGCGGATGCTGGTTATAGTCATCTGATTACAAAAGAAAGCTCACTGCAAGGCGCTTTCTAATCGTGAGACTAATGTACATGGTGATAAAGAACGTAAACTGGAGCGTGAAGTCTTCCACTCCCAGAAGGAACGTCCACAGCCACTGGGGGCAGATTCTTCCAGATACATAAAAATATATCATTTTTAAAAACCAACCATGGGACCCAGGGCACTCGCCGGCTTCGGTGTCCGTGGTATGGGGCCCCCTTTCTATGCAGGCACCAGGCCCCCTTTGCTCACTCACCAGCTCCTAGGACCACATGCGGCTGGTTTCTGGGCATTTACTATAAGAAACATGCCTCCCCAGGAGTACACCAACACCCCAGGATGGCGTTTGCATTCTGTGACTGTCACTTGCGGGGCTTCCCTGAGCTGAACGTGCCGCCGGCCTCTCACCTGCAGGTACCGGGGGGCCTCGAAGGGCACGAGGTCAGACAGGAACTTGAAGAGGAAGACCAGCGCCTTCTTGCTGGAGCCGTGGAAGCCCCTTGCGCTCCCGAAGGTGGCCTGTGGAGAGAATGGGCATGAGGTGGGGGCGACGGGAGGACTTGCCGTGTGGTGGCCGTGGCTACATCCCGGCCTCAAAAACAGCAGAAAAAGGGAAGCAGAGCCATTTCAGTTCATTTTTCTTTAGGACGGCATGGCTGTGGCCTAGTTAAACAGATGGACTGAAAATTTATTTTAAAAATTAAAAATATATTGCTGGAGAAAATGGTAAATATGGTGCCTTTCTATGAACATTAGAGACAGGATTTGTTAACCACCCCGCGAGAGTCCCTTCCTCACAGGTGAATTCATTCCACTCCAGCTCCAAGCCCGTCTGAGCGGATGAGATCCCTGCAGGGGTGGGCCCTCGGGCAAAGTGCCCAGGCCACAGCAGGACAGTGGACTCTTATAGAACCCAGGGCACCCAGGGGTGCCTGGGGGTGCCCAGGGCAGGGAGGTTCTGAAGAGGTGTCGGCCCTGAATTATGTCCCCATGAGCCTGCAGAGACCAGCACTCGCCTCATGCCAGCCACAAGAGGCCCACCTGCAACACCACGAGGCCCACGGAAGCTCCTCCTCCAAAGCACACCCTGTGGTTCTTCTTAACAATTGTGCTGTCCGACGACAGGCACAAAGTCATCAGAAGGAGCACACAAGGCCGACACCACTGGACCTATGCTCGGAGCACCGAGTGGACTCTGGTAAGTCCCTCAGTGCCAGGACTGTGGACGCAGTCACTGAGTCCACGTGCGTCCAGCAGGAGCCCCTGGCCCGCTGTGTGGAGCTGGGGGAAGTGCGGGGCCAGGAGGGAGCTTCATTCCGTGAAAGAAAGAGCCACGCCCACCATCTCTACGGCACACCAGGCACAGAGCCCGGTGGATGCAGAGAGAGGCGGGCTCTCCAAAGAGGCCACAGCTACACCACCCAAAGCTTCTGCAGAGAACAGGGCTCGTAAGCCCAAATCCACACACGCCCAGCCGTCAAAGCTGATGTCCCAACGATGCCCCCCAGGCCCGGCCAGGTTCAGCAGCCTGGGAAGAGGGGAAACACGCGCAGGTGGAGGGAAACAGGGAAGAGAGGAGGGCGCTCCCCGACAGACGTGAAACCAATCACAGCGCAGCACACTGTGCAAAAAAAGGCAGCTGTGTTCGCTTTCACCCTTTCCTGCTGGATTTCACTCATTTTCTTGTGAGAGACGGCAGGAGGCTCAATGAGGCAGATGGGAATCTGAGCAGCCTCGGCAGAGCCGACCCCAGCGGGAGCGCAGGCGGCTCACCTGGAACCAGGCGGCATAGGACGGGAAGGCAGCTGGGCCCTCCAGCGCAGCCTGCCGTGCAACCAGGAACGCCAAGACCATGCTGTCCAGGTCACAGCTCTCGAACGCATGAGTCAGCAAACGCGACACCCAACCTAGGTGAGAACAGTGGCACGGCTGTGGACGGGGACTGGGGCGGGGGTGCGGGGGCAGGCAGGACAGTCCCCTCACCCAACACCGACCCCCAGGCCCTGGGTGGCGGCCCACACGCAGCCGAGCAGCGGGTACACGGGCAGGCCGACAGCAGAGGGCGGTCCAGAGGGCACCGGCTGGGTAGGCAGGAAGGGCTTCCATCCTCACTGAGCCAGACACAGCGATTCCGCCCACAGGCTCGCCCCAACGCCGGTCCACGGATCCCACGCACACGCACGCACGGAACACAACGGGGCTCCCATCCCCGCGCACCATCAACGAGCTGCTGTGCGTCTGGCAAGCAGATCACCAGTGTGGACACGCAGGACAGCACGTGCTGCCAGTTCACCTCCTGTGTCTCCAGAGCCTCGTGCAAGTGGCCCACCAGCTCCTCTGGGCTCAGGACCACGAAGAGCTGAAACCGAAGTGTCAAAGCTGGACCCCCACTCCCTCCCACTCCGCGTCGGACCCAGCCTGGACTCGAGACGCCTGCCCTCCCGACCCCCACAGCCAGCAGTGGCTGCAGGGAGTCCTCATCTGAGGACAAGGTGCTTTGCCCAAGTGAAAAGTTCGGTCTCTGCACCCGGACGGCGGTCCAGCCACGGACGGCCGTGGCTGTGGCATCTCCTGGGACCCACAGAGCCCGTGCAGCAGGTCTTGGACCCCACCCTGTGCACTTACCCTACGGTACAGGCCACTGAGCAGAGGCGGGGTCCTTGCAAAGCTCCACTCTCTCTGCATCTGAACGGCGTCGGAAACTTCATTCAGGAGGAAATACACATAATGTCACATCAGTAATCATCAAAAAGTTCAGTATCAATAAAGTACCTTGTTTTAATTTGCACTTTTCCAAATGTATGTGAACTTCACCATTTCCCCATTTTCCAGCCATTTTTTTATGTCATGAACTGTCTTTGGTAATCCTTGATCATATCTGCTATAAACATCCTCCAACCCATCAGTTACACTTTAATTTTGCTGCTTTAAAACTTTCACTAAGAATAAGCAGTCAGTGAGGACGTGTTGAAAGGACACAGTTGGAAAGCACTCATCAGCCAGGCCAGGCCCTCCGGGAGGGCAGCAGCCTCTGCCGGGGGCTTCTGTGCGCCCCTGGACACAGCACCACAGAGAAGGCACCATGAGGAGCCTCGCGGACCGCCCAGCCCTCACGGGACAGTGCGTCAGGCAGAAGATGACTCGGGTGTCGGACACCCTTCAGAAAGCCATGCACCCACAGAAAATGCTGACGTGAGCCGCAGAAACAGAACCTTGGAATTCACAGTACGAGCACTGGTTTAAAAACCTATCTAGAAAGACAGGAAGGGCTTCATATTAAAGATATTCTACTTTGGCAATAATGGATGACGCTTCTTTAATTCTAAATTTTCTTTACGGGAAAGCGTTGCTTTCAAATGAGAAGATATTTAATGACAAACGGACTGTCCTCCCAGCATTAACATCCGTGGCCCGAGCTTCTGTCAAGGGAGGCACCCAGGGCACCAGGACCCACCTTTCAGCACAGGCTTGTGGGTGAGGATCTGGGTCAGAGTGTGACAGAAGAACCTCTTTGGAGACTCGGTTGAAATTATACTTCCATACATGTGTCCACTGAACACACCGAACCTGCAGAAGCAGCAGAGGATCTCAGGGGAGGAGACCCCTGCAGGTTTCCGCCACTCAACAGTGTCAGCACCTGACAGCGGCACCTCACGCATGAGGAGTGGCTCGCTGGCAAAGCAGCCAGGGACCTGCAGGCCCCCGACTCCAGACCCCCAGCTCAGGCTCACAGGCTCACAGGCTGGCCCTGCCCACGCCTCCCCAGCCAGGCCTGCAGCCAGGCTGCGGTGCCGCAGATGGAAATGGAATCCAGGGGAGCGTCGCTTCAACAGAACAGAATCAAAGGCAATGGAGCTGCTGTCACATGGAGAAGCTAGAAGGCCAGAGAGAGGTCACAGGAGGCTGGGCCTCGCAGGAGGTGACGGAGGCCACGGTGACGACAGCCAGTGGCTGGACCCAGACCCAGCACAGTCACAAAGCCTCAGTCTCCCCATCTGTGAAATGGGAACCAGAGGTGGCAGGGCCATGGTTCCCACTGAGCACCTGATCCTGCCCCGGCACATGGAGGCTCTCAACCCCACCCGGAGCCAAGGACGTCCTTCTCCCGACAGGAGAAGCAAGAAAAGGAGAGGGAGCAGGATGTCACTGACAGGTCAGGAGGGACAAAGGGAGACCGGGGCCGACAGCGGGGTGTCATGATCAGCCCCACCTGACCCCTCAGGGGAGAGAATCCGGGGCCCTAGCAGCCACGTGAACTGCCCATGTCACACGTGCAGTGCGGAGGCTCCAGGCAGGATGGCCACCCAGACTGGGAGGGGACGTCTGACTCTAAGTGCTGGCAACTAAATAAAAATCGTGAAAAGTCGTGATCTGACTCTCGGGACAAGTCTGAGCACGGACTCAGCACATCGTGAAAATGCATAAAACATAGAACAGAGCAGTGTTTTATATGCTGATGAGTAAAGTACTCACCCAGCAGGTTTGAGGACGATTAAAGTAATCGTGGAGAAGAGGTAATCAGGAGCAAAATAATGGAAAAATGGAAAGAGTGACAAAGCCTGGAAATGCTGGGAAATCTCCTGGGTTCCCAGGACAGAGCCAAGGTCCAGGTGGTCTCACCCCATGTTACTCTGAAGCAAACCCGACACCCCAACGTTCGGTCCCCAAGTACCTGGATGCGCCTCCACAGAACCAAGGAGAGCAAGCGGAGGGTCCTGCGGGGGCAGGCATGACGGGCAAGGTCTCCCTGGCTGGGACCCCTCAGACCCCCTCCCCTCAGACCCAGAGGTGGCATGGTTCCCACAGGAAGGGCCTCATCTTCAGAGGACTTCTAGTGCTTTCCAGCTCCTGATGTCACCACAATGGCAAAGGATCACTGGGCCTTCGGGGGCGACCAGAATTCCTGGGACCACTCAGCCGGCAGGCCCACCCCCAGAACTTACCAGCAGCTCACTGCCTTGTGTGCTGCGGACCCCTCCTGTATCCCGGCCGCCAAAGCTTCGAGCGCGGCTGAGGCAGAAAAGAGACATCAGCACGGCATCACCGTCCATCATCAACAGCCCCGACCAACTGCTTCTGGGCAAGTCAGGTAACGGACACCTTGCCATCACAGGCCTCCTAGGCCCCCGAACCCCCCGACGCACAAGCCCTGCAAGATCCCAAGTGTCTCAGTGGTACCAGACTTAAGCCTTGAAAATCAAGCACAATATGTAGGCAAGAAAATGCTTCCCTAATGAACCATTCAACTGGTCACCTCTGCTGCTCTGGAGATCAAGTGTGAAGCCACCAAAACTGACAGCAGGAGAGAAACAAGCAAGTTGGTGAGTTTAGACCCAATCACAACCGTGAAAGAGGCCTCCCCGGAGCAGCACTGAGCTGCAAAGGCGGCGAGCCACAGGAAGCCCTAAGCAGCAAGGGAGGCCATTTGCCACCCGGCCACAGAGCCACTCACAAGCCAGCATCCTCTCGAGAACAGCGACGGCCACCTGCGGGGACAGAACGCTGCAGTTACACAGGGGCACAAGCGAGCAAGCCGTCACCCCAAAGTAAAGCAAGACTCGACTTTACAAAGAGCTCATCTCCAGACTCCCCCTCAGGCACGGCCCAGGATCTGGGTCGTGGGGAGGGCTTTACCCTCAAGAGCTGTGGGGGAGAGACCACCGTCCAGGCCCGTGCCCGTGCCCTCACATCTGCACTCAGGGAGCGCCCTGTGGTGACAGCAAAGCGGACTTCCCCGTATAGAGCTGACAACTACAGCGTGGGCCCCTCGTGCTGCAGCCGCTGCCCCACGAGGCCCGGTGTCCTCCTACCTGGGACATCCGCTCCGGGTCCACGGTTCCTCTCACATCCGCGTTCTTCTGGAATCCCCTCGAAACAAGCATTTGCACAAAATCTGAAACCCACAAAACCAAAGCATTTACATACACTGTGGTCTCTGAACAGCTGTGAATCACACAGACCACCAGCTTCAGAGGGGCCGGCAGAGTGAGGACCTGCATGGAGCTGAGGGGACACTGGCTCCTGGCCCCAGGGAGCCCACCGACCACACCACCGAACCCAGCCAAGGACAGCCTCTTCCCCGAGCCACACTCTATGCGAAAAGGAAACACAATCCATCAAGTTTATAGGAAGGATTTTCTCACTGAAAACAAAAAAGTATCTACTAAGGGTTTTACGTGGCCTTCCTCTCAGCCCATCTCCTACACCAACCATACAAGAACGGTTCTAGGGCTCGGAAGCATTACACTGTGGGAAATGAGGCAGGAAATGGACTCATAACTTCTGAAAAGATTACGACCAATGGGACTGAAATTAAAAAGATTTTGTCAAATTTCAATTTAAACTTAATCTGGGACCAGATTACAGGATTCAGGAATTGGAAATAATTCACATCACCAGGAAAGTTTTAGGAAAAAGGAATGCACCTTTTGCAAAGGAAAACAGTCCACAAGCCAACTAACTGTAGGGAACCCCTCCCATCTAGGTTTCCGTTTACTTGTGGACTGCATTCCTTCGGTATGTGTGACGGCGGGCCTGCTGACTCGGAGAGAAAGGGAAGGTGACAGAAGAACAGGGTGTGGCGCTGCCCAGGCGTCCACAGCAGGGCAGCCCTGCTCACCCACAGTCCCCACATTCAAATAAGGATTCCTGCCCAAGCTCCCACTTTGCTTCTCCCGGGCACCTTGTAAAACTACCGCCTAGAATTGAGCCGTGGAAAGCCAGTGGCCACCATACAAGCACTGGTGCCTTCTGCTGTGCTCTCTCCTGCTCGATTGTGACCTGGACGGAGGACGGCCCATCCCCAGCTCCCTGGGATATGTAAATAACCAATCTGTGACCCTACGTCCTTTGCGCATTGTCTAGGAACTGCGTCTTCAGTCAAATCAGCCCTGGACTCTCGCTTCCCCAAAGTGGGAGCTGGGATGCCGGGGGAGCCACCTGCCTCTGCTAGCAGGTCACAAGGTGCACATCCTTAACACACCAGCTCCGGCCCAACCCACCGGGTCAACAAGCTGACATTTCCACAACTCAAGTTCAATGCAAACCCACAACGACAGGTATGGACTGCAATGCCTTCCTGTTGGAGTGTGTCGGCCGCTCTGCTTCCCACAGATCGTCACAGCAGAAAGCGTTCCCACTGGTCTAAAGCAATTGTACCCAGGAACCCACCTCTGCCGTGAACTTACCAGCAAGCATAGCCCTGGCGACGTCGGCGTGCTGACAGGGTGCCTCTGTCTGCTCACACAGCAGGCGCAGGTCCCTGGAGAGCCAGGCCACCACGGCCTGAGAGTCGGCATGGCTGGGGGCACAAGCACACAGTTCACCTGACCCCATTATTCCACTTTCTTTCACACTCACTCCACTGACAGCGAGCTAGCGACTACCTCAGCCTTCCCGTCCCAAGCCACAACAGGGCCAGCAGATGTACAAGGGGCATCAGGAATGGCTGCCACTGATGTTAAAAATCATCCCTTTTGGGCTTCCCTGGTGGCACAGTGGTTGAGAGTCCGCCTGCCGATGCGGGGGACGCGGGTTCGTGCCCTGGTCCAGGAAGATCCCACATGCCGCGGAGCGGCTGGGCCCCTGAGCCATGGCCGCTGAGCCTGCGCATCCGGAGCCTGTGCTCTACAACGGGAGAGGCCACGGCGGTGAGAGGCCCGCGTACCGCAAAAAAAAAAAAAAAAAAATCACTTTTTTCAAATAGTTTATTTATTTGGAGTAGCTTACTATTCTTGGGAGAAAAAAGAAATTTCAGTAATAATAAATAGCGAGAGTAGCGATAATGGGCTCTAGACGTCAGCAGTGCAGCAGCCCTGCAGGACAGTCCTTGTCTGGGCGCAGAGCGGGGTGGGGGAGCCCTCACCTGTCACATTTGTATTTCCCTGGAGAATAAGGGTGATGAGCATCTTTTCACGTGCTTGGCTATTCGTAAATCTTCTTTAGAGAAATATCTACTGAAATCCTTTGTCCATTTTTTAATTGGATTATTTTTCTTCTTGTTGAAGTTTAAGAATTCTTTTATTCTAGATACTAGGTTCTTATCAGATATGTGATTTGCAAACAATTCCTATGCATTGTCTTTTCATTGTTTCGATAGGGCCGACACACTAAAGTTTTAAAACTTGATGAAGCCTAAATGACCTATTTTTTCTTTTGTTGCATGAGTTTTCGGTGTCATATCCAAGAAACCCCTGCCTGACCCAAGGTCATGTAGATTTACCCTCAGATCTTCTTCTAGGAGGTTTATGGTTTTAGCCCTCAGGTTTAGGTCTCTGATGCACTGAGTTAGTTGCCATCTGTAGTGTGAAGTAGAGTCCAACACCACTCTTTTGCATGTAGATGTCCAGTGGTTCCAGCACCATTGTTGAAAAGACCGTTTTTCCCCATTAAATGGTCTTAGCACCGTTGTCAAAAATCAACTGACCATAAATGTGTGAGTTTACATCTGGATCCTCAATCCTACTGTTTATCTATATGTCAATCCTTATGCCAGGACTGCACTTTCTTGATAATTACAATCTTGTAGTAAGCTCTAAAAACCGGATGTGTGGGGAATTCCCCGGCATCCCAGTGGTTAGGACTCCACACCTCTACTGCAGGGAGCACAGGTTTGATCCCTGGTCGGGGAACTAAGATCCTGCATGCCTCACGGCATGGGCAAAAATAATTAACTAATTAATTAAAATAAAAACAGGATGTGTGGGGCTTCCATGGTGGCACAGTGGCTGAGAGTCCGCCTGCCGATGCACGGGACACGGGTTCGAGCTCCGGTCCGGGAAGATCCCACATGCCGCGGAGCAACTAAGCCCGTGAGCCACTACTACTGAGCCTGCGCTCTAGAGCCCACAGGCCACAACTACTGAGCCCAAGTGCCATAACTACTGCAGCCCGCACACCTAGAGCCCATGCTCTGCAACGAAAAGCCACCACAATGAGAAGCACGCACACAGCAACGAAGAGTAGCTCCGCTCACCGCAACTAAAGAAAGGCCTCACGCAGCAACGAAGACCCAATGCAGCCAAAGATGAAAATAAATAAAGAAATTTATTAAAAACAAAAAAAAAGTCTATTGCTTAATTCCCAATATTATGGATTTCCCAAAACTTCTTGTTGATTCTATGCAGTTCTTTTGTGACTTGAGAACACGCCGTGTATGGTTTCAACCCTTGTAAACTTACTCCAGCCTGGCTTATGGCCTGAAGCGGGTGGCCTCCCCTGGCGCTGGGCACCGCCGGGTGGGGCGCTCCGCGGGCGCCAGCTGCGAATGCTGCTCTCTCTCGTCTCCGGTCGTTGCTGGTCTGAGCAGGTGATCCACCCGTTACTGAAAGTGGGGGACTGAAGGCTCCAATGACCACAGTTGAAAGTCCATCTCTCCCTCCAATTGTCAGGTTTTGCTTCATGTATCTGGAGCCCTGACATCAGGCATGTATGCTGGGAGATACGGTTTTCACGTAGTCAAACTGATCAATCTTCCACGACTTCTGGATGTGACCCACGTGTCATGCTGCCACCGGTTTCAATACAACATTTTCAACTGTGCTTGACAGTTCCCCAAACTAGACATTGTCTGTTTTCCCTGACCAGAGAATAAACACGTAAACCTCCAGCCTTCTGTCGACCACGGGAGGACTGACTGCCTGGCTGCCTAGAGCAGAGAAGACAATCCACCTCCAGCTCCATATGCTCCTCATGTGTGTTCTCAGTCAGCTCATCCTGAGCCCCCCTCCCCTTCACCCCCTCACCCAGAGGCACCCAGAGCCATCGCACCGCCTGCTCACTTGCTAAGTCGTTCACCACCCGTCCCTCCGCCTCCTGCTTCTCCTCCCCTAGACTCTCCCAACCTTATGGGGTTATTCCTTTTATAAAACCCCCTTTCTGACTGTTGGTGGGATTTCAGGAGGTAAGAGTTGCACACATTCTATCAGCCATATTTACCTGAATGTCTCTTTTTTAGCTTTTAAAAATATCTTATCGCACTGTACATCTTATACAAAGAAAACATTACCAAGTCTGTGCATGATGAAGACTTCAATTATAACAAATGTTCTCTTTAAACAATAAAGCAACTGCTTCTCTAGGTGATTTTTGGTTTTACATATAAATAAATCATACTAGATTAGAAAAAACTAAATCATGTAATATTAATTAAATTTCATGTTACATAAAATTTTAATTTTTAACTTAAATGTTCGATTTACTTTAATGGTAAATAATCACTGGTATACCTTTCCAGCAGCTCTTGGAGGCTTACAATGTTTTGAACATGAAGGCGCCACACAGCTTCAAGCAGCAAAGAATTCTGCAGAAAATGACAGGAACTATGAGTCAGTCCTTCACGCACACACTTTCCTACAAGACGTTCAGCCTGTGTGCTTCAGCACGTGCTCTCCTGAAAACCAAGCCTCTCAACACTCACATCCCCACCTTCACCCCGCCCCCCGCCACTGCAACCAGGTTCAGGCTCAGGCTTGCTCTCTGCCCAGCCTCTAGCTTAGTCCACCTCCAGGCCTTTCTCCACTATGGCCAACACAAGATTCCAAAATGTAACTGGCCAGGCCAATCTCTCCTCTTCTTTAGAACCCTTTCTGTGGCTCCTCCCAGCTTTCAGGACAAAGTTCAGACTCTCGTCTGTCCTCCCAGGGAGGCCCTCCAGGCTATAGCACTGATGTGCCCACCCCCTCGAACAAGGAGCCCCCGTCGGACTCGGCCCCAACACCCACAGTGCCCTCCTCTTCACCCAGGAACTCATGCCTCACACCCCACGCAACTTCCTTCCAGGAAGCCCTTCCTAACCACCCAATCAGCCATGGCCGCCCACTCTTCTCTGCTACCTGCAAACACCAGGGCCATTTAGCTAGTTACCAACGGGCGCAGGGGCCATACCAACGCCTGATAGTCAACTGAGCTCTACACTGTATGCTGGATAAAAGGGGGGAAAAAAACCATGAATGCACCATCATCTTAGTTTTCTTCTTTCCTTCTCCTATATACTTAACTGATCTCATTTAATAACTAAGCAATAGCTTGAAGTGTTCAAAAATCAGTAAATCAACTACACTCCAACATAAAATTCAAATTAAAAAAAAATCTATAGGCCTACTGAATTCAAAATGTTTCAAAACAGAACAGATGAGGGAATTCCCTGGCAGTTCAGCAGTTAAGACTCCACTTGCTCCCAATGCAGGGGGCCCGGGTTCAATCCCTGATAGGGGAAATAAGATCCCCAAAGCCACGCAGCACGGCCAAAAAAAAAAGAAGGATTTTAAATCACTTTAAATCACATTTTTCTAGTTTACTATGCTACCCTGGGAAATCGTTCATCATAATATACCTAAGAAAGCAAAGCATGATGTTTCTGTGCATAGTCTATTCTAATAAATATTACTAATGATGGGTGAATACTGACAAATATGGTGACTGACGGTCCTTCTTTCCCATCCACAGAGGCACCCCAGTCTCTGTAATTCATACGATGCTTGCTGGAATTCCTAACAAAACCCGGGGATTTTACTGGCTCCACCAAAGTCCACAGAACACTGCTTGAAAACCCTAGAGTCAGAGTTACAATCTCAACTTTACCTGTACTTTCCATAATTCCTGACAGAAGGAAAGACGGGAGAACATGCTTTGTGCTAATAAATTCTGCGCGACCTCAAACAAGGAAGACAGTTTCTTCTGAAAAGAGAGATTAAATCTTTTCTAAGAAACAGTATTAAATGTCCAACTTTCCCAAACAGCTGAATAGCAACTCGTGCTGTGTCTTACCCTCTGGTCCGGTGTCAGCAGCACCTTGGGAGGGGGCACCGCATCTGCCTCACAGACCCGCACGAGGCCAGAGGCCACCACCTGGCTGCACAGGACGGCCGCTGGAACACCCAGCTGCGCGGCTTGGTCGCGCAAAGCAGAGCCTTAAAGATGAGACAAAACACAGACACGCACAACAAAATGTACAACTGAAGTAGATTGGTTAAATGCCTTCTCCGAAGCTCTAGCACCACAGAAAATTGCCTTTTGAAGGGGAGAAGAGATCTGGGGGGAAACATGAGGTATGAAAGTAAGACAACTTCAGTCTGACTGAAGAAGCTCACGAGAATCAGGGCAGCACCTGAAGCCCATGGTTGCAGACACACATCTGTGCGTTTTGTATGACAAAAACAAGGGAGCTTGGCAGATACATTCTGACCAAGAACTTTAGCAACTCTTTCCAAAGGAGCACAATAAATTGAGAACTTTTAACAAATTTCAGTTTTTTATAGTTACCACTCCCACAACCGTACGATGATGTTTGACTGAACACGGGTCTGGCTTCCTGATGCCAGCCACACATATGGCGGGCATCGCATGCCACAGATGTGCCGGTCCCTGGGCTGCCAGGTGGAAGCTGGGCCCACAGGCAGCCACCTGCCCCCTGAGGACCAGCCCCTGGTCTGCACTCAATAGAGAGAAATGCTGCGCAGCCTGGAAATAGATGATGCCGCCAGAAAACTGTTTCCTAGCTTATTTGACTTCCAAAACTAATTTAAAGAAACCAGGAAACTGTATCACATGCCCATTACCTTCAAGGCTTTGAAACACAGGCCACTACAGAAGTGAAAACACGTGCAACAGCTGTAAAGGTTCCAAGTGACAGTACTAGATACTATCCACCACTGTGGTCAAGAAATAACTCACGGCAGAAATGTAGAAAATGCTCATTTCTAGCCATTCATTTCCAATTTGTGCCCATGGGAAAGTTTATTCCTGTTTTTATTTACAAGGCTTTTATTTTTATACAAATACCAATACGTATGGTAGCCACCACCTTCAGCAGGAGAAACTGAAAAATTCACGAGTTGCAAGTCTACTTATATTTCTGTGGTCAAGATGAAGAGCTTCTTATCTAAGTTCTTATGCTCTGATCCAAAAGTCCACACAAGAGAGTGTGTGGATGAGCTGGCTCCCTGCACCGTGCAGTCTGTGAAATCCACGTACAATTCCGGCCGAGAGAAGCAGCACTGTGGCCTTCAGGGATCAGCTGCCGACGTAAGCCTGGGGTGTAGGGTTCTCAGAGTAGCAATTGAAAACAAATGAGTGAATTAGTTAATACAGTCGTCCCTCAGTATTCCAGGGGGACTGCTTCCAGGGCCGCCCGTGGATACCAAAATCCGCAGGTGCTCAAGTTCCTTACACAAGATGGCGTACTGTTTGTACATAACCTACACACATCCTCAAGGACACTTTAAATCATCTCTAGATTACTTATAATACCTAAAGCAATGTAAATGCTGTGGAAATAGTTGCAGGCCCACAGCAAATTCAAGTTTTGCTTTTTGGAACTTTGTGGAGTTCTTTTCCCCCCTGAGTATTTCCATCCAAGGTTGGTTTAATCCACAGATGTGGGACCCATGGATACAGAGGGCCGACTGCATCTTTCTGAAATGACAGTCATTACATAATAAAAGTGTGAAAGACCAGAAAATAACTTATTTTTGTTATTCCCACAGAACCCTCCCTGTCTCGTATTCTCAAAGTGGGGTGGGGGACCTAGAGACAGACAAGCAGACCTCGATTTATCGCACTTTGTAGACATTGCCTCTTTTTACAAACTGAAGGTCTGTAAGCACCCAGCAAGTCCATCAGCACCATTTTTCCAACAGCACTTGCTCACTTGGTGTCTCTGTGTCACATTTTGGTAATTCTCACAATATCTCAAGCTTTTTCATTATTATCACATTTGTCATGTTATCTGTGATGCGTGATCTCCGATGTTACCACTGTAACTGTTTTAGGGCATCACTAACTACACCCACAGATGATGGTGAACTTAACCCACAAACATCCTGTGTGCGCTGACTGCTCCACCTCTCGGCCGCTCCCCTGTCTCGCTCCGTCTCTCGGGCCTCCCTCTTCCCTGAGACACAATACTGAAATTAGGCGAATTAATAACCCTACAGTGGCCTCTAAGTGTTCCAGTGAAACGAAGAGTTGCACATCTCTCACTTTAACTCAAAAGCTAGAAATGACTTAGCGAGGAAGGCATGTCGAAAGCTGAGACAGACCTAAAGCCCCTTGCACCAAACAGTTAGCCAAGCTGCGAAGCCAAAGGAGAAGTTCTTAAGGAAATTAAAAGTGCTACTTCAGTGAACACGTGAATGATAAGGAAGCCAAACAGGCTTATCGCTGATATGGAAAAAGTCTGAGTGGTCTGGACAGAAGATCACACCAGCCAGAACATTCCCTTCAGCCAAAGCCTGATCCAGGGCCAGGCCCTAACTCTCTTCAATTCTATGAGGGATGCGAGAGGGGAGGAAGCCACAGAAGCAAAGTCTGAAGCCAGGAGCAGTTGGTTCATGAGGTTGGAGGACAGAAGCCATCTCCACAGCACGAAAGTGCCAGGTGAAGCAGCAGGTGCTGATGAAGAAGCTGCAGCAAGTCCTCCAGAAGCTCTAGCTCAGATCATCCATGAAGGGGACTACACTGAATCACAGATTTTCAATGGAGAGGAAACAGCCTTCTACTGGAAGAAGACGCCGTCCAGGACTTTCATAGCCAGAGAGGAGAAGTCAGTGCCTGGCTGCAAGGAAGAGGCTGACTCTCCTGTTAGGGGCTAATGCAGCTGGAGACTAAGTTGAAGCCAATTCTCATTTACCATCTGAAAATCCTTGGGCGCTTAAGAATTATGGTAAATCAACTGTGCCTGTGCTCTAAAAAAATGGAAAAACAAAACCGGTATGACAGTACATCTGTTGACAACATGGTTTAGTGACTATTTTAAGCCCACCGTTGAGACCTACTTCTCAGAAAAAGAAGAGTCCTTTCAACTGCTTGTTGACAATGCACCTGGTCACCCGAGAGCTCTGTTGGAGATGGGCAATGAGATTCATGCTGTTTTCATGGCTGCTGACATAACACCCATCCTGCAGCCCATGGATCAAGGAAGAATTTCAACTTTCTACTCTTATCATTTAAATAATACACTTCGTAAGGCTATAGCTACCATAGACGGGAACTGCTCTGGTGAATCTGGGCAAAGTGAATTGATGGCCTTCTGGAAAGGATTCACCATTCTAGATGCCATTAAGAACTTAAGAACATTTGTGATTCATGGGAAGGATGTATCAAAATCAAAATGTTGACATTAACAGGAATTTGGAAGAAGTTGATTGCAGCCATCACGGATGACTTTGAGGGGTTCAAAAATTCAGTGAAGGAAGTAACTACAGATGTAGAGGACATAGTAAGAGAACTAGAATTAAAAGTGGAGGCTGAACACCATTTACAATAACCTAAGCAATGTAAGTGCCCATCAACAGGTGAATGGGTAAAGAAGATGTGGTACATACACTCAATGGAATATGACTCAGTCATAAAAAAGAATGAAATAATGCCATTTGCAGCAACATGGATGCACCTAAAGATTATCAAAGTAAGTGAAGTAAGTCAGACAAATGCGGTATGATATCACTTACGTGTGGAATCTAAAAAATTGATACAAATGAACCATTTACAAAACAGAAACAGACTCACAGACATAGAAAACTTACGGTTACCAAAGGGGAAAGGGGGGCAGGGTGGGCTAAATTAGGAGTTTGGGATTAAAATACACACACTACTATATATAAAACAGATAAACAGGGACTTCTCTGGCAGGCCGGTGGTTAAGATTTTGCCTTCCAATGCAGGGGATGCAGGTTCAATCACTGGTTGGGGAGATAAGATTCCACATGCCTTGGGGCCAAAAAACCAAAACATAATACAGAAAAAATACTGTAACAAATTCAAGAAAGACTTTAAAAATCATCCACGTCAGGGACTTCCCTGGTGGCACAATGGTTAAGAATCCACCTGCCAATGCAGGGGACATGGGTTCGAGCCCTGGTCCAGGAAGATCCCACATGCCACGGAGCAGCTAAGCCCGTGCACCACAACTACTGAGCCTGCACTGTAGAGCCTGTGAGCCACAACTACTGAGCCTGCGTGCCACAACTACTGAAGCCCATGCGCCTAGAGCCCATGTTCTGCAACAAGAGAAGCCACCGCAAAGAAAAACCCGCACACCGCAACAAAGAGTAGCCCCGGCTCACCGCAACTAGAGAAAGCCCACGTGCTGCAACGAAGACCCGATGCAGCCAAAAATAAATACATAAAAATAAATTTAATTTAAAAAAATGGTCCACATCAAAAAATCTTAAACAAAAACCAAAAAAACACAGATAAACAACAGGACCTACTGTATAGCACAGGGAACTATACTGGATGTCTTGTAATACCCTATAATGGAAAAGAATCTGAAAAAGTGTATCGAGAGAAAGGGAGAGAGAGCGCGCGCTATCTATATGTGTATAACTGAATCACTTTATTATACACCTGAAGCATTGTTAAGTCAACTATACTTCAATTTAAAAAATTACAAAAATTGAAAAAAAAAAGTAGAGCCTGAAGAAGTGACTGAATTGCTGCAACCTCATGATAAAATTTGAAGGATGAGGAGTTGCGTCTCGTGTCTGAGCAAAGGATGTGGTTTCTTGAGATTGAACATACTCCTTATGAAGATGCCAGGAAGACTGTTGAAATGACAACAAAGGATTTAGACTATTACATAAACTTAATTGATAAAGCAGCAGCAGGGTTTGAAAAGACTGACTCCAGTTTTGAAAGTTCTACTGTGGGTAAAATGCTATCAGCCGGCATTGCAGGCTACAGAGAGAGGATTTGTGAAAGGAAGATACAGCAGACTTCATTGCTGTAATGTTTTAAGAAAAGGCCACAGCCCCCCAGCCTTCAGCAACCTCCACTCTGGTCAGTCAGCAGCCATCAACACTGAGGGAAGACCCTCCACCAGCAAAAAGATTACGAATCTCTGAAGGCTTAGGTGATGGTTAGCATTTTTAGCCATGAAGTAGTTTTTTTTTTTTAAGGTTTTTTGTTTTTTATTTTATTTATTTATTTTTGGCTGCATTGGGTCTTTGCCGCTGTGCGCAGGCTTCCTCTAGTTGCAGAAAGCAGGGGTTACTCTTCATTGCGGTGCACGGGCCTCTCATTGTGGTATCCTCTCCCGTTGCGGAGCACGGGCTCTAGAGCGCAGGCTCAGCAGTCATGGCGCACGGGCCTAGACGCTCCACGGCATGTGGGATCTTCCCAGACCAGGGCTCGAACCCATGTCCCCTGCATTGGCAGGCAGATTCCCAACCACTGCGCCACCAGGGAAGCCCCAATAAAGCAGTTTTTCGAATTTTAATAACAGAGCATTTTTTAATTAAGGTATGTACATTTTTTTAGACAATGCTGTTGTACACTTAGTAGACTACAGTATTTATTGTGTAAACATGAAGTTTATATGCATCAGGAAACCGAAACATTCGTGGGACTCGCTTTCCTGCAATATCCACTTTCTAGCAGTGGTATGAACCCAAACCACAGTCTCCCCAGGTTAGCCTGTATCTCTGGCTGCCTGCTGCACTTCCCTACCCAGCAGAGCCTGTTCTCACCACTTCCAGAAACGAGGGGCATGTTTCTGTCCCGTTTTTCCAAGGGTAACTTTGGTTCCTACTGCTTCTGAGTCCGATGCTGAGTCACTGTTTTTAAATAAGAGCCCCATAACAAACCTCCAGCAAGTCACAAAAGCTTGTGGCTGGTGACCACACATATAAGCAGAAAACCATTACCTGGGGGAATCTACACATCTGCTTGTTGTAAGCAAATCAAAGTCACTTTACGTACAGCAAAAACTAACACAACATTGTAAAGCAACTATACTGCAATGAAATTGTTTTTAAAAAGTCACTTTACATAAAGCTCTTCCGTAACTCAATCTGTTGAGAAAATGAAGCTCTAACTTACCTATCAATGAACTGGAAAGGTCAATGTGGGCCCCAGGACCATCATAATCAATCAACCGGTTGAGACACAGCTGTTTACCGGGAGGACCTTCTACCTAGAAACCAAACACCAAGCACTCCATTTTAAAATTCAAGCCATGTCCTGAAAACACCCAGAGCGTCCACAGTGCTTGCCTACTGCACTATTCCCAAATATTCCGAGGGAAAGAAGCATTTTAAAAGGTGAAACTTACTGAAGCCTTTGAGAACTACCAGATTCCTCTCCGGACTGTTTTACCTCCAAATAGATACGTGCTCCCGGTTACTTTTCTCACCTGGACAGCAAACTTAGTGCGTGCTTCTCCCAGATACTCACGAGGCTTGCCAGGTGTCTTTCATGAAGATGATGCTCGGCTGGGCTCAAAATCCCCAAACCCAAATGTGCTGGCAAAGGCGCAACCAACTTCCACTCACCTCCAGCACAAGGTCACCCAGGTTTAGGTGGCCCCTCAGGAGGCGCAGAGCCGACTCCCTGACCTTCTGCTCACCTTCGGGACCCAATTTCTGCCTCTTGACCCTTCCCGCTAGGGGAGAAAATCAGTTTCAAAAAATTACAGCACTCTTTAAAAACTCAAGCAAGGAAACACCGTGACACCCTGTACCCCTGGAGGTGACGCACCCGGGAATGTCACTTCCATGGGATTCCTGTCAAAACCACACAAGCTTAATCTAATCCTGAGACACATCCAACTGAGGGACACTCCTCCAAACATCCAGGTCGGGAAGACTCAGGAACTGTCACCCTCTGGAGGAGACCAAGTTGACGGGAGTAACTGCCACGCGGGAGACTGGTCCGAAAAAGGGCATTATGGGGAAAACTGGTGAAACCCGAGTAAAGTGTAGTATCGCTGGCAGGATGGTACCAACGCTCGTTTCCCGGGATTGATCTTTTCAAAGAGGTTACGCGACGCTGGGGCTACGCGGAGCTGAACAGTTACTGTCATCCAGGCTACTGGGGGCGGGGGGCAGTGAATCTTAACTCCCTACCTTCTGGAAACACCCCTCTTGGCCACTCGTTGGACAGAGTGGACAGAGGGCTGCCAGGAGGGGACAGCTCGGGGTGGGCGTGGGGGAGGAGGAGGGCGGGGGGGGTGAGGCGGGACGGGCGGGGATGAGGTGGGGACAGGCCGGGCACCGGGATGAGCGGGGGACGGGCGGGGGTCGGCGTGAGGCGGGGACAGGCCGGGAGTCGGGGGTGAGCGGGGGACGGGCCGGGGGTCAGGGTGGGGGGGGACGGGTGGGGGTCGAAGTCAGCGGGGGACGGGAGGGGGTCGAGGTGAGGGGGGGACGGGCCGCGATCGGGCGCAGTGGGGGGGGACGGGGACGGGCCGAAGGAGGCTGGGGCAGGAAGGGGTCTTGGGGCCCCGCGCCCACCTACCCAGCAGCTCGACCCAGGCCCGCCTGCAGCCCCCGTGCCCCGGGTCCGAGGCAGCGCCCCGCGCCTGGGAGGCCGACATGTCGCGAACGAGCCACGGGCGACGTCTCTCGGCTTCTGGCCCGCGTTTCCTTCCCATTGGCCGCGGACAGGCGCGCGCGCCCATTGGCTGCCAGCTGCCCGGCCGCACCCTTCAGGGCGGAGCCTCGGTAGCCATCTTGGTGGCGCCGCACGGCGGCCATCTTGGTGGTGGCGGGAGCGCGGTATGACTGACGCCTGGGCCAGGTAGGTAGCACTGACGTTGGAGGTTTGCGGTGCTGATTCAAACGGCGTCACGGGCGAGAACACTGTGCCATCCCTTGTGCGTTAGTCCTGTCGAGATGACCCAGAGCTGGGCATGAAGAAGCAATCCGACAAACCCAAATCCAGGGAGACGCTAAAACCGCGCTGCCAGTTGGAAACCGTGTAGGACGAGTCTGCGCCCTCGTCTCCCGCGGAACCCGGGGCGGCGGTGTTACTGCGGAGCTGAGGCTTGCTCTGCCTTGACTTCAATTAAGTGTAAACGAGAGGCCGCCTGGTCGACAGCGCCGCTCACCCCGGCCGAGCACAGCCAGGGGTCGCACCCACAGGGGTCACACCCACAGGGGTCACACACAGGAAGTCCTTTCCAGCCCCTCTCCCCTCTCTGGAGGATGAGGGGGAAGGAGGGCTGAAAATCCCAGGCTTGTAAGCATGGCTTGGCCTTTCTGGCCTTCAGCCCCTGTGCCGGAGCCAACCAGGAGCCCACCCAGTGTCCACCTGTTAGAGAAAAAGATGCTCCTAGCATTCTTCCCACTTAGGAATTTACAGGGGTTTCACGGGGTCTGTGCCACGATAGGCACAGAGACCGACATTCATTTCTGTTATCTCACAATCACTGTGCAGCCCCGTGTCTCAGTGTCCGGGTTTTCACACAACATGGTCCCATCGGCCGTGAAGACCTTGCGGGTGCAGGATGCCCTCAAAGAGCACCACTGCCACCTCCTGAACTGCTTCCACGTGGCTGGAAACTCCAAGTTTTCAAGTTTGCATGCACGCCATGACCACCCTGCATAACTGCTGCTGCCCAACCCAGGGTGGGGGCTGCTAAACTTGCGTAAACAAGGGTCCACTGGAGGTGGACCTTGGGGATTGCAAAAAGCGGCCACGAGTCCTCCCCCCCATCTCCGTCCCTTCCGTTTGGGCTGGTAATGACACAGGAGTGACGTGACACAAACAGGAGTTTGAAAAGAGATGGTGCTGAGAGCCAGGTACCTCCAAGGAACACACGTGAGCGAGCCTGCTGAGGACCACCCACGTGGAGGAGAGGTGGCCGCCCAGCCAGCAGTCCCATGCCCTGGCCAGCAGCCTGCCTGCTGCCAGACCTGGAAATTAGGCCATCACAGGCCGTCCAGCTGCTGAGTACCCAGCAGTGAGGTAAACAAGGGGAAGAGGCTGGCTGAGACCAGAGCTGCCAGAGACCACACGGCTGCACACTAAGCAGCAGCTTAGGAGGGGAGGGGAGTACCCACGTGGCCTTGTAAGCGCTGTGAAGCCCTCGGCCTCCGCGCCAAGGGAGCAGGGCCCTGGCGGGTGCACATCACGAGCTATGCAGCTGGTTGAAAAGAGACTGTAGGGAGGCAAAGGCAGGGCACAGAGGCCAGGGGGATGGCCTCAGGCCATTATTGGGCAACGGACAGGGGGCGTGACCAGCGCGGGGGTCATGAGATGGAGAGAAGTGATGAGCTCGGTTCCTACTTCGAAGGTTGATCTGCCAGGTGAGGAAGAAGTGCAGAGTTTTCTAACCCGAGCCATTGGGAGGGCAGAGATACACATCATACAAACATACATCATATACACATACACATGCATCACACACATATATCATACATACACACACCATACATGCCTCATACACACACACATACAAACATACATCATATACACATGCATCTCACACACATATATACCATACATACACACACCATAATGCATCATACATACATACAAACATGCATCATACACACACATATACCATACATACACACATCATACACACACGCATCATACACATGCACCATATACACATGCATCGTACACACGTCATACACACACATATACACACATCATGCATACATCAGATACACATGCACGTATCATTCACACATGTCATATGCACACATACATTGCACCCACATGCATCATACAAACATACGTCATGCATACATACACTGTACACACACATCATGTACATACATCCACATATCATATACCCATGCATACATCATATATACACGTGCATCATATACGTACACACACGCCTCACCTGAGAGGTGGAGACACTGGGAGGACGGTTTGAGAGGCAATAACAGGAGGGGCTCAGAGTTCAAGCGTGAGTGTGTCAGATTCAAGATGCCAGACCCCTGGATGGGGCTGCCGGGGGAAGTAGGTCATAGAAGCTTCAACACACACGTACGTACATACACCCACACACGCGTACACACGCCCCAGGCACACCAGAGCTATCCCCTCCTGCCCATCATCGCAGTCCTCATCCTTCTGCTTCAAAGAACGATGAAAAGCAGCTATTTGAAGCACATCGAACATGCCATTGTCATGACCTGCGTGCCTCCTGTGCCGGGTGAGACCTTCTATCAGAAATCGGCCATAGCTCAGTGTTTCCAAAACATCGCTCGTGCATGTGCCTTCCCAGCGCCCACTGATAATCAGCATTATTTAGGGACTATTTTCCGTTACATTTAATCACTTCTTAAAAACCAAAATCTAATTTAAAAGAAAACTGTATGTGCCAATATAAATGGAAATCCATTATTCTCCTGTATCATAAACTAAATATGAAACAACTTAAAGAAATCTGTTTAAAATTTGCCTTTGTTTCACCTGAAATCACCTCGCGAATTTAACTTGCATCTAGGATGTGGAAAGCTTCAAAGACCATCGCTGAGGCTGCATTGGGACAACAGAAAACACCGCTCCCATCACCACCAAGCTAACAAGTGCTGAGTGATAGTAACAGCAGCCACCACTCCGGGTGAGGCCAAAGTGTGCAGAGACAAGGAAGGCTGTCAGCGGAGAGTGGGCAGCTGCACTGAGAAAACCCCTCAGCAGCATCCCTCATCCCCACCATAAGCACAGGGCAGGGCTGGAGGAGTCTCGTGTGGAAGGTGGCCACAGCACACTGAAACACAGATCCAGCTCAACGCCAGACCAGACTGACTCACCCCCCCCACCCCACTAATGACCGAGCAGAGAAGGAGGCATGAACACTACCTCAGACTCTCCTGGCCCACACACGATGTTGGGCATGCAATCAAAAATTACGAGACAGACAAAAGAAGCAAGAGAAAAAAAATCAACCCATCCCTAAAAGGCAAGGTAGGTAACAGAACCAAACCCAGATGTGGCCCAGATGTTGGAACAGTCACACAGGGAATTTTAAGTAACTATGGTTCATATGCTAAAGTCTCTGGTGGAAAAGGTGGGCAACGTGCATGAAGGAATGAGGAGATTCAGCAGACACGTGAAAAGTATGAGAGAGAAAAACATGGTCACAGAGATAAAGAGTGCCTTCAATGGCTCATCAGTGGGCTCAACACAGGTGAGGAGAAATAAAAATTACTCTAACAGGAAAATAAAGAGGAACTTAAGAAAAAAAAAGAGCACCGGGCTTCCCTGGTGGCGCAGTGGTTGAGAGTCCGCCTGCCGATGCAGGGGACACGGGTTCGTGCCCCGGTCCGGGAGGATCCCACATGCCGCGGAGTGGCTGGGCCCGTGAGCCATGGCCGCTGAGCCTGCGCGTCCGGAGCCTGCGCTCCGCAGTGGGAGAGGCCACAACAGTGAGAGGCCCACGTACCGCAAAAAAAAAAAAAAAAAAGCACCTAAGAGCTGTGGGATACTACCAAATGGTATGACATACATGTCATAGGACTCCCGAAAAAAGAAGAAAGAGAAAACAATGCAGAAAAAATATTTGCGAGGTAATGGCCAAGAATGTTCCCAAAATAATGAGACAGCAAACACCAGATCTAAGAAGTTCAGAAGACACAAAACAGGATAAACATGGGATGAAACACACACACACACACACACACACACACACACACACACGGACACACGCACCCCATATTCAAACTGCTGAAACCAAAGAAATAGAGTCCTGAAGGCAGCTAGAAAACAAAGGTGCCTTAAATGCAGAATAACAAAGATAAGAATTACAGCAGATTCCTCTCGAGAAACTATGCAAACAGAAGACAACAAAGCGACATATTTAAAGGGTTGAGGGGGAAAATCAACCCACATTTCTATACCTAGCAAAGACATCTTTTTAAAAATAAAAAGCAAAATAAAGACTTTTCAGACGTGAACAAGTTTATCACCAGACCTGCATTAGAATAAATATTCAAGAAAGCTCTCCAGTCAGAAGGAATGTATCAGACGCCTGGATCTACACACAGACGAATACAGTGAAGGTAAATATCAATCACTCTAAAAGGTAATTGTCTGTTTCAAGCAAAAACAGTAGCACTGAATTGCAGGTTTATTGCGTATGTAAAAATAAAATGTATGCCAGTGCTAGCCCAGAGGATTGGACACAAGAACTGGAAGTGAACAGTCGTAAGGGTCATGGAACGTATCAATTGTGGCAGTGGTTATATGACTGTGTTTGTCAAAAATCATTAACATATACATTAAAAGGGGTGAATTTTACTGTCTGTACATTATACTTCAATTAAAAATTTAACTCTCATGGGGGAATCACTGAAGGTGGCAGAGCAGGAAGACCCTGAACTCACCTCCTCCCAAAGGCACTCCAAAATTACAACTATTTACAGAGCAGCTATTGATGAAAAAGACTGAGCCACTAGAAAACATCTTCCACGACTAAGACATAAAGAAGGAACTTCAACGATGGGTAGTCACGCGGGGTTGTGGGTTAGCCAAGACCCATATCCCCAGGTGGGCAACCCACAAATGGGAGGATAATTACAACCGCAGAGGTTCTCCCTAAGGAGCGAGGGAGCCCCACATCGGGCTCCCCAGTCCAAGGGTCTATACCGGGAAGACAAAACCCCAGAGCATTTGGCTTTAAAGGCCAGCAGGGCTTATTCTGGGAGAGCCAGAGGGCAGTGGGAAAGAGAGGCTCCACTCTTAAAGAGCTCACACAAAACCTCGCACGCTCCAGGATCCAGGGCAGAAGCTGTAATTTGAAAGGAGCCTGGGTCAGACCCACTGGCTGAGCTTGGAGAGCCTCCCGCAGAGGCGGGAGGCACCTACAGCTCACCCAGGGGACACAGACCGCTGGCTGCGGTCACTGTGGGAGCTCATTCTACCATGTAGGCTCTGGTCCTGGTAGATGCCATTGTGGAATCCTCCTCTAGCTTATTAGCCTCAGGACCCAGCCCCACCTGGGCCCACCAGCCCGTAGGAACCAATACTGGCCAAGCAGCTATCTAGGCAGGGACGCGGCTCCATCCACCAGCAGACAGGCTGCCTTATGACCCCGAACCCACAGCCGCCCCTGGACACATCCCTGCCCACCAGAAAGCCCAGGACCTGGCCCCGCATACCAGTGCACGAGCACTAGACCTTATACCCCAAAGCCCTGCAGCTGGAGAGCCTGGGACCCAGCTCCACCCACCAGTGGGCGGGCACCAGCTCCGGAATCCCCTGGGCCCAGGCCCCGCCCACCAGTGAGCCTGCTCTAGACTCTGGACCAGCCTCACCCATCAGTAGGCAGACAGCGGCCCCAGGACAACTGTGGCCCCACAGCCGGCCTTGGTAGGATCGAGCCCAGCTCTGAGACACCTTAGGCCCCTCAACTAGCCACCGAGGACCCAGCCCCACTCTGCAGCAGGCACAAGCTTCGGGACATCCCCGGACCCCGCAGCCAGCTGTGTCAGGAACTGGCCCCATCTATCAGCAGCCCGACACCACCTCTGGGACCCCTGGGCCCTGCAGCCAGACCTCAGAGCCTGGCTCTGTCCGCCAGTGGGCCTGCACTAGCCCCAGGACCTGGCTTCACCCATCAGTGGGTGAAGCCCCGGGATCTCCTGGACCCTGCCCCTGCCCACCAATGAGCCAGCACTAGACCCAGGTTCCGCACCCAGCCACCTCGTGACCCAGCCCCGCCAAACACTCATTGGTGAGATTTCCAAACATAAAATGGTCTTTATGAGAATTGATAGTTCTTTTCTAGTAAGCTATTCCATGCGGGTAGTTTGTATTTGACAATTTATAACACTGATCAGACAAGAGTAGGGAAATGTTTACGTCACAGAACAAGGTGATTTTAGGCAGTGTTCTCAGTGTGTCCAGACCAGCAGTAGCCTCAGCATCACCCAGGTTTTGTTAGACATGCAAATTTTCGGGCCACACCTCAGACCAAATGAGACAGAAAATAACCCGGGAAGGGTTCCAGACACCTAGGTCTCAACAAGACTTCCTGTGGATTCCGATGCATGCTAAAGTGTCAGAGCCATTGCTCTAGGAATATAAAATAATTGTGACGATCTGCAAACCTCAAGTGCAATGGTTAACATAAAATAAATTTTACCCGAATGGTCAGGGTCATCACCAAAAATGTGCTGTTGCTTTGTGAATGAGGAAAGGTCAGGTTTATTTCATTCACTGCTATACCCCTATCAGAACACCGTCCAGCATTCAGAAATGCATTGATAAATACTAGTTGAGTTAAATAATTTTTTAAAAGAATCTGTTGTTCAACTTCACTCCAATAAGAGAAATGCAAATTAAGCCATTTTTCCCGCATCAAAGATACAAAAGTTTGATCACACCCTGCCTCAAGGGAGCTTAGGGAAATAAAGACCCTCAAACATTACTAGTGGGAGTGTATAGTGTGCAGCCTCTGTGAAGGGCGGTTTGATAATATTTATTAAAATGACAGATTTGTATATCCTTTGCCCCAGCAAGTCCATTTCTTAGAATTTATACTGCACAAGTATCAGCTGTACTCTTACACTGTCCAAGATACTTGGGGCAGCAGTAATTAAGCCAACAAAATCTATGCCCTCACAAAGCACTGCGTACAAAGTTATCCATTCAAGACTGGAAAAAGCCTATTCCCCCTGCCCCCCCCCCCCCGTCCCCGGCGGGGATATGCAGCTGTACAGAGAACGCAGAAGCTCTTCACATGCCGATACGAACCATTCCCCACCCCCCACCCCCACTGATGAGTAAATACGCAGAGCACAGGACAGGGTGTATGATGTGCTGACCTCGGGGACATGTGTGTTTGAAACAAGCATATGACTAGAAGTTCTAGAAGGATAAACAAAAGCCAGACACAGTGACTACCCCTGGGGCCAGTGTCTGGTGGAAGATTTTGCAGTTTATACCTTTTTGTACTTTTGAACATCGATCCATGTCAAATTAGCCAACAGCAATTTACACAGTTATTTCTACAATCTTACCAAGTTCAGGCCCCAGCAAGCATTTGAGGCTCACCCCCCCATCCAAGATCACATGTCAGCTCTGAGGTAAAGCTTGCTTCACTCCAGTCTGTGCAGCGGAAGACATGGTACGACAGAGAAGTTGATACAGCAGCTAGTGTGTGTGTACATTTGGAAAACGTTTGATTCCTTTTTAACTTCCCTGCATTACCTGTTCAAAACATTGTTGACCTAAAACAATGAAACGGCCAGTTATTTTACCAGCAAAATGGGTTTACTCAGGAATAGCAAAGAATTGCAATTCAGGACATGCAATCCATGGCGAACCCCAGGCAAGTCCAGAGGACAAAGGAGAGGAACTTCTTTTATAGAGGAGAGAAAGGCGTTTGGGGAGAGGATGTTGTAAACAAAGGGTCCATTGGAGGAAACTGGGACTTGGAAGTGTAGTGGCTTTTCATTGGCTGAGCTGTGGTGGTGTCTCATTGGCTGGGCTGTTGCGGGCAGGGAGAAATTCTTCCTTGCCCTGATGGGTAGGAAAGTAGTAAGCTTCTTCCTCTTGGGTCTGTAGTTGAGGTGGGGTCGTAGGGCGTGAGTGTTCCCACTTCTGGCCTCCCGACTCCATTTTAAATGAGGCTTCTGTTAATTTTCACAACATAAATACAACTGCAAATGACCGCCAGTGTCATCAATGGGGAGCAAACAGTGTTCTCGAGTATTTTCTCGGCTCCTGATCGGGAATCCGGGGTAAGCATGTAAGTACTCCTTGTTCCCTCCTTCACAGGACAGCCCTGTCTGCCTCCCCTCCTCTTCCCATCATCTTGTGGGATTTCCTCTCATCACCTGGGCTTAGCTGAGCTCTGGGTCCCCGCCTCTTCTCCTGTCTCCACCTCTTCCTAATACCAGCCTAGAAATCCTGCAGCCATGCCAGTCCCAGAGCCCTTTCCCCAGAGCTGTACTGGGCTCCCTTTTAGAGATCAAGCACAGCCTGGGCCTATCTGGCATCCCTGGGGATTCATGGGCTTTATCATTATCCCAAAATAATCCTAAAGCACAAAACCACAGCCTCTCGAGTTTCAGCTTTTCCTCCCGGACCCCTGAGCCCTGCCTCGCTGCAAGGATCGTGACAAAGACAGCATTCAGGGACCTCTGAGTCGTGGACACAAGGGCCTCGTTGCTCACAGCGTTCAGTGTGCAGGTCCCTTGGGAGAAGCCGACCTGTTTTTCAAGCTGAAGTGGAATTCAGTGCAGGCTGAGAGCCTCTGCCTTCCCCTCACAGCAGGTGAAGTGGTTCTACCTGTGTCTAGGGGAGTCCAAGGGCCTTTCATCTCAAATTGTCTTTGATGTTTAACCCAATCGCTCATATGCCTGACTCACTCTGACCTTTGTCTCAAAACCCTCAGCGTGCTCTCAGTGCGGTACCTTGGACCCTGGAGCCCTACACCCTCCCCTCCTGCAATCAGGTAACTATATTCCACAGGGCACCTGGGCTTCCAGTCCTAAATTATCTTTTTGGCTTCCAGGGGCCAAAAATTAGGATCCTTTAGTTTCTGTGTCCGCAAAGATGCTCAGAGGTATAATTCCTGGAGATCTGAATCTCTGGCCAATGGCAGTCATGAGCCAACCACCCCTCTGATTGCACTGCCCTGGCATGGACATGATCTCTAATTCCCTCAAAGCATCAAACACAGAGCATGGGAAAACACCAACATAACCAGTGGGGTTATGTAGCCACCTGTAACCCTTCCCCGACTGCAGAGACTGTGTTTCCTCGTGGCTGTTTCCCCTGAGAGACTGGTGGATCCTTGGGAGGACCTGGGCAGGTTTTTCACTGGTCTTTCCCAGGCATAAGACATTAACGCCCAGTGCTCAGCAAATATGTGTGAATGAACAGCCTACACTGTAAGATGAATGTTTGGGGAGTGTGTTTGCTAATGCGATAACTTGAGAGTGATTCTCCAACTGCAAGCACTGGTGGATCAGTCACGTCACTAAATGTTTCGATTCTGCTTCCAAGCACAGCCTCCCTTCCCCGGGCCTTCCTCGTGTATTGGAAATGAAGGCTAAAGGACGTGGCTTCAGGAGTGGTCTATTGATGATCCCGTCGTGTAGAAATGACCTGGATCCAACGCTTTCCAGGTTGGGTCCATGACTGACCATCAATTTCTATCATGTTTCTCTGTTGAGACTCTGAACAGTTGGAAATAGCCTGTTTCATTTCTAAACTCCAAGGGGCAACTTCAAGTCATGGAAGAACTAACATCTCTTTGACGCTGACGTTCTGTGTTGCGTACTTGGCAGACAAAGACCTCCATATATTAGCCCGAGAGCCACTTCCTACTGGGATAAACCCCATGCCTACTTTTTTGTGTGTGTGTGGCCCCGCCCACGGCATGCAGGATCTTAGTTTCCTGACCAGGGATTGAACCCGTGCCCCCTGCATTGGGAGTGCAGAGTCTTAACCACTGGACAGCCAGGGAAGTCCCCCCGTTCCCATTTTAACCAGGCATCGTCTGCTCTCCCTCAGTGTGTGGAGCCCAGACAGCTATCAATTTACCCACACCAGTTCCTTATGGCAGAGCCCTCAGTCTGATTTAAAATATTGACTCGGCTTTTTAAAGTATGGCTGTGCCTGGGCTGTACTCCACCCCAGGAAGGAAGTGATTACCTTGACTCTGACTTGTGACCAATGGGTGGAACTTGTCACTATACCCAGAGCTTCTAGCAACCAGATCAGAGCCTGCTGCATCTGGTCACTCGAGTCACGGGCCCCTTTGATCAGCGTTGGTTTGGTGAATTCACTTCCTTTCCCTTCATTGACTTAGACGCCACTCTCGGGCTCCCAATCTAAGAGCTTGAAACCCCGCTCACTGCCACCACCACCTGCAGGCTGTTACTTCTCACCTTATGTCCATTTCTAGATCTCATCTAGGACATTTTTGGGAGATGTACGAATAAATGACCTGGCAGGGAAAAACGAAATGGTTTCTAGGAGCATCTAGGGGGCCGACGGATGCTTCTGCTTCATTATTTGCTTGTGGCTAGAGGGACAAACCTTCAGATACCAAGAGATATGGAAGTAGAACCTACCTAACTTAAAATTTTTTTTAGTAAAACCCCAGTGTTCTAAATCTTGCTGGCTGAAGTGCACAGGGATCCCTGAGAAAACAATTAATGCCAGATCAGAAAGGGTATCATACGTTACACAGGTGACCTCAGGGCCCCTGCATCAGGCAGGTGCGAGTCATCACTATGCCATCTACAAACTGACACTTGCCATCTACCTCTCCGAGGATTAAATCATGAGGTGCTTCAGCTGCTGAACTTCAACACCCCCTGAAAGGAGTTCGGGGTGGAAATCAGGAAAGAGGCCCTCTGGGCACTGGGAAAGACTGGCACAACAGTCCTTCAGATAGCCAGATATTTTCACAAGAAGATTTTATGAGCCCAATTCTTGCATCTCCTTGTATCTAGAAAAGCACTAAAATCATTAATGGTGACATCTGCTCCCCGTGACCTGCAGCAACTCTCTGCAAAAAAATGGGCTTGGGGCTTCCCTGGTGGCGCAGTGGTTGAGAGTCCACCTGCCGATGCGGGGGACGCGGGTTCGTGCCCCGGTCCGGGAAGATCCCACATGCCGCGGAGCGGCTGGGCCCGTGAGCCATGGCCGCTGAGCCTGCACGTCTGGAGCCTGTGCTCCGCAACGGGAGAGGCCACAACAGTGAGAGGCCCGCGTACCGCAAAAAAACAAAAACAAAAAAAAAAAAACGGGCTTGACTGTACATACCCCTGTTCACCAAAATCATGTATATACTGACCTCCCCCGCTACCCCTTTGGAGCAGTTGCTCAGAGCTCTCTGAAATGCTGTCTCCCGGGCTATAGTCCTCATTTTGCCCCAAATAAAACTTAACTCACAACTCTCACGTTGTGCATTTCTTTTAGTCAAGAACTAGGTCCTTACCAAGGCCCGTGGTCATCAACTGAGATCCTAAAACCGTCTGGTCAGTAAGGGAAACCTGAGGCCCTTTGAAGAACAAGGAAGGTGCTTCTGGCTACAACCCAACCCGCTTCCAATTAGAGTATACCACCTTCCGCTCTGGGGCCAGGGTGCCCCTCCTGAGATGCTCCCACCACCAGGAGTCAGAGGGGTAGCTCGGCCTACAGTAGGAGCAGTGACCCTAACTTCGGTGAGCTGGTAATGTTTCAAGTGGAAGTCTTTATCCCCACGGAATCTGAAAGCAAAAAGCACCCCTTGCGTGGGCCCATCAGGAACCACCACGTGGGGGAGGACAGCTCTGCGTATCGCACATCCCTGGCACTGTGTGTTGTGAGTTAGGGCCTTTCCTAACCACTGTGTGGGAACTCCCCACTGTGGGTTTCTCGCTGTCGCTGATCTAAGACAGACCCGGAGATTCTCCCTTCCGTCTACTGACAACCATGGATGGGGGTTTAGAGTGGGTAAAGATTAGGCGGGAAGATTGACCTGAGTCCCAGGTGCCTGCGGTTCACTCCGGAGACTGCAAGCCCCAGGCTCCAACTTTCCATCTGCAAAGTGAGAGCGCTCCTGCGATTTTGGGCTGCATAAACGCCGAGGGCCAGGAAGGCCCTGAAAGTCTCCGGCTGCTGAACACCAAAACTTTTGATACAATTCATCTTTACCAAACTCCTTTTTGCTGGAAGATTAAAATTCCAGATGCGGTTATCTGACAGTAAGGAATTCCCACGGAACTTTCAAGTTCAAAGTTCCACCTCAGACCTGAAAATATCGCCAGCATGGAGAAATTTCCAGGAATCTGCACGACATCAGCTCCCCAGGGGATCCAGGGTCGGACCCTTGCCTTTTTGCCTCTTACTTCCCAGGGCCGTTTGGCCGTGTTATTCTGACCCGGTACAGCCAGGGCTGAATAGGCCTCGCCTGAGGCTGTGAGCCGGTGCCGCCTCCCGCGCACGGCGAGAGGCCAGCCGGGTACGAAGCGCTGCTCCACCGCCGGTGAACTGCGCCTCTGCGCATGTTCCACGGAGACACCGGGGCTCTTAACGCTGCCGCGTGTCCCGCTGGAAAGGGACGCCTATTAAGTGCTTCCTACTCGGGTCTTTCTGCCTCTCATCACCCTGAGTGGTGGCTCCTGAGGTCACTCTGCCAGCCGGCTCTGCGGCACCGTCTGCTCCTCCTGCAGTCACGGGCCTCCCGGCTCTGCCGCAGCCCAGAGTCCAACGTGCCGGGGGCCCCACTATTACCGCGGTGGGTCTTGGGCTGGATGCTGGCCTGGCACGCGTGTGAGAGCCTGGCGTGGGTTCGCGGGCAGGGCGACGAGAACCGCGTCTCAGTACGCGCCTCCCTGCAAGCGTCCCTCTGCGGGTCCCGGCTCTGCACACCGCTCCCCGTCCCTTCCACCTTCCTCACCGCGCCCCCTCCCCCGGACCCCCCCCCC